>NW_008340240.1:1302403-1316119 GCF_000622305.1 Nannospalax galili | reverse complement strand
TCTCTCTCTCTCTCTCTCTCTCTCTCTCTCTCTCTCTCTCTCTCTATCAAATTTGTGTCCCCAGATATCCTTCAGCATGGATTCATCTACTGGAGAGTCACACCCTTAAAGGAGACTGACTCTAACTCTCTCCCTCCCAGCAGCCATTGGTTGCCAATAGTTCCTGAGATACTGTTGAGGTTTCTTACCCACTTCCTCACATCTATGCTAGGATTTTTTACTTAAGCTTACATGGGACTTGTGCATGCTGTCACTGTTGCTCTGAGCTCATATGAGTAACTTCTCAGCTGTCTGGAAAACTTCGTTTCTTTCTGGTCATCTACTGCCTTTGAATCTTACAATCTTCCACCACATCTTCTGTAAAGATTCTTGAACCTTAGGAGGCAGAAGTTTGATATAGGAATCCAGTTCAGAAATAATCACTCTATAGTCTCTTATTCTCTGCACCTTGGCAAGTTGTGGGTTTCTATGTTAACTACCATCTGTTGCATGAGGAAGCTTCTCTGGTGAGAGGTGAGAGATTCATTAATCTATGGGTATAACAAAATGTCATTAGGAGTCACCTTAATACTATATCTATTTAGCAGATTAATAGTATTAAGCTCTCCTCTATGGTCCATGACCTATCTAGCCACATGTTCTTAGGCCTGAAATCAATGTCAGGTATGGGCTCTATCTTATGAAGTGGACCATAAATCTAATTAGAAAGTGGTTGTTTATGCCCATCATATCATGCCACTATTGCACCAGAGGTCATATCTTGCTGGCTCAGTTGTTGAAGAATGCAAGATTCACAGCTGGATAAGGTTAATGACTTTTTCTTTTCCTGGAGTATGCATAGTACCTTTTCAACACCATGAAAGCAGTCTAGTAGAGATGAAACTCTGAAGTCAGTACCAGCTTGATTTCTCTTTGTTTTTTCTACAGCTCATGCATGTAAGGTCTTCAGAAATAGAGTCTTCCCATCAAGTTCTGGTGGGTAACAAGAGCAGGAGCAATGGTCAGTATTGTTTGAGGGTCTACGGAACCCCTGGTCAATAGCATCAAAAGAGGGAGTTCATCCCTGGCATTGGACTTTTACTTTGCTAACCTATAGAGTTTAGAAGGGGCAATGTCCCGTTGTTATAAGGTAACTCCTTTTATAACGTATATGTATATACTTTGAGACATTTCTATAGTGGTAACTTTCTATGTGGCTTTTTCTTAAGGACTTTATTGTTAGTTAGCCCTCCCCATACTCCACTCCCTCCTTTGCCCCGCCCTCTTATTCCTCACTCCAATTAATCCTTCATACTCTATTATTCCTTTTTCCTCTTTATCACTTTATTCTACCTGCCCACCCATGAACCCCCACCCCAGACTTCTATTTGCTTTCTGATGGCTCTGTATTTTCCAATTGAAATATATATTTAAGAATTCCAAGCTAGCACCCAGTCATGACAGAGAATATGTGACGTTTGTCTTTCTTTGTCTGGGTTAACTCACTTAGGATGATTATTTCCGGTTTCATCTATTTACCTGTGGACTTCATAATTTCATGTCTTTGACAGCTGAATAATATTCCAACATGTAAATGTACCATACTTTCACTATTTATCACTTAATGGACATCAAGGTTGTTTCAATTTCCTGGCTTTTGTGGAAAGGGCAACAGTGAACATAGATGAACAGGTATCTCTGTAGTGAGATATAGTTTTTTGAGTATATGGCCAAGTGTATGGATGGGTCATATGGTAGATCAATTTCTAGCTTTTTGAAGCATCTCCACATTGATTTCCATAGTGACTGTACCCAGAGGTGACCTTGAACTCCTGATCCTTCTACCTCTACCTCACCAGCGCTGGAATTCCAGATACATGTAGCACCACAGCTTTCAAGAGAAGATGATTATAAAAGGCAGGAATGTCCTAAGAGGGATGACTGGGAGTATCTTTATCTTTGAAGCTACTTGCCACAACCTTCAAACAGATCTTTGAAGCATCGCAAGCGTGTGCTGTACAGTTCTTCTCTTTAAAAAAAAAAAACAAAAAACAAAATGGCACCAAGAACTTGTAAAAATGCAAGGAAATTTTCTCACATCATTACAAGTTGTTTTGTTTGTTTTTTTTACCATGGTTCATGTCTAATGGAGTGGATTGCAAATTCATACATGACCAATAACTAAGAATTATTTCCAGCAAGTAGCATTGATCCCACTACACAGAATGGTACCGGGAATCAGGCCCAGATTCCAGGATTATTGCAACCAGGGGTGTCCAACCTTCTGACAATGGACATGATGCTGTCATGTACAAATGTGTTGGGCCATATTCATAGCTATCCTGGGATGTTTGCAGCCCTCAGACTATAGGTCGAAAACATCTGTTATATCTGCCTGTGCCTCCACTTTTCTCCCTCTCCTAATGCAAATATCTGTTGCAGAGACACTTTGATCACTTCACCATTCAACATTGTGTCAGGGCTGATGACTTATTTACTTGTTTCATAGGCTTTCAGACCTGAAAGAATAGACTCAAGATACTGTGCCCAGGGTGCATGATCCACACCTGAATGAGATTTAGATGACAAGATCTTGAATGCTGAGCCTCAGCCTGATGATATTTTTATAGCGGCTCTTGGGAGAGAATGAATTTGTTCAGCATATGGGAGTAATGTAATATGTGGTCAGAAAGCAGATTCTGGCACTTTTAAGAATTGCAAAGTGTTTGAAACTTTCTTCATTAAGAAGTCACATCTATGCTCCCCTCTCTCACATCTGGGTGGGTTTATGTTTCCATTGATAGACTATAGCAGAGGTGATGTTATATCACTACCACTTCCAGGAGTGATCCACATAGGATAATGTAGCATCAACCTCACTGACTAGAACCTTCACTCTTGCAATCAGTGTTGCCATGAAAGCATATGGTATAAGGGTGCCATGGTGTAAGGAATCCAAGCTATGGAGAGAACATGTGTATGCCACTTGTACAGTCATTAGCCACTCTCAATTAGCCATTGAAAAGTTCCAGGAAAGGCACCAAATACATGAGTGAAGGGGGTTTTAGGTCATTCCAGCTCCCAATCATTGATATTATGGTGAGGACTGACCATCTTTGCCACTTATCTAAATTCCTGATTCCAAGGATCAAGAATAATAATAAAATGATGTTTTTTTTAATGAGTGTTCTAAGTTTGGGTACAGTTGGACTATTCACAACTAAATTGGGCATGTAATATGTATTTGAGGCTAATGCATAGTTTTGGGGACAGGCAACAATTGGTTTGCTCATAAAAATTGAAGCATTTTATGTAAATGAAACAATAGACCTAAGTGTTCCCAGCATGATGCCTAGCAATAAAGAACAGGATTTGTTACTATGCTAAAAGAAATATGTGCACATATTTCTAAGTGATTATCTGATACCTGCTCTTAATATGATTTAAGTACAATGTTTCAAAAATTTAAATGTTTATTTCCAAATTACAGATGAACAACGATGTGGTCTGTTCTTCAAAGTCATGCAAATATGGGCCCCATCTATTTATTTATTTATCTATTTTACTAAGCCTCATTTTCATTAATACATTCTCTTTCCTCCAGACATTTTAATATTTAGGAAAAGATTAAAAAAACTACAATCATGAAAGTTTGACCCCTGATGAATGAAAAATTAATCTTATATTCCAGAAAAAAAGAGGTTAGATGTGATTTAATGATTAAAAAATAGTATGAATTTTCACATATAAAGACAGCTTTCCTTATTTCCTTATGTATATGTGTGCATACATGAATGTCTTTAATTCATAAACATTTTAATTTAGGTCAGTTTAATAAAGCACTTCCTTTGGTGAGGAGTAACCTTCTTATATACTGAATTTGATCAACCATCTCTACTTTGTGACTGCAGAGACTAAAGACAGAGACTGCCTTTTACTCAACAATTCTGCACACAGATACCATTGACACATAAGGTTCAGGATAAAACGGTTATTAAGGCCCCTTTAATTTTAACAGAGATAGTAACAGCAGCTCCCATCTTGGCAGCAAGGTCATTTCACAAATATCAGGTAATGGTCTCTCTAAACATCTCATTTACTCTCTTAAACAAGCTCCTAAAGCCCACGTTCCTTTATTGTACATTTTTCTCTAAGAGAGAAAGTTTAGTACTCAAAGATATGTCACTTCCCCAAGGTCACTGAGCTGGAAATCAAGGAGTTGAGATGATATCATGGCTCCATCTCTCATTCTTCATGTTTACAAAGGAAATACAATAAACTCACGTGGGAATTTCATATGATATGACCAATCACAGGGAAAATTAACCTGTAGTAGGTGGGTTTTATCTCTATAGATGTAGGATTTTATGTGTTACAATCATGGAATGCCTTTGAAAATATTGCTATTATAACTGTACAATTCTAATGTCCATCTAATACATAAATTTTCTACTTATATATGTTGGTAAATTTAAAATATATACATGGAAAAACATACAGTACATACCAAATGCAAATAAAAATATTTTTAATTTTAGAAATTCTTTAAGCAGGTTATATTAATCCTATTAAAAATGGCTCTTTTATGTACAATACATAATGTTTAAAAATACTACTTCAAGAAACAGAAACTCTTTGGTTCAGCAAAAGGACTCTAAATGTGGTAATATAAATTGTTAAGGATGCACTTTCTTGCTCTGGGCCTTGTTTATCTGGCTTACATCTTCAAGACTCATACAGGTGACTTTCTTCAAAGGATGAAAATATATGTATGGAGTGGATAGAACTTTCCCTTCACATAGAATATTATTATCATATAAAAATACAATCAGAAGCTGGAATAATGCAAGAATTCGGGTGCCATTTTTACTCTACCAGATTTTAAAGATACAGAAAGATTGGGTGCCATTCATTTCGGAAGGAGGGTAGGAGAGAGATCATGGTCAGCACATACAAATAATCACTAGTAAAATTCTTAGGGACAGGTGTTTGAAGCTTTTAAAACCATCCTATTCATTCCTTGGAAGACTGCCAAGAAGAGACAGGAAGAGACCAGATGCTGGGCGTTCTCTTTACTTCAAAAATCCTATCACGTATCAAATAGCTCGTGTTAAAATTGTAAATATATGTATGACTCAAATGTCTTTAAACAGAGCTATTAACTCCACAGTGATTACAATGCATCAACATTTGCCAATGGGCTTTCCATTAAAAATTAATGATGGTCATTCTATACTTTGGGGTTTATTATTAGCAGTAATAAAAGGATTGACAAAAATATCTTGGAATTTCAAAGACTCAGCAGTCTTATCTAGTAGAGTTTATTGTGCTATCTTTAATGGGAAGGAAAAGGCTGCAGTATTTTATTTCACCACAATTTTTACTTTGGCAATGGAAATATTTTCATATATAAGGTAAAATCTTTCCAAAGCCCCCCCCCATTTAGCCTCACATTATGAACTAATTTTAATGATGTTTTTGAAAAATCTCTGAGATAGTATAGCTGATCACAAGGGGAAAAAAAGTCTTTGCTTTATTTTTTTCTAAGTTTTCCAAAATAATATAGTTAACTGATTTGATTAATTGACTCACTTTAGGAAGTGGTATCACCCACTAATGTTCAAATTTTCTTTCTCCTAAACTGGCAACAGAAAAATTTTAATATACTTCTAGGCTGAAAGAAAATGAAATTCATGAGCTTCTGTTGATTACAAAGATTTCTGCAAACCACCATTTGAAGAGGCCACACTACATTCACAGCATTTGTTGAGACCTAGGGAAATCTTCCTTCTGTTTGTGTGACTTGGTTGCTCAGGAACAAGATCTTGTTAATAATTATTAGGATTCAAAGCAGAAAAACATAATCAAGGGGGTGCAATAGATTTCAGAGAAAACTATGCCATGTCAACAAAAATGGATGTAATCATGGAAAGGGACAGAGGGCAGCCTTTGACATCTAAGATAAGCACAGAATGGAATACATGAATAATTCACAGCATCTACAGGAGATGTCATTCAGAAGTGCATCTATACCGCTCTCTTTCACCGCCTGGCCAGGGCTTTCTTTTTTCCCTAATGGTCTTTCAAAAGATCTTCTGGTACTTGAAGAGAGAAATAATTGGTGTTGGGTTATTGATCCTCATAGTCCTCTTCTGTAGCATATAACCACTTTTCTTCTGTCAGAAGTCTTTATCCCAGCCTGACATCTCATCTGGAGGCACTCCTTTTTCAGGAGGATACTTGTCAAAGTAGCTGTGATCTATGGGTCCACTGAGCTAATACAAAAAGGATTAAAACAAAGATGAGGGTGATATTGATCGGCATGCTAGTACATTCAAGTAAAGCATCTTCTTCCTGAGCACTGCTGCTTATATATTAACTATAAGAAAAGATGGCCAGTGTCGGTAGTGAGTCCCAGCCCTGGCCTCATGAGAGCTCCTCATGAGAAGCAAGTGATTTTGTTGCTGGATTGCATATTCATCCGGAGCTAGCTACCTCGCACAGGGGATTCATTTTCTAAAGAAAAGATAAGTAATATCTATCTATCAAATTGAGAAATATTTTCAAATAAATATTGAAAACCAAAATTCACCACAGTCCTTCTTACATTTCATAACTTCCTCACCAATATAAATACAGCTAATTCATCCTTATAAAATATATAAAATACTAAACAAATGAAAGACTCAAAATATCAGTGATGTTGTTGAAAAAACTGAAATGACGATGGTATTAAATTATTTTGTAGCCGGGCTGGAGGGATAGCACAGCTGTTAAAGGCTAAGGCTAACAACCACAACATTAAATTATTTTGTAGCCAAGTGATTTGCAGTTCTTCACTTTGTAGCAAACTGCATAATACCTAATTAAGTAATCATATGAAAAACATCATTAAAATAATATTTTTAAATGTATTTGTTTTGCATACATATGTGTAAGTACACCATGTACATGAAATGTCCACAGAGATCAGAAAAGTGCATCAGATTCCTGGAAGTGAGTTACAGTTTTGGATGATTGATAGCCACCATGTAGGTTCTGGGAACCGAACCCAGGTCTCTGGGAAAACAGCCAGTGCTCTGAATCACTGAGCTATGTTTCCAGCCCCTCATTAAAATACTATTAATGATAGATAATGATGTGCTGAGAGTTGGAGAACAGTTTCTGGGATACCACTACCTGCGGCTAGTGGATCCCATACTGGACAGCAGAGGTGCAGAGAAA
The DNA here is from genome assembly GCF_000622305.1 of Nannospalax galili. Lineage (NCBI taxonomy): Eukaryota > Metazoa > Chordata > Mammalia > Rodentia > Spalacidae > Nannospalax > Nannospalax galili. Next base: position 1,308,916 of record NW_008340240.1, on the reverse strand, counting down.
GCAGCTGACTTCAGCTACCGTGGGGAAAGAAGTGTGTCAAGCGTTACCTAGGTCAACATTCTTCCAAATTTATAGGAGTGCTGTCTGAAAGAACTGTGGAAGCTATGTGTTCCATTGTGCATTTGTACACTGACATCTTCATAAAAGTTTAAATAAATAGTTGTAGAGAATGATTTTTTATTTTGACATAAGTATTGACACAAAATAAAGCATGAATATTACTTCTTCATTCCTTAGAATACATCTACTGTAATTTAAATGCCAAGTGGGAGATTTTACATCCATCAGTCATTTAAAACATAAGCAACAACATTATATCACTTCTTTTTATCCTTTTATTTTCATTCTATTTCCCCAATAAAATTCTCCTTAATGAAAAATAGTTTCATACTTGACCATCTTCATTGATCATTCTTTAAATGCATTTTAGTCAATTTTTTTCAGTTTCTGTGACAATATAAACATTTCTTCTATATTCAGTTATAATTATATTTTAGTAGTAGGTAGTGTCAGATGACAAATATTGCAACTTTTATAGTTAATAATAAGCTACATTTCATCTGTCCACATGACCAACTCTGACTACTTTGGAACTTAGATGACACTGGCATGTACTTAATTCCCAAGTGATGACTAGTGCCTACCAAATAGGCAATACTATTATTTTTATTTGTGTGTGTGTGTGCATGCAGTATGTGTATATGATATATGTGTGTATACATGGTTTAGTGTTTGTAGTTTAGTGTGTGTACCTGCATATTTGCCTGTGTGCATGTGAAGGCCAGAGCCTGATGTCAGGTGTTGTTATTCAATCACTCTCTAACTTATTTTTAGAGACAGGTCTAATCACTGAATCTCGAGCTTTTTGATTTGGCAAGAATATCTTACCAGTGAGTTCTAAGGAGCCTTTTGTCTCTGTCTCCCCAGCACAGGGATGACGTGTGTACACTGTGGCACACAGCTTTCTGTGTGGGTGTTAGGGATCCAAACTCAGGTCTTCATATTTGTGTGTCAAACACTTTGCTAACTGAGCCAGTTCCCCAGGCTGGGTATTTCAGTTTGGGTTTTCTTCACTAATGCAGGACCCATGTCAGCTCAATTAAACAAGGGCCCAAAGAGGAGGTGAGAAATAGGTGGCAGGCCAGCACTAGATTGAGAACTATTTGAGACTGATTGCTGCTGGATGAGGGAGAGTATGACTTACACACGACCACCGGATGGGCTGACTAGACTCCAGTGGACGCATTTACGTTGAAGGACATTTGGGTACAAACACCTGACTGAATAGGACTCAGCACATATAGTAGAGTGCATAGGGTTTGATGGGGGAATAGGGGGAGTCATGGATGGGGGCGAAGGTCTGGGATGAGTGGGAAATAGTATATGAAGTTTTGAAAACTGAATTTTAAAAACACATTAAAAATGAAAATATCATAGCAGGGGCTGGAGAGATGGCTCAGTGGTTAAGAGCACTGACTGCTCTTATAGAGGGCCTGGATTCAATTCCCAGCACCCACACAGTGTGTAGCAACTATCTGTAATGCTCTCTTTTGACCTCCATGGGCATTACACAACACAGGTGCACTTACACACATGCAGGCAATACATTCATACACACAAAATAAATCAAAACAAAATATTTTTTAAAAAAGAAAATATAGCAAATACCATACCTCTCTTCTTAAAGGTGATGGAAGACTCCGTGCTTTCAGTCCCTCCCAATTAAAACCATTTAACCACCTGAAAAATGAGGAAATAAAGGGCATTACTTGTATAATAAAATATTAGTATGTTACACTATATTTATCTACCTCCAACAGTGCAGCTTTAAGTGGTCAGAGGTTAATACATAACAAGCTGGTTTGTTGGTGTCATGCTAAGCCCATGCCTACTGACCTCAAGTGGGCACCAGTGCTGTCCAGCAATCATCCTAGATATTTCCCTGTCACCTTTACACCTATAAGTCAATCTCTATCATCTCTCTTCAAACTTCCAGAACTTTATTTCCATCTTTATGATGTCCTTGCTTCTTTAAAAAAATATTTATTTTTATTTTATGTGTGAGTGTTTTGCCTGCATCTATGTAAATGCACTGAATTTGTGCAGTGCCTTGGCTAGAAGAGGGTGCTGGATTCCCTGGAACTGGAGTTATGGACAATTAGCTTCCATGTGAGTTCTGGGGACTGAACCTGGGATCTCTGCAAGAGCAGCCAATCATCTTAACCATTGACCCCTTTATCAACCCCTGTATTTGCTTCTTAAAAAACTGAAACAAAAACAAACAAATCAAGCAACGCCCCCACCACCTAACACACACGCATGTGTACACATACTCACACACACACACACACACACACACACACACACACACACACGAAAATCTTTCCATAATATCCCACCAGTTTACCAGCCCCTATTCCCACATCCCTGTGTTGCCTCTCTCCTGTGACATGAATGAGCTGCCTTAGGGTTTAGCTAAGGTTAGTTTCTCTGTGAAAGACTTGAGCCCATTGCCTCTCCTCTGCTCCTGTAATTTTTCTGTCTTCTGAACCATCTCTATCCTCCCTACTAGATCATTCTCATCAACATGGAAATAACTTCATTCTTAAAATAACAAAACATTCTCTGACCTGAGTTCCCTTCCAACTCAGTCGATTTCTCACCCTCCCCTTGGAGGAAAAGGTCCTTGACAGTTTTTCTTCATCCTACCTACATATTTTCTCATGACCACAATGCAGTCCAGCTCATTCCTTCCATTCCATCAAATTACTGGACTTTTCATCTTTCTTATTAGTAATATCAGAGTCTCGCTTTCTGAAATCCTTTATTCCTTCAGCTTCTGGTCCACACTCTGGCCTTGGGATCCCTCCTGCCTTCTGAGAGCATTTTTCTATCTTCTACTGCCACTTCCTGAGAAAGTTGGTGTGCTTTAGACTTCTTTTTGTTAAAACTAGATAATGTCTTAGCTTTAAAATGGCATTAATATACTGAGGCTGGTGAGACGGCTCAGGAAGAGCACTGGCTGCTTTTGCAGAGGACCCAAGTTCAGTTCCCAGTACCAACATGTCAGCTAAAACTGACCCTAACTCCAGTTCCAATGGACCTGATATCTTCTTTTGGTCTCCAAGGACACTTACATACATGCAGGCAAAATACTCATACACATAAAAATAAAAACAAAGCAATTAAAAATAAAACAAAATAAATGGCACTGACATACCGGTGTGAAGCAAGTTTCTAATAGGGTCCTCTTTATTGGTTAAAAAGCCACCATTTTCCACGGCTGTTCTATCTTCCCCAGCAAATGTCTAACAGGCAACCAGCATGGATCCAGTCCAAATGGAGCTCCAACTTTCTATCCCCAAAATTGCCTCAGCCTTCAAATTGCTCAAATCATGCAATGGGGTTATTCTTTCTCTAACATCATATTCTCAACTCATCAGCAAATCTGGTGATGTTATCTTCAAAATATAACTATATTTAGAATCTGACCAGCCTTCAAAATCTCACTCACTCTACAATAATCAGGGAAGCCCTGCTTTTGTCTCTGGGGAAAAAAACCCAGAAGCAAAAGGGATCATTTAACATGTCACATCATGCCTTCACTCAAAACTGCTCAGTGTGGCCCACCACACGCAGTGAGAGAGGCAGTCTTCACTATAGTTTTACAGAAGCCTCCAAGTCTTAGGAAACATGCACTCTCCCACGGTTGTGCTATCCTTTTCTCTTTCTCCACTGCTTACTTGCCTTTTTACCATTCTTTCCATCTGAGATGTAATAAATGCAAAGAAAGAAAAGAAAGCTACCCAAGAAACAGTGAGAGGCCAGATCATTCTCCAGACGCTTGTTAGGGTTTTAGGGTACAGTAATAAAATCAGGATTTTTTGAGGTGATGGGAAGCCATTATAAACTTCTGAGGAAATTATACAATCTAGCTTTCAAATTTTAATTGTGACCATTTAGAGAATCACCACAGGACTGGGTAGTGCAAGTGATGGGGTGGGGCCGAGGGGAGGGCACTTTCAGGAGTATGTCACTGCTAGTCATACCAGAAGTTGTATCCTCCTACTTTCTCAGCTCTCCTTTCTCCAGAGCTAGTTTTGGTTTAGTGCTTAACTAGGTTTCCCAATCCCAGCCCAAGTTTCATAATTGAAAAGGAACTAAAAACAGAGAAGGTAGATTCTAGTGCATTCCATTTTAGATACCATTTTGGAAGAAACTCCTGGAATTCTAGTTTAAGAACAGGAGCCAGACAACAATCCTCCTTTGCCCCTACTGCCCCTACCATGGTTCTCTCCTTGGCCCACCCACCCTCCACACTGCCAGGGGCTCCCTTTTCAGGCATTTCCAGCTCTCCAGTTCTTTTACCACCAAATAGGGGAACCATCCCTTTTAGCCTGGTTTACAATACTCTTCATCTAGCTAGAAAGCACTTCACAATATTAATGAAATCATTACTGCTGTTCTACTGAAGAAAAGAGCTTGTGCATTTCTTACAGAGTAAGAATTTGACTTATGGCAATATTTACTTAACATGAGTGACCATTCTCTTAATTCCCAGCCTTTTGTCACATGTCACATTTTAAGCAATTCAAGTGCTAGCAGGCACTCACTCATATGTGAAAAGCATTCACTAAAGAAATGTTATCACCAAGGGCAAATAAATTTCTTCTTTGTTTTCAGAACATTGTAGAAGCTATTCTCAAAAGTAATGTTAAAGTACTTGGAACAAATTATTTTTCTTCCTATCAGTAAACATAATCATACCCACCAAGGTCATTAGCCCTCTTTAAAATAGTTATTGGGAGAAAAGATAATGTCTAGTTTGTAAGCCAGGCAATAAACAAGAAAGATAACTTAATAAAGAATGGACAAATTGGACAAACCCACACAGCAGATGCCACGTTTAAGTGCATGCACTGTTTTTGAATACAAACCCAAAGTTAACAGTTTTTTTTTTTATTAAAAAAGGATTAAATTTTATTTTACAGAAGGATGAGAAAATATAATGCAAACTTTACAAAATAAGTTTTTTACACAGTTTTCCTAGTCCTGGAAGTCACTATATAGACCAGGCTAGCCTCGATCTCACAGAGATCCACCTGCCTCTGCCTCACGAGGGCTGGGATTAAAGGCACATGCCACTATACCCAGCACTAAAATGATTTTTTAAGTAAAAAAATTTAATTTCATCCATTTTAGTTATGTGCACGTATGTGTCTGTGGGTGTGTGTATGTGAGTGTAATACTCATGGAGGCCAGGAGAGGCCATCAGATCCCCTGGAGCTGCAGTTACATTACAAGCAGCTTTGACTCACTAAAATGGGTGCTGGGAACTGAACTCAGGTCCTCTGCAAGAGAAGTATGTGTTCTTAACTGAGCCATCTTTCAAGCCCTCTAAACAGATTTCTAAAAATATTTTAACTTTTTTTGAGAATTTCATACAATGTACTTTTATCATATCCACCCCAACTCACCCCTCTAACTCCTGCAGATCCACTCCATCTCTCTATTCCTTTTTTCTCTAGTTGAGGAAATGTAATTTTTGTTTATTTTTATTTCTTAAATCATATGGTCTTTTTTAAAATTAATGTTTGTGAGTTTCATACAATGTATTTTGATCATATTTAGACCCCGCCATCTGCACCCTTCTAATAGGCTCTCCCCTACCTTCACTGGACCCCTCTCCCTGACAAGAATATTTTAAATTAAGACTGTACTGGGTAGTAGGAAAGCTATAGGTGTGGAAGATTTGTGTGAGGCTGAAAATCCCTTCTGTTTGGAGAGACTCACTGGGACTTTTTCTTTAATCTGAAGTTTTCGCCTAGCTTGATAACTTAAAAGGCACCACGAGAATAGAAAAATAGAGTGAAATCCTGTTTTCAAGCTCAAAAAGTACCGTGCAAATCTGCTGTATCTTGTCAACTCTCCCCTGCACTCTGACACTGCAGCTACTTGTAGCAAAGGCAGCTCTATTACAAAGAATGGGCAAATTAACTCCCACAAAGAAGCAAAGTCATTTTTTTTTTAATTACAGCATCAGTTTGCATGTGCATCCCATCACAATTTGACAGCTACACTGAAATGAGCCTCAGGTACATAAGAAGAAAAAGATAAGGCTGGAACCTATTAACAATTACATTGCCTCTGTTTTCCAACAACCCCAGAGGAAAACATGAAGACCCCTTAATGAGAGAGAAGGGGACAATATATTGGAAGAATAACTCTAATTGGTGGGACACTTGTTAGTATGAATTGTGTTTATGTGTCATTGTATAATTAGAGAAGAAATTAGTAACAGCATGAGGTGCAAAAAGATGCATTGGAATTTAAGGCAAATAATGAACTTTGCAATTGAAGGAAATTCAAAGGAAGACAAAGGAGATTCAAATATTACAAACGTTTTGATGTCTATAAAATTGGCAGATGGGTCTGTCTTATCCGGTTCTCTCCTCTATTTTTCTCTCCTCCTCCTCCTCTTCCTCCTCCTCCTCCTCCTCCTCCTCCTCCTCC
>NW_008340240.1:1282569-1302377 GCF_000622305.1 Nannospalax galili | reverse complement strand
TTTGCTTAATTCATTCTACTACAGAGTTTGATTTTATAATGTTGACCACAGGATTTTCCTCCAAAGAATGAATACATGGAACAGGGTTGACAATTTGGGAATTTTATTTATTTATTTATTCATTTTAATGCTGTGCCACTACTGGTAAGGAAAATGAAAAGCAATTCTATTTGATAGCCACATCTTTCCTTTTATTTTGAGGTATGCCATTGATATACTCTGAATTCCTCAGTTAAAAATATCAATAGATGGCTGAATGTGTGGTTCAGCTGTAATGCATATATTTAGCATACACGAGACACTGGATTTCATCTCCATCTTAAGAACATACACACCCATCTTGGTCCCCTACAAATTTGTAAGGAATAAAATATTGGGAGTTTTTATTATTTTTTTTATTTTTGAAAGTGAATGCTACCAGTGTATTCAAAGGTTTGCAAAAGTAAAATTCTCATTTATTTTTGGTACTATCAGTGTATTGTTATAAGTGGTATTTTCTATCTGTGAAATTCAAGTTAAATGAAAACATCTTGAAAATTGCAGAATTTGCTAGATAAAAATCTTGAGGTTCAAAGTGCCACATTTGAATATTTAGTCAAATCAAAGATGATGCCTTAAGGAAGATATCAAGGGTTCTAAAAGCCATTTTTGGAAATTCTCAGAACTGAAAAGGTACATACAGATCACTTATTAAGATAGTCCATTGTCTGAGAGTCTGTGCAAATTAATGTGCTTGACCAGAAAAGTAAATTATCACACTAGGTTTCAGAATTCAGAGAAACATTCAAATTATATTTTAAATGCATATGCAATATTAGCTTAAAACAGAAATAAGAACCAAATGACACGATGGAATCACGTATTGATAAAAATCAATGTAATCTGAAAATATCTTAAACCAAAAAGTATTTAATAATCTAAACTACCACAAATTATAGCACACAGCAGAGTCTGCTCTAGTGGAATGATTAACTCCCCCATCATGTAGCTGCTTTGGTGCCGTGGCTCAGTGCCATAGTAAGAGTATTTTCTTACTTATCACTACCTCTTGAAAAGATAAAACATTCAGTATATGGTCTCTGTGGGTAGCGATTTAGATAGAAGCAGGCTTGAAAAACACTAGAGACAAACCCCTCCTTCACAGTCCAGTTTGTAAAGCCAAAGTCTGGAGTAGCAGGGCATCAACTGCTGCTCAGTAGAATGGGACCTGTGTCATATCTTTGACTGTGGGTGGAAATATGACATCTGGAACTGCCTAGGAAATTGTAATTGGTCACTATCTAAACTAGATGCCAGGACCCTAAACCTTATATTACCATTAGCAGGAGGCTTTACAAACTGTTAGCCCTTATGTAAGAGGGCCTCAACTCAAATGAACTTTCCAATGAACTGGTCAGGAGAATATCCATTAGGAAGGCTGTCTGCTCTAGAAACCACCTAAAATACAGGCTGACACAATGGCCTCGCTGGCCCCTGTCCACCTCATCCCTTGATGGTGCCCCACTTTACTCTGTAATAAATGTCCTCTGTCTTTTATACTACACTCTGTCGTTTCTGAATTCTTTCAATGGAGATTGCAAGGCCTGGGAAGCCAAGGGGAGACCAGAGTGCAAACCCAGCAACAGTTCTTACTGAAGGCATTGCTTTAACACCACCATGAAGAAAAAAGCATTAGGTCATCTTCTTGAACTATGCCATTCTCTTTCTTATTGGGTGGGTTTGGGGGCCTCATCCCCTTCTACACTGAGGGCATTGACTATATCCTACCTTATTGGCAAATCCAGTGCCCCAAACACAATTTCATTCTTTCACAGAATTCTTGTTAATAATTTTAAAAAGTAACAGTGGGTAAAAGAAGTTTCTATGACTCAAACATGTGATTTTATAGCTTTATAAATAGCTTCACCTATTCTTGATAGTAATTTTCAGCACTAGAGAAATGACTTTGAGACTAATTTTGCTAACTATATCAAGCAAAATACATAGGAAAAAACAAACACCAAAGCACCAAAAAGCAACACTGAAAATCTTTAACGGGTCTTGTGCTCATCTGAGAGAACCTGTCAAGGTTACCTCAATAGTCTATACATTTCTATGCTTGTCTGGGCAAAAGTAACTCAATACCTGTGTTTCTTAATGTCATTGATCCCATTCTTCAGATTCCCCAGCCTTTCTGTCGGATTTTGCCTGAAATGACAATTTTTGAAGGAGATTTAAAATGGTAATACTTGAGTGGTTTCTAAATAGAATCATATTTTTTATGTGTATGAGTGTATTGCCTGCATGTGTTTAAGTGCACCCATGTCCTGCAATGCCTGTGGAGGTCAGAGAAGGTGTCAGATCCCCTGAAACCAGAGCTACAGATGGTTGTTAACCATCATGTGGGTGCTGGGAATTGAATACAGGTCCTCTGCAAGAGCAGTCAGTTAGGAGATGACTCTCCTAACCACTGAGTCATCTCTCCAGCCCATATCATTTGTTTTTAAATTCATTTATTTATTCAATAATATCCATTAAATCTTTCTATTAATGAGAGGAAAGGGAGACAACAGAGTCATGGTTCTTCCATAGGGGAGCCACAGTTGAGTGGCTGAATATATCTATCAATTCTTTAAGTGAGCTACAAAGAAATATTTAGTAAATACTGTCTTATCAGCTCTGCTAAAAAGAGGGGGGCACTTTAGAGAACCGTTTACCTTCAAGTTGCAAACTTAGAAGCTTGCGGGAATTCCTACTGGCAATTCCTAGCCAGGCTTAAAGTCCCAGCTTTACTTTCAATGCTCTAAAGAATGTTCAAACGTGATGTGGGGAAAGGAGCAGCACCAAAGGGATTTAAGCCAAAAAATTCTGGACGTCTCCAATATTTTTCTGATAAGTTATTTTCAGAGTAAGTAGAAACCTAGAGTAATTTAAAAGGGCAGAGATGTTTGTTTGTTGTTTGTTTGTTTAAAAAGAACATTAAAAGAGGACATGGTGTAACACTTTAACATCACCTCCAGGTTTCTCACAAAGTAAAGAGACTGTAAATTACTTTGCTTTCACCTAAACTTTGTGGTTCTATTTTTCCCATAACAGAGATGGCATCCAAAAGCAACTTGCAAAGTTTCTAAGTACATATGATGATTTGGTGATATGAAGAAAACTCAAAGTTTTTAAAAATATAATAGCAACATGGAAAAGTACAAGAAGTAAACATGTAGCTAATTTTACAGTGTCTATACATTGCAGAGGAGGGGGAAGCCTTCCCACTTTTTCCAACATTAAGGGTCACTGACCATCATTCTCACCTGCAAAGTCTCCGGATCAAATCCTCAGGCCGCCTTGTTATCTTTCTGGGAAAATCCATTTTTTCAATTCCTTTGAGAATCAAATTGTAGGTCATCATTTGGTCTATCCCAGAAAAGGGAGGGCTAGAGAAGATCCGAAATAGAACACACTAGAATGAGAGTTTGAGACGCTTCCAAAACCAACTTTTCTTCCCTTTTCTCTTCCTACTTCCCTCCTCCTTCTTCTCTCTTTCCCTTCTCCCTTCTCTCCCACTAATTATTGTTCAAGAGATTTAGATACGTTTTAGGAAAACACTTCATTAATTTCACATCATTTAACAGACACACACAGGTAGTTTTTCAAGGAGTGATGAACACTAAAAAGAAAACAAAGGGAGAGGACTGAGTGACAAAGGGAGGGAATGGTTTTCTTTCTTTTCTTGACTTTAAGACAGAGCATAGAAAAGGCCTCTTCCTTTAATTGACTATAGAAAATAAATACAAGTGAAGAGAGGGAGGGGATGAGACACACAGCTGCCTGGTTGTCTGTGGGCATCAAGTTTGAGACCAGAAGTACAAAGGCATTCGTCAAGAGTGGGCAAGGTGGGCAGTGGATGGTGGAGTGAGTAACCCACAGAGGGATGTGGGAGATGAAGCAGCATCCAGTGGGCTATGGTAAGGATCTGACGATGCATTCTGAGTGAGTAATCAAATTTATAGTAGCTCCAGTCAGCTGTTCTCAATGCAGGGAAGAAAACGTGGTATGGGGTGAGCCTGGCAACCTGACTGCAGACAGTAGTGTGAAGGTGGTGAAACAGAGCTCACTACCTACACTATGAAAACTCTATTCATGTCTGCTAAGATTTGAACATAGCAATGCTAATCTCAAAGTGATGGTTCTTGAAAGTGAGGCTTACAAAGCTAATTATGTAATGAGGGCAAAGCCATCCGTGAATGGGATTAGTGCCCTTCTCAGAGGACAGAATGCTGGCCGGACATCATTTTCCTATGTAAGAAGATTTCAGAAGTTACAACTAGAAAGTGAGTCTTCACCATAACTCAACCATGCCAGCACCGTGTGCTAAGGTGTCCAATCTCCCAACTGCAAGAAGTAAGTGGCCTCTTTTTAATCTACCCAGCTTATAGCATTTCTCTGTAAATTTTTAGTTAAGACAGATAGTAAAGCCAGTGAGATTTGCTAATATAGTACATTGAAATGTGAAAGAGGAAAAAAGGATTTAAAAAATGATCTTTGGCTTGGATTCCTACAGAAAGGAGCTACCAGGATTAAGAGAAGGGAAACTAAGGAAGAATTGATTGCTGTAATTGGAACTGGAATGTCTTACAAAGGCCTGATCCTCTGCCTCTGGCATAATGGGGAGGTGGTGGAGCAAGGAGTACTTTGAGAACAAGGAGTACTAGAAGGAAGTTAAACCACTTGGCTGTGCCCTTGATTGTGATATCTGAATGTTCATTTTTTCTTTTTCTTTGTGTTCTGGCTACCATCAGGTGAACACAACTCCTTTGCCACACATTTCTGTCATAATGTCTTGTGCTACTGCATTCCAAGATCTGTGGGATTTCTAAAACATAGAAATTTCTAAAACTTAGAGCCAAATTTCTAAAACTTAGAGCCAAATTTCTAAAACTTAGAGCCAAAATAAATATTTTATTATTCATAAATGACTTCAAATATTTTGCCAGAGCAATGGAAAGCTGACGGACCAGTAGGGATGCATAGAAAGTTACTGGGAAAAGAATAAGGATTACGTTTTCAGCATCCATGTGGCACTGATAAGGCAGGCAGTTGGATTTATGAGTCTAGCATTGAGGAAAGAAGTTAAAGAAGTATGATTTGGGGTTATCACACTGCATTTATGGCCATGAACTTGCTGCTATTACTCAATGAGTGGTAGACAGAAAAGAGGCCAAGGACTAACTGATTCAGTGTTTACCTATCAGGAAGACAAGAAGAACTGGCAATGGGGGCCTGAGACAGAGCCACTAGTGCAAGATAAGGAGAAAGAGGGAGTTCCTGGAGGCCACCGAAGGGAATATTTCAATGAATATATTTCTGAGTAAAAACTGATTGAGATTTGACCACCAATGATGGATAACATTTTATTTCATATATCATTTTGATTTTTAAAAACACTTTTATGTCTTATGCCATTTAGTTTTATGAAAATTAAAGAGAGAAATTAAATACTGTGTTATATCTAATCTGTGCTTGAGGCTTTTGAAACTCAGAATTTTCAATCTTGGTAGCTAACTTGAAATGAAGGCAGTACACTAATTTTCCAATAATGCTTCATTTGTAAAGAAAATGAGGTAGGAAATAGAAACATTACTGTGAAATTTTCGATACTTAAATACAGACATATACACACATATGTATATTGACAACTATAATATTTTTTGTTATCTTCTTTAGCTCTTAATTCATTTATAGTTACCTGCTGAAACATTACAGACCAGGAAATTTAAAATTAACTTTCTTCTGCCCTACCCTGAAAACCTTTGGCAAAATAACTTCCTAACGTCTTTATGACAGCTCAAGGCCACCTTAGCAATTTCAAGTTGTTGAATTTTCTCTCCTTCCTTTGTTTCCTCAATTTCTTTTGCTATTCTATGCAACAACTTTTTCAGCTGATGAAGACTGAGGTGTATATTTTCCAGTACCTACAGGAACCATCATAGAGCTCACAGAAATTTCTAAGATGGGGGGGCAGGAATTCTTGAAACAGAATTCTTTGTTCTCAAAAACTTAAATAACTTTTGTTCTCAGTGAATAACTGTAAATTTCTTATTCTTTCCATTTAATCAAAAGCAACGAATATTTGAATATGATTATAGATAATACAGATTTAGATAAAATACAGATCTTTTATATATATTTTCCCAGTGTATGTAGACAATGATGTGGACAACAGGCATGGGTAATCTAACACTGAATTTTGTATATTTAAAACATTTAAGAAGGTCAAACCTCTGTGGTAGAGTCCTTGTCTAGAATGCACAAAACAATAGTTTTGATCCTTACTAGGGCAAAAATGAAAATTAAAAAAAAACAGCTCAAGAAGATTCTATGAACTCTTTTTGTTAAGTATATGTTGAAACTTCATCTCCACCAGTAGACAGACCTATTTCAGTATGTCTTAGACAATTCCATGAGCAAATCTCTCTAAAATTAAAGTTGAGTATATCTGGCTATAAAAGGTTATATGGATGATCATAAAACATGCATGTGTAGTGGGAAGTGCGTCACAATGAGAGCCAGGAGATGTTGGATCAAATTATAGATCTTAAGCAGATCGTTTTGTGACCTGGTTTTCTAACTTATAAAATTTAAATCATAATATAATCATAAAAATTTGAGTCATAAAATAATAAGAATTCTTGCCTTATCTTCCACACAAGTGTATGAAAACCAAATTATATATGCATATATGTATGGATATATACATATATACCAGATTATATGTACATATAGGATTTATATGCAGTATTTTACATATGTAAAATAGTATTACATGGATCTTGTGTTGTGTGTGTGTGTGACCATGTGTGTGTGCATGAGCGTGTGTGTGCATGTGCACGTATTTGTGGATGTACATATGTACTATATGTGTGTTAAATATTTGGGAGCCTGGATTCATTAGTATAACCTTTTAATCTCCTTGGGAATGGTGATTCCATTTTAACTGCTGAAACCCATGCTGTATCTTGTCTCTGCTCATTAGCACTTTTAGAAAAGAGATGGCAAGGAATTTAAAATTTAAGTTCTGTATTGTAGCTTTCTCTTACCCCCTCTGGCTAATGACATCTGGGGAAAATGCAAGACTGGTCACACTGAGTTTGACTGATCAAGGAATTTAACGGAATGAGAAAAATAGCTTTTGTCATTTATAAGAAGGAAATGCTCACATAGCCCCCAACTTCCATTCTTTTACTCTTACACTAGATTGTTAAACCTTCCCTTTCTGAAAGTGCTGTCTATAATAATGGACCTTGCCATTTGATAGAAACCATAGCATAGCAGTTCTGTACTTTTTTCCTTCAGCTTTCAGAATCCTTCATCCGTGATGTAAACTTTCAAATCCGCTATTTTGAAACAATGTAAAGAAGAAAAGGTAACACTCTTAAAATATCTTCAAAATGTCAATTTTTGAATTATAAATTCTTATCATGAATGAGCTATCTTTACACTGTTCTGAAAAAAGAGACTGAACAAAGCTTGCACCCAGGTCCACACTTACTTTCCAGTTAGCAGCTCATATACTAGAATTCCCAGGGACCAAAAGTCAACACTGAAGTCATGTCCTTTGTTCAAAATGACCTCAGGAGCTACATACTCTGGAGTCCCACAGAATGTCCAAGTTTTCTGTCCAGAACCTATTTTCTTAGCAAATCCAAAGTCAACCTAGAATAGAATATCAAAGAAAACTGAAGTCATCATAAAAATCATGCTTCTTTTATTAATTAATTTTTTATGTGTATGACTATTACGTCTGCATGTATGTAAGTGCACCCATGTCATGCAGTGCCTGCGGAGGACAGAAGAGGGCATTTGATCCCCTGGAACTGGAGCTGGAGACAATTGTTAGCCACCATGCTGTTGCTGGGATACAAACCCAGGTCTTCTGCAAGAACAGCCAGTATTCTTAACCACTGGGTCATCTCTCCAGCCCTAGTTTTTTTAAAAAATCATTCTGTTAATGTTCTAAGTTTTTCTATACCTCAGACTTTCCCTCAAAATCCACATGGTCACAGGCACACACACATCCCACTAAAATATTCCTTTACAGGTCATGTGCTAATTTAGTTGCTTAAGAGGAAATGCCCTGTACATACCTCCACACTCATTACCCCAGCAGAAAACTCAAATTTTCTATTATGCTCCCCTGGCAAGCAAGACTAAGGCATATTGTAATTCAATAGCATATTTCTGGGGTTGAAGAGGGAGAGCAGAAGTGCAAGAAGCATTGTGCCTTTAAAGCTCCACCAGGGAAATAAAACTGATAACAAGATTGAGAGTTTGGGGAGAAATAAGGCTAAGAAGGGAGGCTAAAACCTCTGCACAGTCCTTCAAACCTACTGTGCACAGTGTCTGCCTCCTGTCTCTTGTGGCAGCCCAAGGCAAAGCTACCAACATCCCTTCCCAGGTTTGGTTGTGTTCTGAACACTTCTGGTCCCTATTATTGAGGTAGGCCTAAACAGTCCCTGCATTAACTTATTTATTCTGAAAATGTAGATCCAGTAGGTACTCAAGATCAGAATTTGTTTTAAGCTATCATATAGAGTTGACTGTGAGCCAAGAGTGCTTGGAAAATGTACACATGTGGTTAACTAGATACCCTGGCATACGTAACATAACAGGGAACAAAATATAAACTCAGAGTGAGAAAAAGTTTGGATCCTTGGAACACTGGGGAGATAGGCCTGGAGGATACAAATGGTAAGGGACACATGCAGTTGTCCTCAACGAGGGATTAGGAACTCTCCTGAGGGAACAACACTTCTCCAAGCTTTCACTCAATGAACTTTGCATACAACAAACAAGAAATACTGAATAGAAGCAGTGTATAATTGAAATCCTGCCCTGAAACACAAACAACTGGCTTCCTTGTGCAGAGGCACATAGCATGTACCTTTCCAGCTCTAATATACACATATCTTATTTTAGCAAAATCACCTTCTACCTCCCTCAGGTAAACAGGTACAGAAATTATTCCTGGGCTTCAACATGCTCATTTTAATAGCTTCATTACACACAATCTCAATATTATAGTAATAATATAGGCTTAAAAACATAAATGAACAAAGTTAACATCAAAATAAGCCCTCACTTAAAAAAAGTAGCATATTAATATTTAAACTATTTGTTTTCCCTTAAATAAATCTCTTTGAAAGTTTCCCCTTTTCTGAAATGTATTAGTGCTTATCACACAACATCAAGGATTTCCTTACTGCAAAAAAAGGAGTCTAAAGTAGGTTTTTACTGCCTTCCTTCATATTCACAGCATACTCACAGAGATTACATCTGAGAGACGGCTGGGAATACTATAAAATTAAAATCTGTAACCAGCTGATAGTCCTCAGGGAAAGAAACGATAATGAAAGCTCTCCCTAATTTTATAAAGACTGAAATTTAAGAGACAAGAAAGCAATGCCTATAACTGCAATTGGGCACATGCATATAGGGAAACATTATATTTTGTTGGTTTATAACAGCCTCGAAACTGATTTTTAATTGCATTTACTTTTCCTTTTAAGAATTACCAGAAGTTATTTTGAGGGTTATTCTAACTTTAAAAGTGGTATGTTTTTCATTTGAATTACTAGCTTTGCTTTTGTAATATTTGCCTATTTGCCCACTGGGATGGCAATAGTTCTATTAAAATTTCTTATATGAAAATTATAATTTTTTAGCTACTCTGATCATTTAACATTGATCTAATCTCTTTGGTCAGAGTTAACTGCCATTTAAAGCTATCCAGAGTTGTGTGACTATGGTATAAGACCCCAGATATATGTGAAGTTCTGTGTGCTTTCTATAAGAAGCAAACTATCTCTGTTTCATAGTGCCAGGAATACATCACAGAGCCTTTCCTCCTCTCCAGTAGACAGTGGAAAGGTAAGTTCCTTCCTTCCTTTATTCACGATATTTATTAAACACCATTATATGCCAACTACCAGAGCACAGACAAAACCTTAGGTCTCAAAAGGCTTATACGGAAAAGAGGAGAAAGATATCTGGCATAACAATATATCCTAATGATGACAGAATGCCACGAAGTAACATCTGCTCTGCTTGGAGGAAACACGCAGTATAGCTAGGCACCAGGGTAAGATAAATTGCATTGGAAATAAGAGGACCAGAAAAAATCAGTAAGGAGGCAGCAATTGGGCATATTTGAAGGCAATCTGAATGAAATAAGAGAGAGCTCTGTAAAAATCTGAGCAAAAGGACCCTGCCAGGATACAGAGCTAGCACACACACCTACAATGTGGCACAGGGGCGAAGCTCAAGACCTGCTGAGAAGGCCAATGTGCTGGGGCCGTGATGCATGAGGGCGAGAGAAGGGAAGCAGATCCCACACGGGCTGCAACCCACAGAAAGAACTTGGAGTCTTCTTCTAAGAAGTCCCCATAAGAATTTGAAAAAGGGGTAGGATAGCATGTCTGTTATATTCTCAGGGGATCAAGGAAGGAAGAAAATTGAGAATTCCCTGCTCCTTTATGTTCTCAAATTCTACTTGAAAAATCAGGCTGTTAAGGATCTCTCGAAAAGTTGTATGTGGGTTTTGAATTATCTGAGCTAAATTTCCACTATTAAAGATGGCTTATGTTAAGCTGCAAGCTTTAAAACATTATGTCTCTGATGGCTGTGATGAACTAGGTTTTAAGATACTTCCAAACCTGTGACCCTGACTACATCATTCAGAAAAAGAAAAATTAGGATGTGGCTTTTTAAAACTGGAATCCCATAAGTATGAGCTTCTTCCCAGAAGTTTCTCTCTAGGTCAGGAAACTTCTCAGATATTGGTTCTGTCAGTCACATAAAAATGGGCACAAAGCGATCAGTCTAGTTAACCCAGATGATTCATGGAGACAATATTCTAAAAATGTATTTATGTGGCATTTTAAGGGCACCTTCTTTACCGGAGTCTAGACAAGGGTAAAATGGAATCCATTTACCCTTTCTGCCAACTTCCAAAGTTGACTTAATGTCCTGATCCTAATGTCCATCCTCTAGACAGACTGCAGTGGTGGTTTCCATGGAATGGCAGGAAAAGGTTAAGGGTGGAGGAGCCTTTTATGAAAACCTCCAGGCTATGGATGTGGTGATTCTCTGAAGTACTCAGGGGTGCTGAGGTGGGTGAGAGACAGGGAAGCATTTTATGTACAAAGGCAAACTAGAAAAATCTTTTGAGACTCATCTCATACCACCATCTCCTTGAAGTGTTCCTTGAGTTACAGAGCCTATTTCTCTCTCAAACAAGGCTCTCTACACTGTTTATATCCTACCACCACATCTCTGAGGGCAGCACTTTATAACTGAGTGACTAAACCTAGCTCCTTGAGAAGAGACCTCATATGTACTCATTCTATATCTTACTCTGGAACACTGCAGATGTTCATCTTCTGCTTGATGGGAAAAAAAGAAAGATAATTGTTGACATCAGTTTCAGTAAGATATATTGAAGTCTAGGAAGGCCATGCATACTGGTATGAGGTCAGATTTGAACCAGAGCAATACTAGAAGTCTCTCAAGAAGTCTCCAAGTAGTTGAACATTTTATCCCCAGTTGATGTTTTGTTTTGGGAGTTCTTACAAAGTGTGGCCATGCTGGAGGAAGCATGTCACTGGGGGCAGGCTTAGAGGGTTCTTAAGCCTTGCCAGATCTCCAGTCAGCTCTGCTTCCTGTGCCTGCTTGAAGATGTGAGAGCTTAGCTTCTGCTCCTACATCAGCCACCTCTGCCACCACGCCTCCCCACCATGATGGAATCTTGTCCCTTTGTAACTGTAAGCTAAATAAACTCTTCCTTTTATAAGTTCCCTTGATTGTGATGTTTCTATCACATCAACAGAAAAGTAACTAATACAGTCAACTTAACAGAATCTAAGATCACCTAGGAGATGGACCTCTGGGCATTCCTGTAGAGCATTATCTTGACTGCATTAACTGTGGTGGAAAGACCTACACACAGCATGTGTTCAACACTCTGCTTCTTGACAATGGATGTGAAGTGATTAGCTGCTTCAGGCTCTTGCCATCTTGACTTCCCCACCATTATGGACTGTATCCTTGAGCTATGAGTCAGAATAAGGTCCCCTTTAAGTTTCTCCTGTCAGAGTATTTTATTACAACAGCAAAAGAAATTAAGATACCCATGTATTACTGGTGTGTGTTGTTTAATCTATATATATTTGGTTTTCTCCCATTAACTTTCTATAATTGATCTATATTTCAATACCATGAGCTCTGAGAGCAGACACTGTGGTGTCTTCATTCAACTATTCAAATAACACAATATTATTCACAGGCATAGTAATAAAATAGGCCTAATCCTTCTCTCCCATCACATGTGAATAGAATCACTGTCATTCCATTTACTTATATGTAAAAGCATAACAGGCTCCAACCTTGCGGCATCTGTGAAGTTTTCTTGTTGACATCGATTTTGAGAAATTCTTGATCATTATTCTTTCTAATATTACTTCTTTTCTCCTCTCCTTCAAGGTGCATTCCATTACTCTCAATTAGATTTTTTGTAATTGCTCCACAGTCCTTGGATAATCTGCTTTTGTGTGTGTGTGTGTGTGTGTGTGTGTGTGTGTGTGTGTGTGTGTTTGTTTCGGCAGTCTTTGGTCTCTTTAATTTTCAGTTTTTGAGATTTCTACTGATACATCCTCAAATTCAGAGATTCACTTTTGGCTATATCTAGTTTATGAATAAGCCCATATAATGAAATTTGTCTTCCTTTTTCCTTAAGGATTTATATCTTTTTACTTATAGTATCCTCTGTTTTTGTATGTTGTCCGCTTTAATCCCTTAAAGTCATCAGCATGTTAATCAAAAGCGTTTTAAATTTCTTTGCCCAAAGATTCTAACATCTCTACCATGCCTGGTTCCCTAAACCTTCTGTTTAGATTTTTCCTTTTGTATGCCATGTGATTTTCATCTGTGAACTCGTCACAGAGTCGAGAGCCAAAAGAATTGCTATTAACAGTCTTTCAGCAACATGGTGATAGAGTATAGGAGGAAGGGAATGTTCTAAGCTTCTAAAGTTAGGCCTGAATCCTTAGTGTATCTAGCCTCTGGACTGTAAACTTTGCAAGTATCCCTCTGTCCTCTATCCCCTTAGGTGGGGAAGAATGGTTAGAATGGCCTAGAGTTAAACGTTTCTCTTCCTCTAGGTCACTAAACCCCAGCAGGCTAGGTACTGGCTGCTCAGTCTCTCCCAAGGGTGTCTTTGTCAAGACCAAAGTGCTCTGTCATATTTTAAACTGGCCAGTCTACTGTCCCTTGCAAGAAGCCTGAGAGTATTTTCCTATGATAGTTTGCTGGGAAACCTTGTCAAGCTCCTGGAGAAGACATGAAAGTGCACATTCCATCATGAACCTCTGCTCCCCGACACTGTGACTGTCTGCATTCCCCTGGCTGTCTTCAGTGTTAGATACTTCTGTGTTGTCACCTCTCTCTTTCAGATCCAAGAAGAGCTGTTGATATTTCAAGTCTGTTTGCCTTTTTGCTTACTATGAGGAGACAGTGGCAACTTCCAAGCTCTTTACACATAGAACCAGAAAACCAAAGAATGTTGCTCACAGAACTTGTAATGTGAAATTATGTGAATATTACTGGAAAATATCCAGCTTGGTATAATGCATTGCTATGAATTTACATTTGTTGCAATGATCAGTTGTTAATATTATGATGTGTGCTCTACATTCATAAACGAGATGGAATGTTAATTTGCCTTTCTTAGAAGATTTCTTTAGAGAATTAACTTTACATTAACTAGCTTCATAAAATTAAGTCAGAACAATCTTTTTCTACTTTTGAAAAGAATTTGTACATTAAGATTCTTGAAGTTACTAAATTTTCAATGCTACAAGAGCAATGACTTTTTAAGTTTCTTCTTTGATTAGCTTGGTTGGGTATTTTATATCTCTCTCAGATTTCATATACAGTGTAAGAGTTCCTCCAGAACCTTCCAATCTATGTAAGCCTGGCTTTTACCATAATATTTATTCATAAGAGAATCTCTTTTTCTTTAGAACAGTATTTGTACAGATGTTATTTTTGTCAGTCTTTTCAAATAATCACTTTTAGCTACTTACATCCTTTCTATTCCCACGCTAACTTGTGATTTTCTCCCTCTTTTCTTCTCTCAGTTTAGCTTCTTAAGTAGGATGTTGGGTGCATGAGTATCTCTTATTTGCTTGTTTATTTCCTAGGCATCCTACCTATTACTTTAGTTGTGCCCCATATGTACTGATATGTAGCATATTCTCAATTGCACAACTGCTTTTAAGTATTAATTTTATTCTCCACTGACAGTTGAATTATTTTTGTAGTGTCTTTAAAATCCCACCAAGATGTCCTGTTCTTGATTTCTACTTTAAAATACATTGAGGCCAGTGAATAAAACTATATATTCCTTTTTAAAAGTGAGAGGAAAATTGTTTCAATGGCGTTATAGTTGTTTGTTTTTCAGTTTCCTAAACAAGGTCTCACTATGTAGCCCCAGCTGGCCTGAACATCTCCATGTAGAGCAAGCTGCCTAGACCTTGGGACAGCTCTCCTGACAGCTTCTCCACTGCTGTATTTATAGGTGCCTATCACTACACTTTTCATTCACTCACATATTTTAAACACCATGCTAGGTCCAGCAGTAAACACTCTGAGATGGTTGACATCATGAACCCCTCAGTAGAAAGAAATGGATAGATCAGAAAATTCAGGAACAATCTCAACATTTAATATATTTTATATTTTCTTAAATACAGCTCTGTATAAGTAATATTAAGTTGCGCTGTTTTCATTCCTGTGAAAAGCACTCAGACAGGCTCTTTGGCTGAGCTGTACTTCTTACAGGAGTTGATTTCATAATCATACAAAAAGAATACTTACTGATGAGTGACAGCTGGCATCTGCTGTATTACTACTACATTTCCCCTGAGCAGGAAGGGTAGCTATTACATAAACTCTGTTTGGGCCAAGGACATGTGTTTTTTCTTTAAACTCTTTAAGTACCATAACACATTTCAATATTGCTTTGATTTAGTCATTCATTATAATCAGAAAAGTCACTCTTAATCACTATTGCATTAATTAACTCCCCTTGGTCTGCAAAGTGAGGGAAGATTTAAGAAATTATGAGATGGGCAGAGGAAAGATGTGACGAGAGTATCTCCACAATCCTCTGGCTCTTTCATCTTAACCTGGGGTGTTTTCTGATGAAGAAAGCTTAGGTCTTTTTTCTCCAAACTTTCCCCGCTTTATTTTCCCAATGTAAATTTTTTTTCTTGCTTGCCTTCATTAAATACCTAACTTCTCATAAACATTTCAAGGAATCTGCTGGAGGAGGAAGAAATATAACATATATGTAGTATATATTGTCCAATGAAACCAAGGTCACTCTTACTAAGAGACCATCACAAGACGGAATTCCTGTCATGCTGACACCAGGCACCCACCACCTCCATTCCACTCAACTCCTCTCAGGAGCCCTCAGTCAAAGCAGTTCTGCTGGGCTTCCTGCCAACAATCAAATCCGTTTTTTTTTTGTTGTTGTTGTTTTTTTTCTTTGCTGAAGTTTGCTTAATGGCCCAGTATCTGATAAAATTTTGTTCATGTGTATTCAACACCTATTAGGAACAATATTCTACAAGCCTATTAGATCAAGTTTATTAACTATTGTACACATCTTCTAAAGCTTTAGTGATTTGTAGTCCAAATGTTCTAAATATTCCTTTGTGGTAGATGACCAAAAGGAAACAGTTTTCCACGGTTCTGCAACTTGCTCATATGAATTTACAGCAGTGGTGACAGCACATGCACAAGACCCGTGCAAACTCAAAACAGACAAAACCCAAAACAGAGCTTGGGAAATGGGTAAGAAGCCCCAACCTTAGCCAAAGAACTATTGGCAGTTGATCACCAGTTGTGTGAAGGAGGGTTGATATTCTTTAAGGGAGTGATGCTAGATAGGCTGACCAGGCTCCAGTGGATGAACTCATACCAAGGAACATCTGGGGACACAAACTTGACTCTATAAGCCTTAACATATATAACAAAATGCATGAAATCCAATGGGGGGCACTGTGGGGGTTTGCATATAGGATAGGGCATCTAAATATGATTAAGATATATTATATGAAGTGCACAAAAATTCAGTAAAGGTACATATTGAAGAACTGTTCTTTTACACGATCTTGATGATGATGTATTTCATCATTATGTGGTATCCACTCTATCCTCAGGAACACCTCTTCTCTGATCATAACATGATGAAACCTGCATTTTAACTTATTCAATATATCCCAGACATATATTCTTCCATCTTTAATTTTAGTCATTCAGTGCCTCTCATTTTAAGTTTATCTGTTGTAAATATCATATAGTTAATTGTTTTATAAATTTATTTGACAATTATTTAAATCCGGAGACTTAAGTTCATTTACATATCCTAGATATCCCTCTAAGTTCCTAGTTCAGATTATTTTTTCCCCTAGGTTTTCCTGTTTCTTCTTTGCTGCCTTCTTTGAAGATGACATTTATCCTCCTGTTTTAAATTCAGGGACTGTTACAGTAAGTTTACATGCTGCTGTTGTTGAGTTATTTAGCCTTTTCTCATTTTAATGTGATCTATTACGGTGATGATTGGCTTCTACCATAATTTTTAAAGAGTTGACAATGTTACCATTGTCCTAAGTCACCACTCCTTATCATCTATCTCTTCATGAGGATTCATTTTTCCCTTCATAATCATTTCCTTTCTATGTAGGAGGACACACCTTTAATCTTTGTTTGAAAATGTCCTTGTTTCATCCTTTGTGAAAGATGGTTTCTCTGGGCTTGTAATTAAAGTTTTCCAGTTATTACCTCTCAGAGCTCTTAATATTATTCTACTGTATTCTGGCTTCTTTTGTCTCTGAGATATCAACTGGAAGTCCCCCACCTCTCTTTATTTCTTTCGGTTTACATTTATTTTCTCTTTAAATGTTTTGTCTTTGTGTTAACTCTATAATTTTCCAACTATAAGAGCCAGCATCCAAGAGAACTCCGATGATTTGCTTGGCCTGGAATTTGGAGGTTCCCCTCCCACAGTACTCCAGGGCTGGCTCCGTCTGACCAGTCAAGTGCTGACTGGTCACATCAAAGAGTAGGCCTTCAGGTAGCTCATTCTCAGATACCTGGATGACTCACTCTGATGGAAGACAGCTGTCGTGTCATGGGGACATTCAACCAGTTCCGTGAAGAGGTGCGCTGGAGAATTAAGACTTCCAACTGACAATCAGCACCAACTTGCCAGCCATGTTGCCTCAGTCCTCTACCATCTGTGTCAAAGTGATCACAGTCCCAGACAACATCTAACTAGAGCTTCATCAGAGATCTTGAGTCATTCGTGGTTAACATTAACAGTCAATCTGACAGAACATAGAATTGCCTAGGAGACAGGCCTCTACCTCTGGGTATGTCTGTGAGGCATTATTTAGATTAGGTTAAGTGAGGTGGGACGGACCATCATAACTGCTGGACAAATTTGAAGGAGAGCTGGAGGACAGCTGGAGGACATTCGCTGTCGTCTGCTGCTTGACTGTAGATGCAATACCAGCAGCTACTTCGTGTTCTGACCACCAGGACTTCCCCACCATGATGGGCAGTACCCTCATACCATGAGCCTAAATTAAACCACTCCTTCCTTAAGTTGCTTTTCTCAGGTATTTGTCACAGCAACAAGGACAGTAACAAATACAGGTTAGAATACCTTAACTGAGCCTTTTCAAAACCCTACCTCACAGAACTCAGGAGATCATAAAAGATTATTGTTAAGTTACTAAGTTTTGGAGGGACTTACACAAAAACAGGAGCTCACTGTAGTCTCAAATTTTCATTTTTATTAATTTTCTATTTTTAAGTCTCTGTGTTACATTCTATAAAATTCATTAAATTTTCTCTAAATTCTCTGACTTTTCTCTTTGTGTCAATCTTCTGCTATTTAGCATTTCAAATGCATTTTTTTCACACTGACACATAATCTAAAACAATGTAGTCACTGGATTTGATGGACATTATATTCATCTAACCACAGCTACCACATGAAACAGGCACTCCCACTATCTAGGGAAATTTCCTTGGGTTTTTTTCCAGTCACATGCCTCTGCTTCTACCAGAGACAACCAACATATTGATTTGGTCACCTGTTCCAGAACTTTGATCGGTATAATCAAATACAAAATACTCTTTAATGAAGTTTCATTTGTTCCGTGTTACTGTTGCCTATAATAACTCACTCATTCCTTTATGACTGAGCAGCATTCTGTTGCTGGGTATACTATATATAAATAGGTGCAGTTGAGGGTGGATATATTTGGGCTATTTTTACTTGAGAAATTATTAGGAACAAGTTGTTATGAACATGCATGTATAATATTTTTCAATGATTTCAGTTATCTTGAATAAATACCAAGAAGTGGAATTTCTTGTCCTAGAGAATTGAGAATTTCTTTCCTCTTCAAAATGGCTTACAATTTTCTTTTCCCCTCATAAATATACAGGAATATCCTTATCATCACTTTGTATTTTTTATTATTTCAATATAGTAATGGTGGTAGGTATGAAATGATGTTTCTTTGTGATTTTACATAGTATTTCATTGATGACTAGTAACGAAGCTAAGATCATTCTGTATCTTCTTTCATAAAATATTTTAAAGGGTTTTGACTTTAAAAATTAGAGTTGCTCTTTTTTAAAAAATTAATGAGTTGTAGGGGTTCTTTATATATATTCTAGATATAAACCCACTGTTATGTAAATATATAACGTTTTCTCTTAGTTTATGGACTCTCTAGGTGTATTCTTAGACTATGTATCTTGGTGTATTCTTAGACTGTGTACCTTCTTAGTGTGTTCTGATAATCAGCATTTTAAAATTGGATGAAATCTGCCAGGTGTGGTTGTGCACACCTTTGATGCCACCACCTGGGAGGCAGAGTCAGGTGGATTTCTGTGAGTTCAAGGCAAGCTGGGTTTACATAGTGAGTTCCAGGCCAGCTGGGGCTACAGTGAGACCCTGTCTCAAAAGGACAAAAAAAAAGAGAATGAAATCTAGTTAATCTTTTTTTCTCTTTTAAAATTAATGTTATTTGTCCCCTAGGAAATCCATGCCTCTCCCAAGTTGTGAGAATATGATGCTTCTAATGGATTTACAGGTCTATGATCCATCTTGAGTTAATTTTTGCATGTAGTGTGAGGTAAGAATCAGAATGTTTTCTTCTTTTCACATGCAGATATTCTCCAGTTGTTGCGCCATCTTTCAAAAAGACCAGCCTAGTCAGGTGCAGTGGTGCATGCCTTTAATCCCAGCACTCTGGAGGCAGAGACAACTCTGATCTCTGTAAGATGGATGCCAGTTTGGTCTACACAGCAAGTTCCAGGCCAGCTGGGGCTACAGGGAGACCCTGTCTCAAAAAAGAAGACTAACCTTTATTATTTTACCAATTGTGCATATCTATTTTTGACTTTAGTTTACTAGACTGAGTTATGTGTTTATCCTTACACCAGTATCACACCACTTTGATCACTGTAGCTTTGCAGTAAAACTTGATATCAGAAGCATAAATCACTTAGGTGTGCTCTTTTAAAAGTGGTTATGACTCTTCTAAACATAATGTACTTCCATGCAAATTTAGAAAAAAAATTTTCCATTTCTAAAATTTGTTTCCTAAGATTTTTTATTGCAATCCCATTGAAACTATAAATAATTTAAAAAGAATGGATATCTTTATATAAATTTACCTTATACCATA
>NW_008340240.1:1280484-1282547 GCF_000622305.1 Nannospalax galili | reverse complement strand
CTTTGTTATGTTATTTGTATTCCATTTATAAGTTTTTAAAATATTTTATTTATTTTTTAATATTAATTTATTTAATATTAATATTTTGTGTGTTTCGTACAAAATATCTTAATCATATTTATACCCCCTCCCCCATGTGCACCCTCCTATGCCCTCCTCCACCAGATTTCATGCATTCTTTCATTTATGTTAAGACCTATCAAGTCAAGTAATTGTATCCAAATGTCCCTCAATGCAAGTTCATGCACTGTGGTTTAGTCAGTTTATCTAGAGTCTCTCCCTTATCCGGCAGTAATCAGTTTCCAATAGTTCTTTTGCTAAGGTTAGGGCCTGCTTCCCATTTCCCTAGTTCTATGCTTGGTTTTGAGTTTGCATGGGTCTGTGTATGCTGACATCATTACTGTATGTTCATATGAGCAATGTCCCAGGAGCCTGTAAGACTCTGTTTCCTTATGGTCATGCACCTCCTCCCTTGACGCTTACAATCTTTCTACCCCCTCTTCCACAATCATACCAAGTCGTAGGTGGGTGAAGTTTAATGTAGGAGTCCTATCCAGGGACCTACATTCTGCAGACTCTTATTCTCTACGGTTTGGCCATTTGTGGCATTTTGTGTTCATCACCCTCTGTTGCATGAAGAAGCTTCACCGATAAGAGTTGAGAGATGCATTAGTACTCTCTCTACCCCTTTATGAGTTTTTTCTTTAGTATTTTATTTATTATTTTTTTAGTTTATGTGTATGAGTGCGTTGCCTGCATTTATGTGAGTGTTCCTATGTCATGCAGTGCCTGTGGAGGTCAGAAGAGGGCACTGGATCCCCTAGATCTGCAGTTACAGAGAGTTGTCAGCTGCCATCTCTCCAGCCCCTATTTATACATTTTTACAGTAGTATATAAAAAGGAAAATTTTACTTGCATATTGATTTTGCACCAATAATCTTGCCTAACTTAACTCATTTCTATTCTTCTTAGATTCTTTGAACCTTTCTACATTAAAATTCACGCTGTGTTCGAATAGAAAGATGACTCATTTTATTTCTCATTTTTGGAGTTTTGTTTTCCTCTCTTGGTTTATTTCATTTGCTGAGCTATATTACGAGGTTAAATAAGATATTCTCATCTTCTTCAGAATCTAATCAAAGAATATATCAGTATATCTCATTAGGTGGGATATTAACTAAAGGTTTAATCATACTTGTACACTAAGGAGTGTTATGAAGTGAAAACCTATCTAAATGCAGATTTCACCTAGCATGCTGCCCATTTTTCAAGGCTTGAATATTTGTTTTTGTTGTTCCCCAATGCCTTCCCAACGTTTATACCTATAGTGAATCTCATCAGGAGGATGGTCCAATGCAAACTACCCTACTATTAATTAAAACTTCCCTTGGGGGTTGGAAAGATTGCTCAGTGGTTAAAGCACTGACTGCTCTGCCAGAGGATCCAGGTTCTGTTACCAGAACCCACATGGTGGCTAACAACCATCTATAACTCCAGTTCCAGGGATTCTGAAACCCTCTTCTAGCCTCCCTGGACATTGCACACATGTGGTGAACTTACATACATGCAGGCCAAACAGTCAGACACATAAAACTAACAAAATAAATAATTTTAAAACCTTCAATTGCATATTTAATTATTATATTCTGATTTTCTTGATCCGCCTATCTCTGCTTCCTGAGTCCTGGGCTAAAAGGAGTGTGCCACCACACTGGACTATTTTCTTAATAGACATTTTATTTGTTCAGTCTTTCCTCAAACTTATTAGAGCTGTTTTGAGCTTTGAGGCACTTAAGTACCTAATTCTTTCTGCTTCTGGTAACTAATGCCTATGGTAGTTTTTACATATTTTCCTCACATTTATTATTAATATTTTTTGTCAACTTAGAAGAAAGGAAAAGAGTTTAATTCAGACTTAATAGTCTATTAAAATGTTTAAATGCCATTCCTACTTATAAATGTCCCATGGAAGTATAGAAATCTGAGGACACATACATCTGTCATGGTTCACTCTTCTGAGTAGATTTCCAGAGATTTGCTACAATCATTTAGTAGGAATTAAT
>NW_008340240.1:1212211-1279557 GCF_000622305.1 Nannospalax galili | reverse complement strand
TTAAGGACATACAATTGGACCAGATAAACTGATTTGTTTTTACTCTTGAGGTCGTTAGAGGATCTGTTCCTCAGGGGTCCCATGGGGTTGGGAGGAGCCCCTGGCTCCTTTCTTTTACCAGTTCCATCTATGTGAAGATAAGTCAAAGGTCCTGCTCGACCATTGTTGGCTTCTCTTGGAAGCATGGAGGAAATGATTCCTCCGTGTTGACCCTCCTCTTTATAGACTGGACACTGGTTCAAGTCCATCTGGTGGGGTCACCTTGGCTTCCCTGATCAAGAGCTCAGATGACCCACCACCATTACAGGACATTTTGCGTGATGCTATTAATATGTTTTTTAATGTAAGCTTGTCTTTCCTGGAACTTTGTCTCTAGGAGTTTTCTGTGTCCTGAGTTGACAGCATTATCTTCTAAGGAAACTACACAGTGATACTTAGGAATTCAGGCATGCTACCAGCACTGGTCCATTTTCATCTAAATTCTTGCTTGGGTTTTTCCATCCTTGATGACTGCACCCAAACTCCACTAAGACCAGTTCGTGACCAAGAATTCTTAGAGGAGAGTTTTGTTTTTACTCCTTTTCCAAGAGCAAATAATGAGAAAAGCCTGTTTCCTTGCCTTTGCTGGCTTTATAAATCTAATATCTGTTTCATTTTTTCCCTCTTCTCTAGAATTTAATCTGTGTGATTCCTGGTTCTGTCTAGTTCATTTTCCCACAATGAGCACATCTAAAATTTGATCACCTGTTCCTTGATGACATAGCTACTAAATCAAACCTCTAGCCCACTCAGAGTTGCTGATACATACATGACAGGAGCTTGGATATTAGTGCCAAGAACTGAACCCAGGGCTTTGCACATGTGAGACAATCACTATGCATCTGCAGCCCTTCAGAGCTTGATCACCACCATCCATTACTTTTCTAGCTGATTTCCAGCCTGTGGAAACCCCCACGTTTTCTTACAAATGCAGCCATATATTTCTAATACTCTTTTTCATGTCTTACCTGGTATTTTCAAATATTTTGTAGTGAAAGCATTTCAGGGTATCTAGATTAATATATAGTTGAAAGTTGAAATAGTAAGCATTTGCTTTTTAAATATCTGGACCCTCTAGTTTCTACTCTTCATTTTATTGATTGTCAAATAAATGAACAGGATGATGGAAAGTCGCTCACCTCTACACCTATAAATACTAAATATGCTATCTGAGTTTTTGGAAAAACAACTCTGAAAAAAATGAGATCAATTTAATGGATAGCCTTCAACCCTCATGATAGTTTTTTCTTCTTCTAGAATATTCCAAAGAGTTTCCCTAAAGAGCTGTAGGAGGCATAATCAATGCAGGAATTGTGAATAAGGGGAGTGATTGAAGCCTTGTGCTAGCACCTCACCAGTTCTCAAAGCTGTCTTTCATGGATAAAATAAAGCTTAATGGATAAAAATGCTTCTTGGAAGTAAGCCAGATTTCACATGAAAGGGCTTTTATTTTACTCCATAGGAAAAGATTTCTTAGCAATTAAATATAAAAAATTTAATCATTCAGGCTGTTTCACAATTATACCATGTGGATGATAAAACCTGTTTTATACATTATTGAATAGATTAGTTGTTAAAGTTTTAGCACAGAATCTACACATAATTACTGATAATAAAACAATATTATTTCCTTACATAAAAGCTCTGAGGTGAATAACAAGATCTTTTCAAAGGTTAAGTTCGGAGACGATTTAATGTCTTGAGGAACTATCAAAATGAATCCAGGAAAGCTGTCTTGGTTTCGCATCCTGCAGGCTTCCCTCCTGCGATCCAAAGTACCATGATTTTTCCTCATTTTGAACATCAAGTTATATTACAGTTTCTCACTGAAAGAAGTTCATGTGCTAGGTTTTTATTGTTTTATGTGATAAGCAAGGGATTCCTATTAGATATTTATGGATCACAGAGATGGATAGCAAGGAAAGTCTATTCTCATTGAGCCTATAGTCTCATGAAATACTGAACCCTTAACATCTATTAGAACAACTAGAAAGAGTTCAAAAACTAGCTACTGAGGGCCATGCATTTATCTTCTCTCCCAATGTAGACAGTTGACATCTTGGGACAGCCAGTTCCTCCACGTAGCACCAAACAAAACAGAGTTAAAGATATTAAAGAATCCTAACAATAACCAATTTTAAAGGCTTTCTATCATGAGTCTTCAATGAGAATCACAGATATCGCTGAAATAGAAAGTACACACAACACTGCTCACAGTATTGAGCATTCTGTCTTGAAGGGCTATGTCCCCCAGAGTGAAAACAGCAGCTGTACAAAATTAAAACAAAAACTGCAAACACAGCAGAACTTTATTCTAGGAATATCTTATGTGATAATATAAGTAGGAGAAATTGTCTTACCAACTTTAGGTAGCCCTCAGCATCTAGAATTAAGTTTTCTGGCTTCAGGTCTCTGTAGATAATGCCTAGTCGATGCAGGTAGTCAAATGCCTCTGTCACACAAGCAACACAGAATTTGGAGGTGGGTTCATCAAAGCTGCCTCTGCAATGACATCATTTTTCTTCTTAGCACTCTGGATACATGTCTTTGGTGCTATTCTATGACTCTTTTATTTTGTTAGTAATTTTGCAAGATGTCAGTGTTTGTGTGTATGTGTGGGATGTGTGTGTTACGGTGCACATGTGGAGGTCTCAGAGGACAACCTTAGGTGTCAGTCCCCATCTTCCTCCTTGTTCGAGACAGGGTCTTGTTTTTGTTGTCTGCTGTTGTGTACTGGCTTGGCTCCCAAGCTTCCAGGATTCCCCTGTCTCTACCTCCCATCTTGTAGGAGGATTACAGGTGGGTGCTACCCCCTCCAGGTTATGTGAACTCTGGAGAGTCAAACTCAGGTCCTCATGTTTACACAGCAAGCACTTTACCCATGAGCCTATGCCAATACTAACATTAAAATACATTTTACACTGTAAATGGATTAGACTATGTACTGATCATGAAGGAATTGACAGGAACATGGAATGCAAGATACAACTACTCGCTAACCTTAAAATATCCATATTTATGCAATTCTTCCTAGTAATCATATATGAACCTATAAAAATATAGAAAAAAAGAAAACAAAGACTTTTAGAAAACTGTGGCATATTCTGGAAATATGCAACTATTTCAATGGAAAGCTTGGACCAAATTTCAATATTCATTGCTTGACTAAAAACGGTGTACGTGATCATTTTCATTCCTGTTTGTACAGCACAAAGCAGGAAGTCAGGAAGAAAGAGGAATGCAATACAGGAATTCAATCATTCCTGTTTTGTGCCCTTTGATCTTCTAGTAGAATTCCCCTGTATGGTATAAAGTTTTATACACAGATTGTTCTCCTTTTTTTAATGTGGTAGTGAGTCTCCACATTTTATAACTGAAGGGTATGACTTTGGATAAAAAACTTACTTTGATTCCTGCTTTCTTCACTCACCATATCCTTAGGCAAGTGATTCAAATGTCCTGAGCCTGGAGAACAATGCCTCCCAGATGGTTTTGCTACTTATATAACAGGGTTGTTCTCAGGGTAAATACAGTACCTAGCAGGTAAGAGGACCTCCTTGTCTAAATAGACACAGATTTCGTAAGCAGATTTCCCCAGTGAAGCAAAGATGCAATACGGTAACGCTTTTATGGGCATCCTGAGTGTCTCTTCCTTTTCCTGGTTCTCCCAGTTCAAATACAACAATATGTTCTTAGCACAACATACATCTGCTTAGGTGCTAAATGTTCTTTTCTTTCTTAGCTCGGTACGTCTGAGCTACGAGTGCACTGAGAACCACTTAAACAAATGATATATTGGACCCGCACCCCAGGTGAAATGAATCATTGCAGGTGATATTAGGACACAACATTTTTGGTCCATTCACGTCACTGTCTCTTGCACTGCCCCAGGAAGAATGCACAAACATCTGCCTGTCAGTAGCTCCCTTGATCTAATGCAACACACCCTCCCAGGTCCTCCTTGGCTGTCCTCATCTATTCTACACACTTCCTTCTCCATATCCACCAGGCGGTATTCCTGCCTTGTCTTTTCCCAGCTCTCTGCCTCTCCAAATCTTTGTCATCTTGAAAGTTCACACTCTTCCTCTGATTTGCCATTTAATTACAAATTTCCAACTTCTTTGCAATTATTTAACTTTTGTAAAAGTAAAATATTTTTATATAGCAACTTTCCAGATAAACTCTAAACATTTTTCTAAAGTTTAGACTTTTATCATCTTTTAGATAGAAAAAAAAAATCTGTGTTATCTAAAAACCCCCAAACTGTCATTATGGTGCCTTCTACATAATGGTGCTTGGCACTTATCTGTTATGTTGATTGCATCAAAACCACTCTGAGTGAAATTAAACCTTTGTAGACATCTAACTCCACTTTTGGGTGAGGATCTAACCACTTCCCACAACACCTGCTTTTCAGTATTTGGAATGAGAAACATTTGAGTCTGACCAGGGCCTGCCTCTGCTAACCACATGGCCTTAGATGTCATACCTGCCCTAAGCTTCAGATTCTTCAATTCATTATGCACTTCAGAGGGTGCATAATGTTAGGTAATAATATGCAATGATTATTACTTTATTTTCTTATACTCTTTCCCTAGTATCGTCCTTTCTGCTCTAGATCATATGTGAGTTGATGGAAGTGATTGCTTGTAACTTTTTTCCATTACCTGTCCCTTAATATACTCCATAGCTCCCCACCTAAGCAGGCCTCCAGAAGCATGTATACATATTTATTGTCCTTGAAAGTACGATATAATCTGTAGAGACAGATGAAAACATATGATTAGAAATATAGTTCTAAAACTCTTTAAAGTTAAGATTGTCATCAGTAACATTTTGAACAATGACTCCCATTTCCACTAATATCCTACAGCTCCCTGGTCTCCTCACCAAATCCTCTTTGATCATTTCTGCCCACAGACTGAACTTCCTTACCTCTACTTCTCTGTAAAAGTCATCCTGGAAGGCTAAGCTCCAAGGCCACTTTCTCAATAAGGTGGCTCATTAGCCAGGTGTGATGGTGCACACCTTTAATTTCGGCTTGTGGGAGAGAGAGGCGGGCAGATCTCTTTGAGATCGAGGTCAGGCTGGTCTACATAGTGACTTCCAGGTCAGCTGTGGCTACAGTGAAACCATGTCTCAAAACATAATAATAAATAAGCTAGCTTATTATTTCTTCTACTAAACAGGGCCTCTCCTTCCTCCCCAAAGCCACAAGCCTGCACATGCATCACCTTAATATTTGCTTTGCATAATAGTTAATTATACACATGTTGTATGTCCCTTAACTGGTTAGCTAATACTGGAACTAGACTCTGAGACAGAGATTTTTAAATAGCAAATCTAGTGGGGAGTGGCTGGCAAAAACAAATAGGGGTAGCAGCCTGGATAGGCTTATTCCATAATATAATTTCAATAAAGTTCCCACCTTCAACATAATGGTGCTTGGCACTTATGTGTTATGCTGCAGTTGGTTATCCCTTGAAAGGGGATGCTAAGTGAAGTGGCTCTGATCATTATGAACAATACCTGGGAAGGACTGAAGTATTATGCTCAACAGGACACCACACTCGAAGCTGATCGAAGCTAAGGTAAGGGGAGCCTCCGTCTTGGTGTGATGCCTGGGCAATGTACCATACTGAACACTGGGTGAAAACAATTTCTGGTGCTTAATGTTTGAGAGGTCTCTGTTCTCTGTAGCACCACGCCCAAATTAAAGCTGGCAGGAGAGCAGCCAGATCAAGTACAGGCACAAGAAACTCTAGCGAGTGGTTTGTTCAGAAGCTTGGCATGATTGCACACATCTATAATCCCACCACTCAGGAGTAGGAAGATTACTGTGGATTCAGGATTGTCCTGGGCCACATAATGAGTTCCAGGCAGGCCAAAAAATTAAAGTGTTTCAGAGGATGAGCTTCAGAGCCACAGCCCACATGGGACACCTGCTCACCCATTGCTTATACAACTTCAGCTTCCTCTTTGTTTCTCATTTTATAAAATGTATATATATGTATATAATTCATCAGTTTGCATATTGAATATACTTTTATAGATTATTGATGATAAATAAATACTGAAAAATATATATGTACATTTCTGATTCATCTGATTCTCATAATAGACAATGAGTATAATCTTTCCCCACCCAGTCCCTTCTATTTCTTAGAAGACTGACCTGAACATGTTAATCTCACAATACGGTAAATGTTTTCTCTAATATTCTAAATTTTATCAGCACCATGCTGTATGGTGGGCACTTTGCAAGAAATTAACAATGCAAAAATGAATGCAACCCTAAAGTCATCCATCATAATTCACTAGTGAAATACTAATTTTTAAATCATTTTTTTTAATTTTTAATAACTACATGATTAGAAGAAGCATTTCACTACAGCATTAACATATTCAGTGACACAGTCCCGAGCAAGAGTACATCTCTTTCGCAAGTGGTTAAAAGTTTCTATGTTCACAGTTAATACAGTCATGCAATGTTGAACTCAGTATAAGCCCTGTAAGACATAAAATTGAATGAGTCTTTTAACCTTTAAAAAAGATCTCCATTTCATTTTAGAATATATTGTTCCTTGCAGAAAGACTCATTGTTTTTGCTACTAACACTGAGATGCTGGCACATGCATCTCTAATCTGTATGTATCTGATTATTACTAGTCATAATCGGTTGCACTTGGATCCTTGGCACCTGTGTATATCTATAAAGTCATCGAGTAGATTTCAATGGTAATGTTTATCACCTCTACTAATTAGCATGATGTAAATTTCCATGCTTCCTCCTCAAGTGAAATACTAATTTTAAAGGGGAATTCTGGAAAAACGAAGATTTACAGAATCTTTGGAAGATTCTGGAAATATTGCCAGCTTGACTAGGATCAGAATTTTTTTTAACACTGAATAAAGATACACCTGGGAATGTGTATAGGCAGGAAAGTTCTCTCAAGGCACTTCATCAAGTAGTGTAAATTCTCTTCCTTCTAGGCTGTGTATCACCCCAAAGTCACTGAAACCACACTGAAGTGTCATTAAGAAGTCCATAAAAATTTAAGCTGGTTTATAGCAGTAGTTCATGAATATACAAGTAAAGATGGTGATGGCCTAGAACAGTGTCACCCAATCTGGAAATAAGTACAGGGAATAAAGAATATCTATTAGGAGATGGTTATGTTTGTAGTTTGGCATTGCCAGGACTAAATATGTTTCGCTTTAGTCGCCCACATGTACCCAATGCCACTTCTTACACATTCAGCATCTGCCCACTCCGAGCAGTGCCGATGCTTTCTTCCTTATTCCCAAATTCTGCATTAGCTTTGGGTAGAACAATTAATTCAAACTCTTCTTCCATAATCTCCTCTCTCTCTCTCTCTCTCTCTCTCTCTCTCTCTCTCTCACATACACACACACACACACACACACACACACACACTCACTTCTGTTTGTGAGGTTTTCCCTAGATATGAGCAACTGGAAACTCTAACCGCATATCCCATTGGAGAATCAGAGTGGTACCTCCACCCTCCCCATCCTTTGTTGTCTTACACAGAACTGCTCAAAGATGAACCTAAAACAAAAGCTAAGTTTTGGGATGCCAGCAGCTCACTTACTTTACAACGAATGGAGAGCACAGCTCCTCCAAGATCCTCTTTTCTGAGTAGACATGCTCCTGTTGCTTCGTGTCAACTATGTGCTTCTTCCTTATACACTTCATAGCAAAAGCAACATTCTCATTTTTAACCTTAACCTATGTGGGAAATGGAAAGATCCCGCAATTAACTCACTCCAAAAATCTACAATGTATTATAAGTGTATATATATATATATATCACATTTTTAACTGATGAGAGTTAAATTGTTTCACACTTAAATATCAGTCTAGAACTGAGTTTCATTTAAGTTTGTAAACTTCCAACCTATTATTTCCAAAATATTCCATATAACCTGGTCCTAAATTTTTGTATTAAAATAAGAAAAAGGCTGGTTAAATTTAATTTATAGAAATATATTCAGTTTTGATTGTGCAATGCAAACTACTTTGATAAGAATTGCCACAACTTTGTAGTTCTTAATAATCACTTCTAATTTTCAAAGAAAAATCTATCAAATTCGATATCTGTACTATTCAGTAAGGCACCTACTATTCACATGGGGTTATTTAAATTTAACTTAATTAAAAGTAGATATTCATTTCCTCAATTTTATTAGCCAAATTCCAAAGATCAAATGGCACATCTACTTACAGAAGAGCACAGAGGGTGGGGCATTTCCATCAGGGTAGAGATTTTTATTGGAAAGTGAGAGTGTGCTAGTCTGTGTGTAAAAATAAGAATTTTTCCTTAAAAGGAAATTAAGACTTAAAATAAGTATTTGTTCTAATAGGTGTAAAACCCCATAAGTAGACACTACTGGCTAGTAAGTGGAAATGGCTGTGCCTCATATTTTGATCATGTTTACCACTGGTAATACCTATGGATTTAAAATCAAAGGTAAAAATACTGCTTCTTTTACTCTCATCTAAGAAAGTGGTTTTGGCACTGTTAATTCAATCCTTTCACTGTATTCTTTGGTAGAAAATACCAGCGTGGGTGAATAGCCACAAAGAGCATAAGAAATGCTATAAATATTCTTTGCCCTATTAAGAAACTGTTTCCCCTTCACCCATCAGAGATGAGTTCTGGCACAGGTGTCTTGTGTGATACCCGGGTCTATGGCAGCAATTCAGAGCTGCTTGGGCCCAGCCATCCGGCAGACAAAGGCATCGACACAGTTCCCGGTGGTCAGTGCACAGTGAATTGTTAAAAATGTGATGGGCAAAGGAGGACTTGGTCATTGCCAAAGGCTCAGGGCCATCTGCACCCAATAAGGTCACAGATGTCCATGCCAAAGTTTCCTCAGAGCACTTGATCTGGCAGTACCACTTCTGCTACTCTGTGGAAGCTGATTTTTAAGCACAGACAGGTAGTGATGAGGAAGATCACTGGAACCGGGCTATGGCTTCCAGCTGTCCTGAGCACAGTGGAAGGCTGCTCTTCAAACATTTCTTGCCCTCATCTTTCCTTTTTCTCTGATGGAAAATTTTAAGCAACCCAAAAATAGGGTAATGGAAGCGAAATACAAAAGTGGAGGTAGATGTGCTTAAAAATATAGCTGCAACATTAAAGATTCCATTTCCGT
The DNA here is from genome assembly GCF_000622305.1 of Nannospalax galili. Taxonomy (NCBI): domain Eukaryota; kingdom Metazoa; phylum Chordata; class Mammalia; order Rodentia; family Spalacidae; genus Nannospalax; species Nannospalax galili. The sequence continues at coordinate 1,270,335 of NW_008340240.1, read as the reverse complement.
GGTATGTCAACTGGCCACATTCGCCTTTTCTTTAGCATACAGAGTTAATGTGTTGTGAATATATGTATCTATTTACATACAATTTTCTGCTAAGAAATACAATATTTTATTTCATAATCTTTGGGAATGCTTACTTGGCACATTCTTCAATAATTAATAGCAAGAAAAGAAGTCATGAAAGGATGTGGTGATGTAATGAGCTTGATAGGGCAGCTAATTATTATTCTACTTACTAGCACAGACCAGCCACTATACACCAGACTGAAAACTTCAGTTTCTCTATTTCAGACTGAAAATTTTAGTTTCTCTATTTCAGTTCTAAACATCATTTTAGATAGCAAAAACAATTCACACATTCCTCCAAGACAAGCTGGAACACAAAGCAAAACAACAAAAACGTCAAAAAGCTTCTCTCAGATGCTTGAAACGTAAACCCCTTACAAGCTCAACTCTTCCGAACCCACCAACGCCCAGTGTTGCGATAATCTCAAGGTTCTGGAATGGGGAGGATGAGGAAAATCTTGCCACCTTCTCCTTCAGCTGAATCATCTCCAGAGAAAGTGCTTTTGACAGCTTCCAGTTAGACATGGAACGCCTGAAGAGAGAAGTTAAACATCACACCCCTGAGCCATTCCCAAATTCCACTCAAGGACTCTCATTTCTGTCACAGACTATCACATAGTTGCCACAAAGACTACCTCGGCTTCAGTAAGAGCAGATTCAAACACATCTCTGGAGAAAAAACAGTAGAATATGGGCCACATTGCACATGAATAGGCAAAAGTTAAGTGAATTTTTTAAGAGGTAAAATGAGGGAATTTTGAAGCATTTGAAATATATCTCAATAATGTTGTTTGTAAATAACCCAGAAAAGGCGTCAGTATAACTTTCTTTTATTAATATAGTCACTCTCTCCACTGGTTAGTAAGAGAAGGTCATAGGAGCCAGGAAACCTCTCATTCTTCCAAAAAGCGTGAGCGATGGGCGAGAGCACGGCACCCTGGGAGAAAGGCTAGCGCCTACCCACCAGTAGAGGAGCGGCAGCGAGGTTAGAACCAGAAGATGAAGTGTGGGGCCAGCTGGGGCGAATGGCGGGGACGTCCTACAAGCGTGGAAGCAAGGTGGGGCTTTTACAGACCTGGGATGAGACCATGAAAGCTAATGGAGGCTGTGGGCAGGGTGCAAAAGCCATAGGCACAACGGCCAGGATGCAATGCAGATATAGATAGATGATAGACAGATGATAGATGATAGATAGATAGATAGATAGATAGATAGATAGATAGATAGATAGATGATAGATAGATATAGATATAGATATATAGATATAGATAGATATAGGTATAGATATAGATCCATAGAGAGATCTATATAAGAAAATATATATATATATTTTTTTTATGTATATGTGTGTATTGCCTGCATGTAGGTAAGTGCAACCATGTTGTGCAATGCCTGAGGAGGACAGGAGAGGCTGTCAGATCCTCTGGAACTGGAATTACTGACAGTTGTTAGCTGTCATCCCCTCTTTCCCTACCATAAAGGACCATGCAAAACTCAAACTAGAAAGGCCTTATGTTAGTCTGTGAGCCTTGGGCCCTTGGGAGGGCATGCAAGGAGCCTCCAAAGAAAGGAAAAGGGAAGAAAATTTGGTGTCACAATCATAATGGAAATTTTTCCCATGTTTTGCTACTTTTGAAGCTTTTCATGGGTTACTCAGAACAAAACATGAAAACACATTTCTTAGTTTACATTTAAGTATTGTTGTGTGGAAATACCCCTTGTCTTTGAATTGAAAGTTACTGTTCTGAGTTATATATGTATAAACTGTTGCTATAGAAGATCTTTGACACAAATATTTCAAAAGCATTCCTTGAAGGAAAAATAAGTATAGATTCAGTACTGATTTAACTCAAAATTTAGTTTTTTCAGAATTTGAATGTATATTTCCAAAAGCATTATCTCATGAGTATAAGCTTAAATTTTAATTCAATAATGTTTTAAGGGCTGGGGCTTACCAGACTGGTAGAGTATCTGCCTAGTATATATAAAGATCAGGGTTCAATCTTCAGCACTAAAAAATTTACACTAAAAATTATAATGTTTAGCAAATAATTATCATTTGATCAAAGTTCCCTATAAATAGAAAATCAACTGATCACAATGACTCCATTTGAAGTACTATTTAACATCCACCTATACACAAATATATCTCTGTAAATTTCTGAACAATTCAAACTATAACCCCACTGTTCACCTGTAACCAGGTCCTTTTAAACCAAGCCAAACTAGTAAGGTATTCCCCTTTTCAGGAAATCTCTCCCTAAAATTTCTACTTATCACTTAAAGTGTTACATACTTATAGACTTAAAAACTCTCCATTCTGGTAATTAAGTGGCATCTATAGAGTTTTCTGGTAACTTTCACATTGAAAGTTACCACACAGGAAATCACACTTGGTGTCCTAACTTTTTCTACTGTAGAAAGGCCAGCCTGACTGAGGAAGGGCTATCTTACTTACTTTGCATGTCTTTTTTCATCATCACGGTTCAGGTTGGCCACATATCCTTCCAGGTATTTTTGGAGTTCTTCAAATGTCCCAACAGTTTGGTTGAATGTTCTAAATAAATAAAATAAAATAAGATGCTCCGTTGTAAAGGTACCATGGCAATTTAATATTCTTCTTTTTCTTTTCTGTGTTTATGTGGGAAGTGTATACATGTGGGGGTAGGTAGTGTGTGTGGAGGCCAATGGGCAACCTTGGGTGTTTTTAGTCAGGTGCTAGGCTGGCTTGTCAAGAAGCCCCAGGGGCATGACTGTCTCTACTTCCCTAGGGCTGGGATTACAGACATCTGCCACCACACCCAATGTTTTTATGTGGGTTCTGGGGATGGAACTTGGAGGGTCTTCACGCTTGCACAGCAAGCAGTTTACAGACTGAGCCATCTCTCTGCCCAACATTTTTCTTAAATACACACACACACACACACACACACACACACACACACATGATTTGAATGGTTATTTATGGATTTTAAATAGTTTTTCAATAATTTATGTAATATTCAAGTTGCTATAATTATGACTAGTTTCTGGAAGTTCTGTAACAGATCCTTTGTGTTAATTAAAGCAAAAAGATTCTCAGTGAGAAAGCATTTTCTATGAATTTCTGTCTTGCAGTTCTGGTTTACCAGAAACCTATTTTTGTTCGTTTTATGGAGACAGTGGAAAGATTTTACATGGTGCTTACTGGGTTGACAGTACTGGGCTACAGACTGTTCTAGCTTTGCTTAATTAAATTAGGTTGTTTATTTTAAAACTCAGGAACAAAATATCTTTCTTCCATCTCTGCTCATTCTCATTTCATGTTCTTTCATAACTAAATCCATTTTTTAAACTTTAGTTTTCTAAGTCTCAGTCAATGTCTTCCATTGACCTCCCTCGTCCTCATGAACCACAGCTGTGTATCGCCCATTCTGCTCTCCTCTGTCTGGGAATTCTCACACATTTTGTTGCCCATTAGGAAGAAGAACCCCTGTTCCTAATAGTGAACGGACTCTTTTCTCAATTAAACATCTGGCACTTCCCCATGCCCATCTCTTACACACCACCTTATTTGGAAACATTAGGACACTTCTCTTCCCTACTATACATAGTATCCTTGAAAATAAAGACCATGCTTTAATCATTTCAATAACATTATAGTCAGTGGATTCATGATAGAATGAAAATGCACCTCAAAACACTTAAAACTAATAAGTTAGTGCCACTTCAAAAGTGTACTGTCACAATTCACTGCTTCTGCACTCATTTAACTAACAACAAATCAGTCTTCATGTTACCTAGCACAGGTTACACATTGGACAGGAGTGTCCACGCTTCAATCCAGGTATGCTCTCCCCTCTTTTGACTCAGTTCTTTAGACTAAACTTTGGTAACTCTAATAAGGCATAAGACAATATTATCATAGAAGCTCTGATTTCTGTAATAGTTAACTTTTTCAAATAAGGGAAAAACTTCTTTTGGACCTACTTATTGCTCTTCATTATTTTTCTTGCTACTAAACTAATTGACTGTAGTAAATAGATCTTGTTTTTTCACAGAGGTGATACTTGTGTCACAGGTCCCTTGAGGTTCTCAGCTCACTGACCTTGAGAGCCATGTTTCAACAGCTACAACACTCTAGTGCTGACTTCAAACAACTTAAATCTCTGCAGATGTTATAGCCCAAGGAGTAAGCAGCAATTCTTTGAGATTTGTCTCAGCAATCTGATGGAGATGTCACCAGCAACTGTTGACATTTGTTTAGAGCAGTTGCCATAAATTATTTCACTTGCTTCATTACAATTTCAAAATGGGAAAGGTAACTCAAACTCTATCCTTCTTGTACCATAATCATTCTAAAAATTGGCTAAAACTCCAAAATTGGAAGAAAGAAATCAGAGTTTTCAGATATTCAGTCACTATATTTCAGTGTAGGGATGGCTTCCTCTACCCAAGCCACCATATGGTAAGCATGTCCCATGTGGACTATGTCAGATGCTGGCACTGCACTCCCAAGGTACAAGTGATATATTTATGTGCTCAGAAAGCTTACAGGAGATTGGCAAGACAGATGTTAAATAAAGTAAAATGTGAGTATCAGTATGGTTAGGGTCTAGAGAAGGCTGTGAGAGATATTATAAGGGCTTAATCTACTCCATGTGTTAATAATTGGGGTGATCATATCATTCATCATCCAAACTGGAATACTTTTCAGAGCAAAACAAGATGCCAATAATAAAAAAGGAACCCCAACGGTCCAGAAATCCACATTGAACATCAATCTAGTTGTACCTGATAGTCAATCTCTCTCACCCATAAATTGCTGCATATTTTTATGGATTACAAGCTGCTATATAAACATATGATGCTTGTAAGCAGAGATGAAGAAGGAAAGCTTTTTCCTCCTTTCCATCATATATTTTGTCCTGGCATTTTGGAGCAATTATACTGCAGCTAATGAACTTTAGTACATGTATATATTTTTAAGGAACTCAAAAACAATTCATTGTTGGAGCAATACTGAGCCAATGCCTCATCCATTTGACAACTGGCATCCAAAAGTACTTTTATTGAAACACACTTCACCTTCCTAGCCCTATCCTTTTGCTTTGCAGTTCTTTTACTTCTCATGGAGTGATGTCTACATTTTATCTTTGCTTAGTAAAGTCCTGTTTTGTCCCCTGCCAGCCTTAAACCCAGGCAGGCCCCAATTCCTCCATCTCAGATCCCTGGACTAGCTTCCTAACCCTACCTAGTTTCCTAACCATGACTAGCTGATTGCTAAATTCCTACTCTGCCCTCCTACTCCCTCCCCTGGCCCCCACCACCACCATCTTCTCTGGCTCCACAGCAGCCAACCAGACCTTCCTATCTAGGACTCTGGTAAGTCAGATCCCACCCACTGCATCTCTCTTCCATTCCTCTCACCCACCCCTACCCTGTCCCTGCCAGCCAGGCTCCAATTCTTCCCCCTCAGATCCCTGGACTAGCTTCCAAACCCTCACTAACTAAACTCCCTAGCACACACTCCACTGGCTCCTGACCTGTGGAGTGTAGGAAAAGACTGCTACATTGAACCTTAACCACCGACAGCTCAGAGGACAAATTTACACTGAAGGACATTTGGGTATAAATCTCTGAATGGACAGGATTTAACATGTATGGTGGAATATATGAGGTCTGGTGGGGGGATGGGGAAAGAATGAATGGGGGAGCGGTCAAAATTTGATTAAGAACTGTTGTATGACATTACAAAAGCTCAATAAAAATATTTGTATATTAAAAAAAGATTGAGATTTGGTTTTGTTTGAATACATGTCCAATTAAATTGTTATGACAGTGGTTAAATACTTCCTATGAGTTTAAAATAATGTATTAAAGGACTAGTCCTGTCAAAAAGAAAAACCATCTTTTTGTTATCTTCGAGGATCTCATCTCACCTTCAAGGATAGACACTATCTGAGGTAAAATGATGGAAAAATATATTCCAAGTAAATGGCTCTAAGAAGCAACCAAGTATTGCAATTCTAATATCTGACAAAACAGACCAGATTAAAACTCATCAGAAGAGACAAAAAGTATTACTTCATTCTAATCAAAGGAACAATTGACCAGAAGATATTACAATATTGAACATATATGCACCAAACTCTGGAGCACCCAATTTCATAAAAATGGGGCTCCAGGACTATAAAACAGATACTAACCCCAATTCAGTAATAGTAAGTGAATTTATTACTCCACTATCTTCAATAGACAGGTTAACTTGACAAAGAATAAACAGAGAGAAATCTGAATTAAATGGCCTATTACATGAAATGGACCTAACAGACATCTAAAGAAAATTCCACCCAAGAACCAAAGAATACACTTTCTACTCAGCAGTCCATGCAAGTTTTTCTAAAACTGACCATATTCTGGGAGACAAAACAAATCTCAACAAATACAAAAAATTGAAATAATCCCATTGCATTCTATCAGACCACAGTGCAATAAAGCTTAAAATCAACAGCAAAAGAAGCTCTAGTAAATACATGAACTCAATGAGATTAAACAACACACTCCTGAATGATGAATGGGTCAATGAAGAAATTAAGAAATAAAAGTATTCCTGGAACTAAATGAAAATAAGACTACAATCTGACAAAACCTCTGGGACACCTTAAAAGCAGCCCTAAGAGGGAATTTTATAGCTCTTAATGCCTATATTAGAAAATCAGAAAAAGCACATGTAAATTACTTAACAGTACAACTCAAGACTCTGGAAAGGCAATAACCAATGAACCCCAAACCTAGTAGATGAGAAGAAATAACAAAAATCAGAGCAGAAATCAATGAAATAGAAACAAAGAAAGCAATGCAAAAAAAAAAAAAATCAATGAAACTAAGAGCTGGTTCTCTGAAAGGTCAAACAAGATGGACAGACCCTTATCCCAGTTAACCAAAAGAAAGAAAGAGCAAATCCAAATCAACAAAATCAGAGATGAAAGGGGAAACACCACAACAGACAACAACAAAAAAAAAAAATCCAGAACATTGGAAAGTGAATACTTTAAAAATCTATACTCCATTAAACTTGAAAATCTAAAAGAAATGAATGAATTTCTAAAGCTATGGACATCACCAAAGCTAAACCAAGAAGACATCAACGGCCTAAATAGACCCATAACAAATAAAGAAACTGAAACGTTAATACAAAACCTCCTGACTTATAAAAGCCCCGGCCCAGATGGATTTACAGCAGAATTCTACAAGACATTCAAAGAAGATCTAAAACCAATACTGTGTAAGTTATTCAAAAAGATAGATACAGAGGGAGAACTCCCAAACTACATCTATGAAGCTAGTATCACTCTAATACCAAACCAAGTAAAGATACAACAAAAAAGAAAACTACAGACCCATATCCTCAATTAACATAGATGCAAAGATAATCAAAAATACTCATGAACTGCATACAGACACACATCAAAAAGATCATTCACCATGATCAATTTGGCTTTATTCCAGAGATTCAGGGATGGTTCAACATACATAAGTCAATAAATGTAATAAAACATATAAATGGACTTAAAGACAAACATGGTCATCTCAATAGATGCAGAAAAGGCCTTTGACAAAATCCAACATGCATTCATGTTAAAAGTTCTAGAAGGAACTGTTCTAGAGAGAACATATCTCAACATAACTAAAGTTATATAGAACAAACCCATAGCCAACATCTTTCTAAACAGAGAAAAACTGGAAGCCTTCCCATTATAATCAGGAAGCAGACAGGACTGTCCACTATCTTCTCTCCTTTTCAATATAGTGCTTGAAACACTTGCAAAAGCAATTAAGACAAGAGAAGGAAATTAAAGGAGTACTAATTGGAAAAGAAGAGGTCAAATTATCTCTAGTTGCAGATAATATATTACACATAAGAGATCCCAAGAATTCCACTAAAAAACTGTTAGAAATGATTAATACTTTCAGTAAAGTGGCAGGTTACAAAATCAGTAGCTTTTCTATATACCAATAGTAAGTAATAAAAAAAATGCATCCAAGGCAAACCTCCATTCACAGTTTTTGAAATAAAATAAAATATTTAGGAATAAACTTAACCAAAGACATTAAAGACCTCTACAATTAAAATTTCAAATCTCTAAAGAAAGAGATAGGGGAAGACACAAGGAGAATGAAAGACTATGCTCATGGATTAATAGAATTAATCTTGTGAAAATGACCATCTTACCAAAACCAATGTATAGATTAAATTCGATGCCAATCAAAATACCATGACATTCTTTACAAAGCTTGAAAAAAAATCCTAAAATTAATATGGAATCACAAAAGACTCTGGATAGCCAAAGCAATCTTGGGCAAAAAAAACCCACTGGGGCATCACCATACCAGAACTCAGATTATATTACAAAGCTATAGTCATAAAAACAGCATTGTGCCAGCACAAAAGTAGACACGTAGATCAGTGGAACAGAAGACCTAAACATGAGTACATGCAATTTCAGTCACCTGATACTTGACAAAGGTGCTAAGAACACACAATGGAGGAAAGACAGCATCTTCAATAATTGGTGCTGGCAAAACTGGATCTCCACCTGCAGAAGAATGAAATTGAACCCTTATCTTCCACCCTGCACAATGACAGGGCCACTTGTCAATTCCAAACGGATCAAAGACCGTAAGTGGGATCTCATTAAATTACAAAGCTTCTGTAGAGCAAAAGAAACAGCCAAAGAAAGGAAGAGGAAACCCACTGAGTGGGAAAAAATCTTTACCAGCTACACATCCAACCAAGGATTAATATCCAGAATATACAAAGAACTCAAAAAGCAAAGAAACAAGAAAATAACCCAATAAAAAGATGGGCTATAGGCCTGAACAGAGAGTTCTCAAATGAAGAAATAAAAATGACTAAGAAGTACCTTAAAAAGTGCTAAACATCGCTAACCATTAAAGAAATGCTGATAAAACACTTAAAGATTTTATCTTACCCCAGATGAACTGGCTAAGATCAAGAGCAGAGAAGACTCCAAATACTGCAGAGGATGTGGAGAAGGAGGAACGCTCATTCACTGCTGGTGGGATTGCAAACTCATGTAACCATGATGGAAAGCAGTGTGGAGAACTCTTAAAAACTAAAAATGAACCTACCATATAATCTAGTTACACTACTCCTTGGCATAGGCACAAAGGACCCATCCTAAAGTAGAGATACCTGTACATCCATGTTTGTTGCTGCTCTCTTCACAATACTTAAGAAATGGAAACAACCTAAATGTCCTTCAACTGATGAATGGATAATGAAAATGTGGCACAATTACATGATGGAGTTTTACTCAGCAGTAAGAAAAGATGAAATTATGAAATTTGCAGGTAAATAAATGGAACTAGAGAGTGTTATGGTAAATGAAATAACACAAGCACAGAAAAGCAAATATGTTATCTCTCATTTGAAGATTGTAGCACATCCCTTATATGTGAGTATATAAATATTTGGATGTAACCCCAGGAGGCAGAAAAATGGAAAGGATACATGGAGGTAAAAGAAAAGGAAGGATCCAAAAGGGTGATAGTAGGGAACAGATGTTACCAAGAGGGAGATGGGGAAAGTGGGTGTGTTTGACAGGGGGAGAGGAGGGAGAGACGTTCAAGGGGCCCAAGTTGTGGGGGGGGATTCAGGAGAGGGGGTATGATGGGAGCTGGGTGTTATTCGGGGAGGATGGGGATAATAGGGGGCACTGGGACTGAGGAGGGAGGAGGGAGGCTGGATGGGAGAAACAACAGTAAAGATGAATGAATCTTGGGGGCTAGGAAACCCAGAGGGAAACCCCCCAAATCCCATAAGAAATGCCCATACAGTGTCTAAACGTTAGTGCATATGTATACCTGGGAACTGCTTGGCAAAGAACAGTGTCAGATAGAATATATTGCCCTTTGAATGGTTAGTGAGAGTGGTCTAGGAGACTCCCAAAATAACACAGACTATTGACAAACATCTTGATTATCTCCCAGAAGTAGCAGGTAAGACTCTACTGCTGAAGACAGGACATGCTTCAGATAGAGTACTTAGAGCAATGGAGCAGGAACTGACCTGGAAGCCATCTACCCAAAGTTTAGCTATCATAATGCTAGATGAAAAAATGCAAACTGTCAAGGGAGAAAAACAATCAATGGTACGTATAATCGAGCCCCAAACCCTAAGAAGCATAATGACCAGTATAGCAAATGACCTCTATCAGTGCAGAAGTGACACTGTTATCTGAGGGGCAATCAACAGCTATGTAATTGGACTTAAGGCCCTCTCACCAGGAATGAACTCATGAGTGGCACTGTAAACTCAGCCAAATAGACATGGCAGGAGAGGACATAGATCCTAGAGAAAACCCAGTCTCTTTCGTATCTCTCAACAATGAAATTTTTTACCATATGCTAAATATGGATCCTTATATTTACAGACAAGCATACCATACACCACTCATCAAAGAAGCTCCTTTTTTCAACAGATGGAGGATTCTGCAGAATTTCACAACCGCTCAGACACAGAGAATATATGCCTGAGAGATGCCAAGTACTAGGTGACACATCTACAATTAACCTCTTCAACTAAGGCTCATGGAACATAGCCGAACAAGGGGTAGAGACAAAATGAATGCATCCCTTAACTCTCACCAGTAAAGCTTCCTACACAACAGAGTGTGATGCACACAGAAGGCCACAACTGGTCAAGCTTTAAAAAACAAGAGACTGCAGAGTATGTATCCTTGAATTGGACTCCTATATTGAACCTCACCCACCCACAGCTCAGGGACTATTGTGGAAGAATGGGCAGAAAGATTGTAAGAGCCAGTGCTGGTTCATGAACACAGGGAAGCAGAGACTTTCAGGCCACTGGAAGCTTGCACATGTGAACTTGTGGCAATGAGGCATCAAGTACAGGGCCCATGACAAATCAATTAAACAAGGGCCCAGAGGGGTGGAAATAAGTGGGTAGCAAGCTGGCCCTAGACTGAGAACTACTGGAGACTGATGTGGTGCTAGATGAGGGAGAGTATGCCTTACATATGATCTCTAGATGGGCTGACTAGACTTCAGTGGACAAATTTACACTGAGGGATATCTGGGTATAAATGCTTGACTGGATAGGACTTAACGTGTATGGCAGAATACATGAGGAATGGGGAGGGAAACATGGATGGGGAGGGGTCTAAATTTGATTAAGAACTGTTGTATAACATTATAAAAGCTCAATAAACTTTCTTTTAAAAAAGAAAAGTCCTGTTTTAAGCACTATTTCCACATTAAAAAAAAATAAGACGAAGCCTTGTCCATCAAACTGCAGACATGCCCTCTTTTTCTGAGTAGGAGCTATGGGAGCCTTCTGACATGGTAGAGAGACTACTAAAATGAATTAGCAAACTTGGCAGCAGCCCCTGCTCAGTCACACACAGCACAGGCAGGGGAAGTTTTTGTAACCTACTTGAGATTTGCTTTTCTTATCTGTAGGGGAGAATTAAAACAGTTTTAAGTGGTATTACAATTATAGCTAACTTTTTAGACATGTTAACATTAGGATCATAAGGCCTACAAATATTATTTGGCTTTTGGAGATGCTAGAAAAATCTATAGATAAAATAATTGCATATTTAGAGTTTCCTTGAAAATAGTATAAATAGGATATGGAGTGGTACTGGGGGTAGAGGAGACAGTGACAGTTGCTTAGCCTCATTATGAGTTCATGATGTTATTCTTGTTTTAGTGTTTGAAATTTTCCATGATAAAAAGATTATTTCAGGGTTGGAGAGATGGCTCAGGGATTAAGAGCATTGGTTGCTCTTGCAGAGGACCTGGGTTTGCTTCCCAGCACAACTAACAACTGTCTTTAAGTCTAGTTCCAGAGAGATCCCTCTTCTGACCTCCTTGGGCACTGCACAACGCAGGTGCACTTACACACATGCAGGCAATATACTCATCACATAAAATGAGAATAATAAAGTATTTTAAAAAGATTGTTTCAATGTTTTAATATTCTTTCCAGCTATTCATGTCTATGATTTTATGTTCAGCGAATGCTAGTCAATCAGGCATTAACTATATTCTCCCTGTGATATCTCTCATCATTTTATTGCTTTTGTTAATATTTCATAGGAGTATGTTCTATTTCTTTTACAACACTATGACTATACACAGGTAATGACTCAGCTCTAGAATATTTGAATTTTCTTTCTTGGCACTTACAGAGCCAGTGAAAGTTTATCTGGCTTTTGAAAGATCAAAAGAGTCAGATTAAAAATAGGGTGTGAAGTAGTGAGGTGTACAAAGCAAGACATTTTGAAAAAACAAGAAAGAAGAAAGCAATATTGATACATATCAGTTATAAATTCCTATAAATTTTAAAGCATCTCTGGAACTAGCTAATGACTATTTTATGTTTTAAGAGAGAATTCAGGCCTGGAGAGATGACTCTGCTGCAGTAAAGAGGCCTTGCTGCTCTTCCAGAGCACCCAAGTACGGTTCCCAGCACTCACATTAGGTAGCTCATGACAGCCTGTAACTCCAGCTAAATTGGATACTGATGCCTTCTTCTAACCTCCACGGGCACCTGCATACATGTGGCACACACACACACACACACGCACACACACACACACACACACACACAAATAAAAATAATAAATTCTTTTGACTACTAAGAGCATTTTAGAAATATGTGATGAAATTATTCACAATTTCTTATGTATGAAAAAATCCATACAAGAACTAATAAATTTATTTCTCTGAAAGATACAGAATTTAAATCAGTCTATTGCTAATATTTATGTGTAAACTCTGCACACAAAATATTTAGCCTCCCAGCATCTGCCACTGCTGAAGCAGATTCAGATCAGAAGGCCCAGTTCCTTCTCATGAATTTTAATAGAATGTACTTGCAGCTGAGGATTGGCCAGCATTTCTAAGTGGTGATAAATGTGAAAACAGATAGGACCTTGGAGTAACAGAAGGCCAAGTCTTCAAAGGTAGCAGGCACCTGCCTTCTCCAACATCAAGATACTCACTCTCGATCTATAACCAGGCATGCAACATCATTTTCTTCAGCAATAATATTAGCTGACCTGACATCATCACTGTGGACAAAAACAGGAAAGTCAGTTATAAATTAAAGGTCTGAGTTTCTTAGGGAATCTGCTACTCTGGATGAATTCACAACCATTAGCTAAGCTTTTCAAAGACTACAAGGTTTGCCTTTTTTTAAGGAAAACATTTTACTTTATATTCAACCTTTTAAAAACTGGACTTGAAATGTGTCCCAATAAAGGTTATGTATATACAGAATTCAGAAAAGTTAATTGCACTGGGAACGCAGAGGAATCGCCAACTGTGATTGCAACATCATTCTGTGTTTTGTGACAGCCAGAATAAAATCACTCTCCCCCATCAAAGGAGAACAAGTTAATAAGAAGGCAAGACAGGAACCAACTGATCTGAGAAACGTATTGGGTAAATGGTTAAGTGACTCTCATACAATAGACTAAGAATGAAATCCAATCATGTTTCAGTGGCAACATATCAGTCAATGAACTGAATAATATTAAAATACTTTCATGTCATAGGATGTAAAATGTTTCTCATTTAAAAAAAAACTCTGAAATTAGTATCTGTGTTACAACTGATGATGAATTGGCATGCTTAGAAGTTGACTTCCTTACATGTAATATAGAATCCCACAATTGATACCTTAGATATGATGAATATATAATCTGATGGCAAATTTAATTTCCTAATGAGTATCAAGGGGTCAAGCATCAGGTAAAGTACTTTTTTAAAGGACTTAACTTACATATGAGTTTTCTAACATTATTAGTTATAAATCAGACACTAAATAAAGGTATATACATATGGCACTCAATACTCAGAGATTCATTTAGAGTGACCCATAAGTACCCACAAAATGTGGAGTACTTATCACAGGGATAGCTCCAGGCAACTTCACAAAACAGCAGTCATGCCGAGCCCCTCATTTTTCCTTAGTAGTGAAAAGAGAACACGGGAATCCCATCTCCTCCGATCCCGATAAGTCTCCTGTTCTTCTAGCTGGTATCCAGACACTTATTCATATAGCTTACAGTCTGTCCTTGGTTTATAGGACTCTTCCAAAAGTTACCAGTGAAAATACTTTTGCTGCAGGCCTTTTAAATCAGAAGCAGGACAGTTTTGGTTCAATTTACACATGCAATTTAAGATAGTGATAAAGACAGAAGTGGAGGTGGAGGTAGAGGTAAACTGTGAGAAACAGAAGCAGGTAGGTAGACCCAGACACAGACATGAACTGTGGACCAACTATTTGTTTTGTGAGTTGTGAGAGAGCAAGGCCATAGCTAAGGTAAAGTTACATGTCAGTCTCTTGACTTTTACTCTGCTATTCTCTATACCTACTATAATTTCATATGTGTATTTACATTTCCTTTAAAGTAATTGTATATAAATGTCATAGATTTATTTTTGCAAATAAAATTCTAAAAGGACCCCTGAGACTATTTGGTGTCAAGTCATAGAAATGTATAAAATAGAAGGAATATAGAGTTACAGTTAGTGGCACTAAATATGATAACATAAAAATGTAGAAAAATGTAAAAGCACTTGTCTCCAAATTTTCTTCCCATTCATTTTAGTTTTATGTTTTCAAATGCTTTGGGGAGTTGGCTGTCTATGTTAAACATAAATCCGCACATTTCACATAGATAGGGAAATAATTAAAATTGTTTAGCTACAACACACAGCATAAATTATTTTAGGTCCAGCAAAACCAGATAACACACTTGCTTTCAAGAGTTATGTAACATCTATACTGCATTTATAAGGTCCTGTGAATCTTCGAGGTTTAGTTCTGCTGAAGGGTAAGAGAAAAATAACCTGCAAATGTTAAGAACAAATACATGGAAGTCTTAGATAATGATATCACAATATGACAATGAAAAAAAGAGATAATTTCCTTATTATCAAAGCAAGTTCATTACCAGCTAGAAAACGGGGGAAAAAATGCAACTTGTCCTTAAATTCTACTTTAAAATTGCTTACATTATAGCTAAAAACCTAATTTATTGAATTTTAGTACTTGAGCTTTCTTTGAAAAATAAGAGGTATATGACTTTTAAATAATCAAATGTATCTTCAGGTAATTTCTGAATACATTTTTTGCTCTGTAATTATGCAAACCTTATATATAAATCAGCAGAACTGAAGCTTCTTAGACAAAAGTTACAAACAAGATAAATGAGCAGAAACACTGTTCTTTCTCTTTAAGCATAAACCTGAAATTAAACCATTTAGTTGTAACATCAATTTCAAGTCACTTCTTAAGCAACTCCAAGTTATTCACTTAAAAAGATATGTTAGCTCCCAAAATGTGTCTTGATTCAAACTTCATCTCAATATTTTATAAAGTTATTTCTATATAGGAAAATATTTCTTTGGAATGAAGTTGGGGTTTTTTTGAGTTTCAGGAAGTATAAAGGGTCTCTTGAGCCACTTCATCAGTCATTAAAAACATTTTTGTCCATAACTAAGTAAATAAGTTCATACCTCTATACTCTGAAGGTTCGCATAGAAAATTCCAATGCACTATTTTGAGTTGTTTCTTAAAACTGCAAATTGAGCTCACAAAATTCCTAAAAGTACAGTACTTTTGACATGCTGTTTGAAAAGCATCCGTAGTTTTGGGTTTTTTTACTTTTTTATTACATTTACTTATTTAGTTTGTGTGTTTGAGAGAGAGAAAAGATACAGAGATAGAGATAGATAGAGACAAAGATATAGAGATAGAGGAAAGAGAGGAGGGAGAGAGAGAGAGAGAGAGAGAGAGAGAGAGAGAGAGAGAGAGATTGTACACCATGGCACACGTGTTGATCCTGGGGATCAAACTCCCCATTATGTGATCCTGGGGATCAAACTCAGGTCATCCGGCTTGATGGCAAGTGTCTTCACCTACTGACCCATCTTGCTGGCCATGTTTTCACTTTTTAACTCAAAAGGAGAACCTTTGAATATGGCAATATTGCAAACCACAACAATAAAAAAAACTTGTTCTAATGTTAATGTAACAATTTCCTCCTTTTAAATTTGTTTGTTGATATTTCTTCAGATCAAAAGTTCTAATCTAGCACTACTCTTGTTTTCACTAACAAACATAAGACTTTCCATTTATTTCCTGTACAGCATTAGTGTACTTTCTTCCTGTAAAACACTGACAGTCTTTAAAAGACACTAACTTCACATGATAGGTCTTAACACAAATGACAGATGTAGGAATTCCAGTGTTGGGGGCGTTATGGTAAGGTACCAGTGGGGAAGGGGGTATAAAGATAATTAAGGTGTTCTTATGAAATACACAGAAATTCAATAAAGTTTACCCAAAAAGTCAGTTTTAAATTTTTGTTCAGTTTCTGGTTATTTGTAGTCATTAATTGGGTAGCTTAGTTTGAGAGCTCTAAATGTGTAATTTCACATGCAAAACAGTCCAAGACTTTTATTTAAGGATGATGCATAAACTCATGGGTTCACCTGATCAGAGCTTTTTCTCCAAAATACTCTCCTTTCTGCAGTGTTTTGATCAGCTGTGGCTGATCGTGGCCTTCTGTGCTCTGCGTAACTTTCACCTAAACAGTGAAACAATTCAAAAGAGATCACAGTGAAGGAAGGATCTGAACAAATCCCACCAAGCAAACTGCAGAACAATATCAGTTTTGAAGGAGGGAAAAGATGAAACTGCTTCATTCACAGTAGCTAGGACAATTCACTACACTCTATGCATTGTGACTGATGTGAGTAAACTAGTAATTTACACAATCAAATGACTCCTGTCTGTAGCAGGAAAACTGTCCACTCAAAGCACCTCCCAAAATTCATTTTTTAAACAATGAATCCAAGTCACTAGAAATTCTTTAAAAAAACAATAGTGGTTCTGTGGAGACTTCTGTTAATTCAAAAGTCTAAAAGAGTTGACCAGTTAATCAAGAATAAGGTCAAGTAGCAGTTCTTAGTCTCTTCATAGGTTGGCCATATCATAGGAACCCTCAAAACAATGAAAACTGAGGAGTAGGAAAAGGGTCCACAAACTCCATAAATCTGTGGCCACCTCAGAGTGAAACAAAGCCCAGGGAGGTGCACGGACCCTGCAGGACAGACACTCAGACTTACCATAGTCCCTAATTGGGGCTAGAACTATTCCAACTCAACATGGTAGTGTTATTTCCCAGTGATTAGCATTTCTGATTGACATTTATGTATGTCACAATGAATCAGTATTGTTAATGATGATAAAAAATGCTAATCCTTTATTAGCCAGAAGTCTTTCAAAGCATGGAGACCAGCTATGAGAATCCAAGGGCATAATGACCAAGGAACCCGAGTTGGCTCCTTCCTTGAGAACTTCGCAAGTACTTTTTGTCTCTGAAGATATTAATAGTCAACATAGGAAAAACTAACTTAGGAGACAGGTAAAACTGTGTGTGTGTGTGTGTGTGTGTGTGTGTGTGTGTGTGTGTGTGTGTGATTTGTGTCAATGTCTACGTGGCTTGAACTGTTAGCCATTATATATGTTCTGAGCCATGCTGTGATTCATGGCCACTGCCATCCTTACTGAGTTCATTCTCCTTCACCTGTTGCTTATTATATCTGCTCCAGCTCTTTTCTTGCACCACTGGACTGATTGAGAATCACATTCCCATTGCTAAAAAAGGATTTATAGATATACTCCAGCCATTATAGACTTTATGCACATTGAGGTGTCCACAGAAAATCTAGTAGCCTGTCACTGAAAAGTTCAATCAGCTGCAATCTATCACAAGCATTCTGTGGTCCCATCTCCAAACCTAGAGCTCTTAGGGAACTCCAGAGACTCTTGCTTCCTCATCCATCCAATCACAGGACTTCTTCCATTGTAATGCATGACATTGTTACATTTAAGACAAACCAACTGAAACAAAAGCATTTACAATTTACTTTAAGCTTTACTATTTACCTTTCCTTTTGCCAAAATGAAAAAGGTACTCCCTTCTTCTCCTTCTCTAATGATGTAATCTCCTTTGTCATAGTATTCCTGTGGGGTGAGAGGAAAAGAAAATGTTAGATCAGTGAAAAGAAATAGCTGATGACATTGAAGAAAAAGGACTTCCCAAATTTTTAAATGAGTATGGATTATCTGTTTATTTTGTTTTTGAATTACTATAACTAACTGTAAGCTTTTCTTACCAGCAATTATACACTGTAGTAAAAGTAAGGGACTTTATTTATCCACACTTCGGTTTTGGGATGTGTGTTTGTTTTTGCTTGTTGATGAGAAACTTCACTTGTAAAACTGAATTCTAGCTATGGAGAAGGATGACATAGGAGAACAGAGAAGGACAGTAGCAGGGGGACACACTGTGTCTTCACCTCCATTACCTAAAACTAATAGCTTGGTGTCCAGTAACAGCAAAGATTGGGTCCAAGCTTTGGAAAAGAGCAAATGATTACATGATACTTTTAAAATAGTCTCAATGGATATCAGGAATACTAGCCTTGATTTCTGACTCTCAGAAAAGCAACAACTTCTGGAAAGAGAAGAGTCTGCATACACCCCAGGCAATTCCTCATATGTGCTATTTCTAGAGACCCATCTTCAAGGAAGATGACAAAGCCATTAGTCTCGTGTGTGTGTGTGTGTGTGTGTGTGTGTGTGTGTGTATGTGTGTGTGTGTGTGCGTGTGTGTGTGTCTTTTTTTGAGACAGGGTCTCCCTGTATGTAGCCCCAGGTGACCTGGAACTCGCTATGTAGACCAGGCTTCGAACTCACAGAGATCAGCCTGCCTCTGCCTCCCAAGTGATGAGATTAAAGGCCTGCACCACCACATAGAATCTGACATTAAAACCTTAACGTGCAAATTCTGGTTTTAGTGTCATTTATCCTCATGAAATTTCAAATGATCACATTTCATTTTTTGTATTAACATTTCTTTCCTTCATATATGATGTGCAGGTAGAGAATTCTCGGGCAGGGAAAAGTCATTTATCCATCTGTCAGACCAAAAGAGCAATCTAGTATCTTAGAAAACACAGATAGATTATACTGTCTGCCTCTATATTGCTTTAATTTCATCTTGTCTCAAGTCAAAGAAATAAAAAGGGTTTCTTAATTATTTATACAAATAAAATGGGCTTGTTTAATTTTTTAAAAAGCCACAATTAACAACATAATAGCTCTCATTTGTTTTTCTTTTAAACCTGAAAATAAATTCCAAACTAACCTACGTAAGTGCATCTGCTTCTCAATACCTTCCTGACCATTTGGGTGAAACCATCAGAGTGTAATGGAATAAATATATATGGATTGCATATTCTAATATCAATGAACATACGTTTTATTTGTATAGCACCATGTACTCATTAAGAGACATCCCAACATCTCTTAAAGCAGCCTGATCCCTTAGGAAGGGGGAAACACTGAATCCAAAAGAGGCAGATTCAAATTGAAATGAACTTTCACTAATGCATAAACTAAAAACAGTTACCTTCAAAGACTTAGAGAAGTGCATTAGTTTTCTGTAGCTGCTAAAATAATCATAAATTTAGTGGCTCAGAGCAACATCCTTTTATTAGGTTGACTGTTTTTCTGGCTCAGAAAGTCCAAGCACAGAATGGCTCAACTAGGTTTCTTTGTTTAAGGCTTTTCAGGATTGAAGTTGAATAGGCATAGGCATAGTGTAGGAGCTGTATTCCATTCTGAATGCTCAGGATGGGGCAAATCTGCCTCAGCATCATTCAGGGGCCTGACTGAACTCATCTGAGCGGTGAAATCCCATTTCCTCCCTGGTCATCAGTGGGGACTGCCCTTAGCTCTCCCAGGGCTCTGCCTCCTGAAGTTCCCCTTCAGAACCAGCCACAACATGTAGAATTTTGAGTCTCTATGGCTTCTACTTCTGACTCCACATAGAACAATTCTCTCCTTTGAAGGGCTTTTAACAATTACATACATCCAAGCAGGGATTAGGGCAAGGGCATTCCTCATGTCTCCAAAAGCCAACTAAAGACAGTGTTTTCTGAGGCACTGAGAACGGAGCACACATAGTAAAGGTTTACTTAATAATTGTTGTATTATTGTATTGATGTCGCACACACCTTTAATCCCAGCACTCTGGAGGCAGAGGCAGGCAGATCTCTGTGAGTTCGAGGCCAGCCTGGCCTACAGAGTGTGTTCCAGGCCAGCTGAAGCTACAGGGAGACATTGTCTCAAAAAGACCGAAAAAAAAATTGTTGTGTTATGCAGGAGGACAACTGTGGGCCCTCAGAGTCTTCCACAGGCATACACAGCTACCTAAGGCAGTGACACCCCTGCTTTAACTTTAGGTGTATAATTAATTTTTGTCTAAAAGAATCAGACAAAGGCAACATGTCCTACTTCCAAGCCAGGTCCAGGAACTGTTTCGTGCATGTACCCTTATGCGCTTCTCCAGGGTTAATGGCATGGCCCCCCAATAACATGGGGGAAAAGCATAAAACCACTTACTAAATGAAAATGGCAAAATAGCCATCAGCTTAGGTTCCTGAGTGACTGTGGATGGATCCAATGGCAAGCGTGCTCCCTGGAGTGGAATGTGAACAAGACCCAAAGCCTGTTTTACACAAGCAGTGAGGCCTCTGCAGCAGTTTGTTTACATCAGCTCTTCATTCTTTCTCATCTTAGATTCATCATAAGCCTTCGCTACAAAGAAACTCAATGTTATAGTGTCATGACCGTGACCCTTCTGTAGACCACAACCCTACAGCTCAGGTGTCTTTGTTCTGTAACTAACTAAAGAGCCAATCTCTTCACTAAAGCTGCAGACCCTGCTGGATATTCCACTTCTGAAGAGCCGCTCTTCAGCGTCTGCACCCCAGTCTCAGCCTCCATTTCCCACATGAAGCAGCAGTGACATGGGAAATCTCTGAAGAGCTATGAAGCTATTCCTCAATTATTATAAGACCTCTCATGTGTGCAGAGGCGTGCCTTTCATTTCTGTAACCAGATAAGTTCAAACAGGACAAGCCTGAAAGGGGACATTGAGAAAGAGCCTTATTGTTTTCAGGGACAACCTTCTGAATGGAACCATCACAGGGATGATTCTTTGTCACCCAAAACCACGGGAGGAAGGCAAATAATACCTCCCAGTGTGTAGACAGTAACTTCATAGATCAGAAAAGGCTGTGGAACTAGGTCAGACCAAAAATATATAGTGGTGAGTACTGGCTGTGATGCTAGACTGCCCAGTGTTTGTAGCTGGGCAGTGCAGCCAGCCAGACCAGGCAGCACCAGGACCAAAAGAGAAGTGCAAACACTGTGGTGATCGCCCTGTGGTCACACTGCAAAGGGGTCCCTTCGAAGACCAAGAAGCCATCAACTCCATCCTGTAGAGTGATGGTTTTCTAGCATTTTTCTTCTGACCTACAGTAATAAATAAACCTTACATGTATACCCAATGTTCCATATGAGCCCACAAGCATTGACTTTTATATAAAACAAAAAAATTTTTGAAACAATGTCTATTTTCACTAAATTGATTTCTTAAAATTGTTCCACTATATTGCCTTCATGAGCTAGTAATGATTTGTGACCCACGGCCTGAAAGGAATGTTTTAAAAGATGATGCCTAGTAGTCTGGAGAGAGAGAGTCGGCATAGGTCCAAAACATGAAAATAGATAAATCAATTTCAGGGCAGACTAAAGAGTAGAAATGAGAAGAAAACAATACAAATAGACAGCAACCCCTAAACATTTTACCTTTCACTACCAGGAAAATGTGCAATTTGTGCTTATCTAGCAAAAGGCCAGAAAGGGAACTCTATAAAAAGAATATTCCAAACAAAAAAGAAAGTCTGAAGTAATGGAGGAAAACCAAAGGCAAACCAAGACTTCCTTACAATCTGGTTTGACTTTGTGCTACAAATCTCCATTGTAGTGTTGGTGGGAGTCACACACACACACACACACACACACACACACACATACATGCACACATGCACACACGCACACATTCATACACATATATACATACACACATACATCTCTACCCACTCTTGTTTAAAAATTGTTCACAGACCTGAGGAGATAGTTCAGCTAGTAAAGTTATTGCCTTGTAAATATGAGGCCCTGAGTTTGATCCCCAGAATCAAGGTCTACGAAATCCAGGTGTGGTGGCACTTGGCTCTTATTGCAGCACTGGGGAGGTGGAGACAGGTGGATATCTGGGATTCTCTGGGCAGTCAGCTTAGTCTAATCAGTGATCCCAGACCAATGAGAGGCCCCGTTCAAAAGAAGAAGTGGATGGCACCTGAGGAAAGACACCCAAGGTTGTCCCTGTGGCCTCCATACACATGCACACACATATTCACATGAGCCTGTATCAGCACACACATGTTCACTCACATGCACATGAATGTGCATGCACACACACACACACACACACACACACACACACCTATTCAGACTCCCTGGTGTTATTACTGGTTATTGTTTCTATGTATAATGACTAAGACATGTTGGACATTTTAAAGCAAAGTCACCTAGAACAGGTTAGTTTAGTAGCTGACTTGTTATTTATTTCCAAGGAAGCAGAGTATATAAAATGAAAACCAAGAGGAAATAATCCTGTGTGGGCAAGCCTTTTCGGAGAATGCTGTAGTTCAAACAGTGAAAGAGCCTGTGTCGATGTGGCCCAGAACCCTGGGTCTTGTTTTGTAGATGGGGAGACACTAATGGTTACCACAACTGACAGGGCAGTGACAGAGGAAGGACCACAACTCCTAGCTCTAGATTTTGGACTAGTAAACTGTCTACACATCCAGGCTTCCCCACCCATAACTCATTGATCTGTAAACTGTGGCAAAGTGCACAGTTATCCAGTTTTCTCCTGTCTCTGGCTGTAACCATTAAATGAGAAAAATGCTGTGGCTCATGTGACTCTTAGTGGGGACTTCAAGAAAGAGGTCAGAGAGAAAGCTGAGTGGTGAGGAGCTCATACCCTTCTTTCAAAGGACCTGAGTTTGGGTTTCAGCACCTACATTGGGCATGGAGCTCCATATCCAAGGGATCTGAAGCCTTGAGTCCCTGTGGGCACTTGTGCTCCTATGCACATACATACACACAGATACACATGAATACATGTAATTTAAAATAAAGTCAAATCTTTTTTTAAAGAAAGAAAGGAAACCTAAAGACAGCAGGGATGGTTCAGTCAGTAAAGTGCCTGCCATGCAAGTCTGAGGAAACTGGTTGGGATTCTTAGCACGCACATAAATGCCAAGCATAGTGGCGTCTGTCTGTAACCCTATGCTGTGGGACGCAGAGACAAGAGGATCTTGGAGCTCACTGGCCAGCTGGTCTGAATCAATGAGTTCCAGGTTCAAATTTCAAAAAATAAGGGGAAGATTGATGAAGGAAGATGCCTGACATCAACTTCTGGCCTCCACATGCTTGCATACCTGCACACACATGAGCACAAACTCACATGAACTAGAGAGGGAGGGAGGGAGGGAGGAGAGAGAGAGAGAGAGAGAGGAGAGAGAGAGAGAGAGAGAAACTAGCTAACTCTTAACACACAGCAGTGAGAGCATGTGAGCTGAGGCTTTGAGGTGATGGCTTCCTCCAGAACTCGATGTTCTAGGAGACTTGAGTTCAAGTAAGCTGAAGGAGAACTGTACTGTTTGGTCTAGAAGTTCAGTGCTCTGTATCTTAACACATCAGGTCAAGTGCTTAGTGACACAAACCTCAGGTCCCTTTTCTCCACCTATCCCCTTGCTCTGCACACAAGAATAAAGCCTTCCCTATTAATTTCTAAGCAGCCTTCCAGACACCATTTTCTCAAAGATTATGGAGCTAGGTTGTGGGACAGTTGTTCTGAGAGTTCTGTCCTAATGTCATGCACTGGAGTCTGACTGTAGTGAGGACCATGCTGATGGACCAGAAGTCCAAGCTATGCTTGTAAATTATGCACTTTTTTTGAACTGAACACATTCCATTACTCCCTTGTTAATCACTTCCACATCTATTTTCACACATTACAGAGACACATTTGTTTGGCAGGTAAGAATGAAGAGTCTTTTAGAAACAGCTGCTGTTTGCAGATGCTGAGATACAAGCAAACTTTCTTAGGGTGTTTTAAAAGAGGAGACTTTCAAACTTGAATTGTGTGCTAATTAATACTAGATTTGAGCCCCATCGATATATTCTATGGTGATTGCCCATTTCTGCTATAAATATGTCTAATTTACCATTTTTGTTTAATGACACTAAATTCTCATATTTGCTGTCAGCATGGAATTCCCCTCTGGTGAGTCCACTCTATTAGTAGTATATTAAAAACAGATTTCTTTGGTTAACAAAAAAATATATAGGGCTGCTTTCGCTTTAAAGGGAAAACACCCAAAGAAATTGGGATGAATTATTAATTTGTAACATCTGTGATTGGTTTGTGTTACATTGGGAAAACCCCAAAGGGGTTCAGGGCAAGCAGGCTTGTTGAAGCTGACTTTACTTCTGAAGTCTCTGAGGATCGAAGGGGAGGCACTGTGTCACCACAACCTGTCCTTGATAAATGGCTGGATGGCTTCCATGACTGCAAATGGAAACATTACTGGTGTCACTAATGTTTAGGATAGAACAGCCCCTGCTCTCTTCTCAACAGATATGAGTTTACATTGTATATTGTGATTGACAGAAACATGAATCTGTCAACAAGCAGGCAGGCAGGGCTTTTATTTTGCTCCCACTGAGAGCAACTCTGTAAAGGCTTCAAGCCTAGCTATGATATTCCTCTCACTCCCTGTGTCTTCTCAGTTTCAGAAAAGCCATTTGGTTTCCATGAAACGGACCCCCAAGAAAGTGAGAGAGGCTATTTGCTTTGGATTTTAATCTCTGAAATCTGAAGAGGTTTTCATAAACTGCATATCATTAAATACCAAGGTACATGTTATAAAGGCATTATTCACAAAAAGACGATGAATCTTGGACTCAAACCAACCATCTGGGTGATGCCAAAAATGAGTTTCTGAAGACTTTCCAATATGCCATTTCCCTCTAGATATTAAAATAGGTGAAGTGCTTCTTGAGTACATTTTCTTCAAATGTGCTTCCATAGCGGGGAGTGCTGAAGAGCCGGGTGCTGCTTGGCCTGCTTCTGCGGCTCCTGGCCCCCAGCACCAGCATGCCCTTTCTGTGCCCCTTTCCTAATTATGCCTCACTGACTCCTTTGTATTATGAAAACTCTGCAAGGGATTGTGATGCTAATTGGAGAAAATCAAATGCCTCTTGAGTAGGGCAGATTAGTTTTATAAAATATAGCAAAAAGATTAAGATATGTAAATCAAATTTCACTTTACACATGCAAATCCAATTTCATTTTGTAAGTACCATGAGAATCTAACCTTTGCCAGTCCCTAATTTAGTGCGAGTTGGCAAAAGATTCTGCACAATACATTAACGGCTCCTGGTCTCTGCAGATTGGTGATTTACTATCTTTTCTCTTTATTCATTTACAGTGCTAATAAGATTATTAGAGTCTAGAATCTTCTAATAACTTTTAGTTTTTGCTTTAAACTTTCTTACCACTTCCAAGCAGTCAATGATCTTGGTTAGTTTATCTTCAGGTAAGTTCTTCAGCAAAGACACACTTCAAAATAAAAAAAAAAAGAAATCTTTAATTAATTATCCTTCTTTAAATAAAAAAAAAATTCTTTCAGACAGGATCTCAGCTTGTAGTCCAGGCTGTCTTTGAACTCAAGATCCTCATGCCTCAATCTCCCAAGCATTGGAATTACAAGCATGAGACACCATGCCCAGTTTTTCCTTAATTATCTTCTTGAATAAACATACATATATGTTTTACATAGATTATAAAATTCTTATATTCACTTATAGTTAGAATGCACTTTAATTTTTCCAAAGTAAACCATCAAGTAACTGAAAACACATTAAAAAATGAATTTCATACCCACTGGAAATTGCTCATATAGATTTGTCTAGACATTTATTGTATATTCATAAATGATGATTCTAAGATTATAAAGCGAATAAATCTCATTCTGTTTGAAAAGAAATCCATTTCACACTCTTGTTGGTCTGCAAAGTGAATCATATCTGGAAAAGTATTTCTTTCCATGTCTCAATGTCTCTTGTTGTGGCCTGGGTGAGGCTCACAGTAAGGAGTTCTGCTTACAGAAGAGGGTCAGATGTCTATCTGAATCCTTGCAATTAAATAGAGACGGAATCTATTGAAGCACAGGAATTACCAGTGAGGTGATCTTGAATTATTAGTTTTATTCTACTGTCTTTTTAAATCAACGGTAGCCAGGGGCAGGTAATAGGGACATATTTACAGATATTAAAATGAAGAAAGTGAAACAGAACACAGAAACCTATCATTTTAGAAAGTCAGAAATTTCCCTCACTATGATTAGTCAATATAATTAAATTGTTTTATTAAAGTAATTTCTCTTCTACTTTACACATTATTATTTGAGATGGTTGATATAATTTCTACAAGAGAAATATTTATCTTATAGCACCTACAACTTGACTCACAGAAAAACACTGCCACTCCTGAAATGCATGAGTAGATCTGGTTTTGTGAATGCTGAGGGTTCGGGGCTGGTTCCCACACACGTGTAGCACATGGCAGAAGGCCAGGAGCCCTGTGTAAGAATGTCTGCACCAGAGCTCTGTAATTGCAAGCACCAGGATGAGCCCCAGTGGGCGAAGAGATAAATGCACAGTGATAGGGAAGGAACTCTAGAAGTGGACCTTGGGAAAATTACTGAGTAAAAAAATGAATTGCAAAAATAATGCCATTCTTATAAAGCTCAAAAGCGTTCACATCAAGCCATAGGCAAAATTGTAAAGAATACCAAGGTACTAATCACTAAACTTCCAAATGCAATTTCTTCCCAAAGAGAGGGAGACAGGCTGGGAGTGACATATCAGTTCGTAAACACTTTGATCACACCCAGACTAACTTCATAGATACTTGTTTTCTTATGGTTTGTTAATTTAAATTTATTTTAACTGATACATATGTCAATTAAATCTATACATATTTACGGGGTACTTGTGATGTTTCCATACATGTATTTACAATGTTTAAATGAGGGTAAGCATGCAACTCTCCAAACAGTTATCGCTGTCTTGTGGTAAAAACACTCAGAATTCTTCCTTCCAGTCTTTTGAAACATACACTGCATTGTCATTATGTACGGTCACTCTAAAGTGCAGTTTCACACCAGAACTTCTTACACCTACCTACCCCTTCCCAAGAACCCATTGATCAACATCTTCCCGCCCCTCTTTCCTCTGGCTATTTCCAGCCTCTGGTAACCACCGTTCTACTCCTAACTCGTACGTGATGAACTTTCTTAGATTTTACATATGCATTTGCCTTTCAAGACCCAGGTTTAACAGTCTCCACTTTCAGCCAGGTCATTCAATATGACAGAATTCCATCTTTTTATGTCTAGCTATTATTCCATCTCATCATGTATACTTTCCTTAGCCACTCATGTGTTGGTGGTCACTTAGATTGTATCCATTTCCTGGCTATTTGAAGGATTCTGCAAAGAACATGGAAGTGCAGAATTCTCTTCCAATATGCTGATCTCTTTTCTTTGGATATATTCCTAGTAATGGGATTGTTAATGTTATTGGGTTTTCGTGAGTTACACATGTACTACAAATCTTATATACCACATGCTATATATAAAACTGGAGCTAAAAAAAAAAAGAGCTTACAACATAACAAAGAAAACTTGCATCTCTCTAAATTATCTTCCCTATTGGAATGGTAAAGGGGCGACCAGAACTCAATTTCCACATACTTATAAAATTTTTCCTTATGGTCTAAACTGGGATCTATGAATAGTAAGCTTGTCATATTTGGAACGGGTGGGTAAGTACATGAGAAGAAATCTTAGTCTATTTCCCCTTTATGAGGACAGGGGTCAGGTTTATCTTGTGCACCATTGAATCTACAATGTTTAGTGCCCAGCAACAAATATTTGTTGAATGAATGAATTAAATACCAAAAGAAAAGAAGGAATATGTGATAGTAAATCTGAGCTCCTTCAACTGAAAGCACACTAGGCTTCAAGGGAGTTATTGTTATGAATAGTGATTCAGGTTTTATCTCAGTCAACCACAACCCCTGGGCACAGGTTTATTTGTATATCCCTTTGTAACCCTTGTGTAAGCGTGGTTTATTTGTTTTAAATGCTGACCTGTGACATTCAGTTGCAGGATTTCGAGATAACATATATTTAAATAGATCCCACAACGTGATAGCTAAGGCACTGGCTGGCCTACAGATAAGACACCTGTATGCCATTACTGCAACTCTCTGCCAGGAGTCATTATTGTCTCTAGGAGATCATATCAGGAAATTCTGTACAAGAACCTTTATGCTTGCAATGTCTGCATCATTCCTTCAATATTTGATGAGCCCTCACTATAAGCTAAGACACTGTACAATCCTAATGTAATTGGCTTCATGGGTTTACTATGGAAGGTAAAAATCACCAGACTGTACCTAAGAACTTGAGGGGCTAAAGGGATGGCTCAGTGGTTAAGAGCACTGGCGACTCTTGCAGAAGACTCCCAGGGGTTGAGTGTCTAGCACTCAAATGGCAGCTAACAACCATCTGTAATTCCTGTTCCAGGGGACCCGATTCCCTCTTCTGACCTCTGTAGGCTTTTTATGACATGGGTGCACTTACATACATGCAGGAAATACACTAATACACATAAAATAAAAATAATAAATAAAATATTTTTTAAAAAGAACTTGAAATTTTCTTTTAGAACTCTCATGATTTATAATTACTATCACCACTTATCACAAGTGACTATTCATTACATTACATATTCCAAATTCAGAGACTATCAAAGTACTCACAAATGAGGCAAAACTACTATATGTGAGGAACTCACACTCTCTAAAGAGATTATTTTAATTTTGAGCTAGCTTTTAAAATTAAACAGACATTTGTTTCCCTATAAATTGATTCACTCATGTTGAGATGCAGAACATTTTGCAAAATGAGCATGTTCCAAGGATCTGTGTTATCATGACAAGGATAGTAACATTTCTGTCAAGTTAAGCTGCTACAAATAATGGCAACTTATGAAGAGAGTGTAGCTATGCAAAGTAGAAAAGAAATGTCTCCTGTAAAGCAAGGAGAATAAAAGAAGTTAATATTAATATTATTCCAAGTAAGGCCAGTGAGATGAGTGGGTGAAGATGTTTGAAGCCAAATCTAATGACCTGAGGTCCATTCCCTGGACCCTTGTGATAGAAGGAGAGAACCAACTCCTGCAGGTTGTCCTCCGACCTCCACATTCATGCCATGGTACATTCATGCGTACACATACACACACACACAAAATAAAATGTAACAAGAATAAAAAGTAATATGATTCTAAGCTAAGTATTATTGGAAGAGTTAACATTTAATAACTCCATCAAGTCACAAAAGCTTTTCAAAGCCAAGTGAGCAGCCCAGGTAAATTTTTTAGGTGTTTTTGCATTTTTCTATACCACAGATTATGGCTCCTTCAGGACAAGACTAAAAAGAATAACAAGAAAAATAATTCAGCACAGAAGCTAGTAGGAATTCATTATAATTCTTGATATATGCTGGTATTTACTACAAGAGAATACTTTGGCTCTTTTTAATAATATGGAAACTGCTTAAATGGCAGGAACTACAGTGACCCATTACTCTGACAAAGCCAACATAGCCACAGATGGCCCCACCTTGCTCCTCTTACCTTCTGAGGAAGCTTCTGTACTGTTCATCTCTTGCTTGGGCTGTCCTCCTCATAATATTCTGAAAAACTTCTCGATCCAGTGCCCAAGTTTTAACATTGGTAATAGCTTGAAAAGATTCAGGAAAATAATACAACAGTGCTTAGCACCAGATGAAGAAAAGATTCCAAATTGTTAATCAATGAAAATGCATTTATTAGGAATGCATTATTTAAATATGCATATGGAGATAAATAATGAAACAAGAGATATTTATATTACTTCAGCTTGAAATGTGCCAGGTATTGGGAATGAGTGGCAGAATATTTCTTTTCTAATTATGTATTGGGTAGGATGATATTCAAATGAATTTGCAATTTTCCATTATGTACTACATCCACAGGGTGCATTCCAGATTGATGCCAGCCAGCCTACAGCTAATCCAGACCATAAATTCACGAGCAAGTAATTCAAAATCCAAGGTCTCTTGAGCACATGTATGTGCTTATGTGTCTTTTTTTTTTTTTGCTGGTTAGAGTACATTCTAAGGCTTTTTACTGTTACTTTTTTAGAAAATGCATACAAATCATTTTAAAAAATGTAACAAGAAAATTTTGTGAACAAAAGATTTTTATAAGAAAGTCATTAAAGGAAAATACAATATTCAAAATGGACAAGGAGCAAAAGCAGTCGCTCTATAAAGTCTAGAGGAAATTATGGTTATAAGACTTACAAAGCAAAACAATAAAAGTAACAGACAAAAAAACTCTACCTTACAAAACTCTTAGTAATTATTAATTAATAGTCTTGTTTTTTAAAATATGTATTCCCCTGACCTCTGTGCCCAGGCAAAGAGTATTCTTCAGGCTTGGAACAGAAACCCGCAATCTGCATTTTCAGTCAGTGTCTCAGTTCACTCAGCTGAAGTAATATAAATGTAACCCCATCTCCAACCCCAAGAAATGACACATCTAACAGTTCTAAAGAAAATCCAGGATTATTATTTTTAAAAGGTGGCAATATTTTAAAGAAACAAACTAATTATAAAAGCCATTCAAAAGAACATTTCTTTAACACATATCCCTTTTGATATTTATAAATTTTCATTTGTTTCATTGATGTTTCTAGTTTACAATACAGTCAGATCCTTGAGAAAACTAGAAAGCAAACATTCTAAATGAGCCAAAGGCAAATATCTATTTCATAAAAAGGGAAGCAGCAATTCAGAGTATTGAAATCATCCTGCTTCATGCTACTTTCATATCTCATATACAGGTATCTGAGAGGAAAATTCTCTTTGGTTTTCCTGTGGGGGTGTGTGCATGTTCATGTTGGTACACATGGGTATGGGCAGGTGCTTGTGTTTGTTCATGGAGTACATGTATATGTGTGCAGGTGAACATGTGTACATGTGCTTGCAGAGGCCAGAGGGCAACCTCAGATGTCTTCCTTGGGAATGCCATTCACCTCCTTTGAGACAGGGTCCCTATTCTGGAGCTCACCAATTTGGATAGACCAGCTGGCTGGTGAGCCCAGGAATCTATATCTCTGGGGTTACAAGTGCATGCTACTCCCTTACCACCCAGCATTTTGCATGGGTTCTGGGTCTTCCTGTTTGTAAGACAAGCACACTTTACCTATTGAACCATTCCCTCTTTGCCTGAGAAAGATTCTGTATAACTTGCATTATTTAGCTAAGTACTGCCATCTAAATCTTCTTATAGCTAGAGTATATCTAGTAACAAGAGCATCTTGGGTAAAATGAGAGAAAAAAAGCCCAGGCCAGGGTGCAAGTGTGGTTTAATGAGATGACGGTCAGCACTGTGCAGCCCTTCAGAACAGTTTATCTTCTGTTACCTTTCACAGAGGCAGTCCTTGTACAGTTGTAGAGAATAGCTAGTTCCCCAAATGTGGTCCACATTGGGATTGATGATAACAATTTCTCTCCTTGGGACACCTCTAGTCGACCCTCTATCAAGGAGAATTTAAGAAAAATATAAATTATCAAAATCAACCTGGATTCCATAAAGAAAAAAACACAGACTAGATATCAAGCATATTGATAAGCTATGTTATGAATCTCATTATAGTACATTGGTTAAAAGAGTGGCCTGACGTCAGCTCTACCATTTACTCATCTTGAGAAACTCGTCATAGATCATGGGAATAATCCTAAATATTATTTATTATTTCATACATTTTTCTTGAGATTTAGATAAGTTAATACAGGTAGGGAACCCAAACTGATGGTTAGCACACACCAGATGCTTTACAAAGTATAATAATATTCATTCTACTCTATGTAAAATATAGTACATGAAACTAAACTAGCTCCCCTTTACTAAGAGCCCAACAAACACAGTATGTCTGGAATACACCGCTGTTCTCAGTGACTGAAGTTCAGTTTATCAGAGCTAGGACTCCCTGGCTGTCCAGTAAGATTACTCGGGTCTGTGTCTGGGCCATATTTGTTGCTGGTTGTGTGACCTTGGGCAAACTACCTCAAGTTCCTCTATTGTTCAACTTCTCATTCATATCAATGTAATACTCATTGGCTATTAAACAAAGTCACTAGTCCTAGTCCCTGGCCCTCTTCAAAACCTACAGAAAGTCTGGAGCAGAGAGGGCAAAGCACATAGCAAACTGTCCACAACTGTTTACCCTGGAACTCATGTTTTCTTCCCCTTCAAACAAAATTTTGTCTAAAGAAAATCATATGTAAAAATACCTAAATTTTTAAAAGAAGAAAGCTGTAATGTTAGCCTTTGTTTCTCCTAATCCTAAATATCTTGGGTCACTATGTCATCCATTTAATTCAATAAATCTGATGTGAGTACATATATTGTGACAAAAACTGTGATAGGTACCAGAGCAAAACAGTGGACAGAAGAAGACATAATGTCTACTGGGGTAGAACTTATATTCTAACAAGAAAAAACAAAAAACCTCTTTTGGTTCTAAATCCCCACAAATTAGACATGCAGAATAGTAATTTCCTATTATAGCTAATTCTAATCCATCAAAACCACTGAGTGGTACTGTCCAGTTGATATCATGTATCTTAATGCATTTCAGGGTTTCTTAATTGGTTAGGGCTTATGAGATTTGAGTAATGCTGAAGAATTCTGTGGAATATCAAGAGTTTAAGCTAACTATGTTGTAGTATTTGCTATTCATACTCTATTTTATAAAGGAGACATTTTTAGTTATCAAACTAATCTGCTCAGCCAGATAATTAAGCCAGGCAATCTAGTCTTTAGATGCCACCATAATTAATTCAAATAAGAAACCATTCAGTTTTCCCTTTCATGTATGCTATGTGCCTGGTCTCAATAGCTGCATTGATGCTGACTTCTGTTCAACCTCTTCTCTCCCCAAGCCTTTCATCGGAATTACTGGCAAGGAACAAGATGGACTGACATGAGTTTCTCGTCCTCTCTTAGAAGGTTCCATAAATATTTGTTGACTTAATGACCTATCTTCCCTTGCCAGAATGCTCTCATGCTGCTAAAATAGATGTGAAATGAACAAGGAAAAAGTTACAGGAGGAAAAATTGCTCTGGATAGCCTATCGCTGCAAAATTAAAGGCTGGCTAAATTAAGATCATAATTCACTACTTAAGTAGAATAATTACATGGGAAAGACAGAATAACCTCAAAGTTGCCCAAAAGTTCATATGACAAAAGCCAAATAAGTAAACTGATATGTTAATGAATAAAAATATATGAAAATCTTCTGCATATTATAAATAGGATAACACAAATGCATTAACTTGTTTAGATAAAAAAGACTTCTGCACCATCCTCCATGCCTAAGGCCCCAAGGAAACAAGGTGTGGGGGGTGCTTTATTGCCTAGATGGTCAGGAACTACATTGAAAAACAGAAGTTCATAGCATTGATCAAATTACCATGTCACTTGAATAAGCCAGTTTAGGCTTCTTTCTTACCAATCAAAAAGCTGAGGCAATTTAGAATTTAGAATTTAACAAGACATTCAATAACCTTAATCCTTGTTTAAGTAATTTCTTGCTTCTATTTACAAAAAGTTGTTTAGTAATCATTTTTAAAATTCACAGATCTATTGTCTATCTGTTATTATTTCCTACATGTAATCAGGTTTCAAACAGAGAGTAGAAACTGAATGGTTCTAAAAGAACACCAGTCTCAAAAATACAGCATTTTACTTTATTTGTTTGTTGCAAATATGCCTAGATTATCCTTTGAAATCATTTGATCTACAATCAAAATAATTTCCAGAGCCAAAAAACTAAATTTTTCTTGGTACCACTATCTAAAATTGACATGTGTAGCTGTATTTTGAATAGAAACATTTTCAGTGAGCAGCATTATGATTAATAATATGGATTCTAAAGTCAGATTCCCTGCTTATATGTTTACCTCCACCACTTATGAGTGATGTGACCTTGGGCTAAGTTATTTAACCTCCATGAGACATCATCTCCACTGATAACATGGTGGTAACAGCACTTGCCTTATAGTGTTGGTGAAAAGATGAAATGAGATCTCTAAGCCCTCACTGAGATACCAGATACACAGAAAGCAGCCAGGAAGTATTAAGCAACATCATCAAGATCACATCAACAATGCCCTCATTTCATAAACTCCATTACACTTTCTACAAATAGCATAGCTGCATAGCTGTTTTTTTAAAATAAGTGTTTGAAAAAAGCTATAATAAGCAAAAGCATTTGATAGGATAAGTTGGAAAATCTGCAAAACTCACCTGCCAACACAAAGATATGGTTTCCTGGTTCTCCTTGCTTAATAATGTAACTGCCTTGCTGGTAGTTTCTGCCATACATGCATTCTACCATGTCTTTGATCTGCTGAGGATCCAGTCTCTTTAGAAACTGGTTTTTATTAAGGGCATCTGTAATGAGCTTCTTCTCACTGTTTTATAACAGAAAACAGATGTTGATTACAATGAATGAAAAGTATACTTTACCACTTAGATTAACTTCATTCTGGTTTTTAATATTACTATGTACATACTTGCAAATTTTCCTGCAAGGACACATTTTTTTCTGGCCCCACAAAACACTTCACCTTTATAATTACCATATATAACTGTAAAAACCCTTGAAAACATTTTTAAACAATTTTCTGATACTTATTGTCAATCAGTTTTATTATCATTTCTAATCCCATCACAGCATCTCTCATTGGAACCTCTCAGGAAAACTTCTATGCTACACAATTTTCATATGGAAGCAAATCTGAAAAACAAGAAGTTGTATTTCAGGGATTACAAAACAGTATCCATTCACTGATGCACATGTACATGTACAGGACCTGTGGTGGTATTCTTTTATCTTATTTAATCCTATGTCCTACAAAATACTTACTCTTCCCATTTCCTGAGGAAGCAGACTAAGAGATAAGAAGCAACTTATTACTCATGAAGTTAAATTTTATTCTGTGAGTCTACCACCTATGCTGTTTCCATCCACTACCTTTTCTAAGGACATACATTTGAAACTCCTTAGGTTTTGCTCCTTAGGTTTGATTGACATGTGGGGGGTGGTGAGAGTCTGGGTTTGCTTAAGTTTTATTTTATATCTAAACTTGACAGAAAAACTAATTTCCCATGTCACGCACCCACTCACTGCTTAAATAATAGTCTTATTTATTGATAATCCTCAAATACTTTGCCTCTTGTTGGAAAAGATGCAGCTCAAAATAGCTATTCAGTTGTCAAGTATTCCAAATGACTTAACGAACACACTTAATTGCAGATATCACAAAGTTATTAGACTGGAAAAAAAAGATGTTTTATGAGCTGTCAGAGTCTTTACATAAATATTATCAACATGATTTTTAAATGGTCTTTTTTGCTGTATCATTCATTGAAATGACCTTTAACACTTTTTTTTCCTGCTTGGAAACTAGTGCTCATTTCATATGAACAGTACTCAAACACAAGGAAAGACTCCCTGGAATTAGTAACTTCCCCCATGAACTCATCATATTTTTATTCTATGTGAAGGAAGCAGATGAGACTGAAACGTAAGAAACCCTTCTTTCCTAGAGTGGCTCTGCCATCGTCAGAGTTATCCAAACTTAGTCGACATCTTGAAAGCTTCTTGCTCTTTCATCTAAACCATCATGAGCTCTTGTCAGTTCTCACTACAAAAAAAAAAGTCACTGCTATTCTTTTTAATTTTTCGATGATGTCACCACAGTCCAAAAACAAATTACAATTCTGGACAAACTTAACATCTTTTTCCTGAGATTTCAGCTTCTTGGGACCTATTCTTACAGTTCATCCTGTACTACATTATGAGATTGATCTTGCTAGGAAAAAATGACTAAAAAATTTCATTCTGACACTAATCCTCATTTATTCATAAAATAGGCAGTTTGCTCAATTGATATGTACTGAGAATATATGTTTTCTAGATAATCTTTGCTCAAGTGCTTGACTGTGAACAATATCCAAGAGGCTCAAGCATCCATGGACTTTTCATGCTAGTACAGTGTTCCCATCAATGCAATTTCAATGCCCACATGCTCCAGTTTTCTAAAGTATATTTAAGTAACATGGATTCTGAAAAAATTTTCTGAGGTTATGCAAGTTATTCACACTTTAAAAATTCAAAAAAGTCTGGAGCTGGAGAGATGGCTCAGTGGTTAAGACCACTGACTGCTCTTGCAGAGGACCCGGGTTCGATTCCCAGCACCCACATAGTGGCCACAAACCGTCCTTAACTCCAGTTCCAGGGAAATCCGAAGGCCTCTTCTGACCTCCGTGGCATTGCATGCCACCTGTGCACTCACATACATACAGGCAATACACTCATACACATAAAATAAAAATAATAAAATAAAAACATTTCAGAAAAGTCTAGCAATGAATACATCTCTTTAAACCAATAGCTCTCAAATCTCAGATTTATTTATTTATTTATTTATTTATTTATTTATTTATTTATTGTAGATTGATTTCTGTTAGCATTCCATGGGAGTGTTGCAAAATACCTCTTCACCCATAGAACAAATCCTTTTATGAGGTAGGTAGACTGCTAGCACTGCCTTCTGTATCTATCAGCGGCAACCTAAAGATAGGAACATGTTTTCTCCTCTAGCTTGGCTTAGTCTCTTCTCACCTCAGCCTATCCACGCTGTGTACATCAACCAAGAAGCACCCCATGAACCTGAGTGGCTGTGTAGCTCACACAATGCTTCCATTCTACTCCTAGAGTAGTCATATCAATTGTGTTCATATCAATTCTAGTGGAAAATTGTATAAAACATTTACTTAGGACACATAAAATAGTGATGAAGAACATAAAGTTGGGGAAGTGACTCAGTCAGTAAAGTACTTGCCATGTAAGGACAAAGATCTGAGTTCTGATCCCCACTATCCATATAAAAGCTGGGTGGTGTGGACTGTGTCTGTTACTCCACGCTGAGAGGGTAGAGACAGGCAGATCCCTGGACCTCACTCACTCCCCCCCACACACACACATACTTGTTGATAATAATAAATAAGCTTTAAAAAACAAATAAAATTATATCTAGGCCCACCATAGTCGAATTGCTGAAAACAAAATGCAAAGAGAAAAGTAACAAGAAAAAAGCAGCAAGAAAGAGGCAAATTACCTTCAAATGATTAGTAAGACTAATTTACTCTTCAGCAGAAATAATGGAAACCAGAACAGAACAGAATGTATCCGAAGTGCTCCACAGAGCCCATTTCAATATCTCTACCCAATGAAAACAACTTTTAAAAATGAGAGCAAAATAGACTTTCAAAATGTTTTCTTCAATTGGCAATAGATTTGAAATAGTGAACAGCTCCAGATGTGAAGGATGTGATCCCAGGTGAAAACTGGCAGATACTACAGGAAAGAAAGAGCCATG
Source organism: Nannospalax galili (assembly GCF_000622305.1). Taxonomy (NCBI): domain Eukaryota; kingdom Metazoa; phylum Chordata; class Mammalia; order Rodentia; family Spalacidae; genus Nannospalax; species Nannospalax galili. Next base: position 1,232,606 of record NW_008340240.1, on the reverse strand, counting down.
GAGGTGGCCAGAGTACAGGTGACTAAAGGTGGTTGTCTTTATAACCAAGTTAAGTTTGAAGATCAATTATTTAGATCTAGTTTTAACTAATCTTTGCCTACTTGTTTTGTTAGTTATTTGAAGAGATAAGTTAAAATCTCCCAAAATTATTGTAGAAACTTTATCAATTTCTTCTTTTAAGCTTGCCAGTATCACTTTAAATATTTTGATACTTTCATACTAAGCGCATACCTAATTAGAATATTTACTAATTCCTGAACCATTAACATGAAACAGCACAGCATCTTTAATTGATGTTAATCAATTTGCTTTGCCATTATCTTTAAAGCATTGATTTTACGCACAACATGCTTGATGTTTCCCTTTTGTTATCAGCCTGACAATCCTCTCTTCTCATTGAAATATTTAGTGCACTTGTATCTAATTAAAAAATATCCGGGTTTAAATCTAATATGCTATTGCTTGTTGCTTCTTTATCTCCTGTATTTAGTTTCTTTTTCACTAGTTGCCATTAGAAGTCTGAATTCAGTAAATTCAAATGTACACGCTATGCAAGTGTACACCAACCTTCAAGAAAACTGATCAAACATGAATTATGGAGGGCAATAAAGCTTCAACTAATTTCACAAGACTGAAATTTCAGAGTGTATTCTTCAACTGCAGTAGAGTAAGTTAGATATCAATAGAAAAAAAGTCATAAAATCCTCAAATGTGTAAGATTTGAGCAACATATTTTTAAATCCCCCATAGTAGACCATAAAGTCAATCAAATGATGCTTTGAAACAAATTGTAATAAAACATAGTGTTAAAACATGTGGAATGTAGTAAAGATGGGGCTTAGACAGACTTTTTTGTATTTGAATAGATATAAAATAGAGAATAGAGATTATAAATGAATGACCTCTACCTGATAAAGCTAGAAGAAAGGCTGGACATGGTGGTGCACACCTTTAATCTCAGCAATACAGAGGCAAAGGCAGGTGGATCTCTGTCAGTTCAAAGCCAGCCTGGTCTACATAGCAAGTACCAGGCCAGTAAGAAATAGAGAGACCCAATGTCTCAGAAAACAAAAATAAAACAAAAAAAGAGAGAGAGAGAGAGAGAGAGAGAGAGAGAGAGAGAGAGAGAGAGAGAGACAGAGACAGAGACAGAGACACAGAGAGAGAAAGATCTAGAAAATCACTAGGGTGTCCATGGTACACACCAGTAATTCCAGCACTTGGGAGGCTGAGGCAGGAGGATCTCAATTCAAAGCAAGCAAAGGCTACTTAGTGAGACCCCCTAACAAACACCAAAAACAGAAAAATAAGGAACGAAAAAACTATTGTATGAAGGTAAGGGCAGAGAAGGGAGTGAGGGAAAAAGGGAGAGAAGGGGGGAGATAAAGAAACAGGAAAAGATAGGGGAATATCTAATGAAGAGAATCAACAGCCCAACACAGGTGTCTAATTTTAGACAAATGGACAAACCAAACTGTTCAGTTCATGGCAAGACAGTAGTGAGGAGATGTTGCTAACCATGGAAATGAGGAGACCTGGCTCAGGTATTATAGCTATAACAAATAAGTGAATAATATGCAGCAGTATTTGGAAAATTCAAATGACATGAAAAAATCCCTAGAAAAATATAACATACCAAATAATATACAAGATTAAATAGAAAAATTGACAATAAAACATTACATATTTTTTAAATCCCACTAAGAAAATTCAGCTTAACTATTGTTAAATTTTCCAGACATTTAAGGAAAAGCTAATATTAATATTATACAAAGTAATAATAATAAATAATAATATAAGAAAAAGCTAATAATTTTAAAAACATAAATAGAAAAAGCAAAACAAAAATATATTAAATAAATTTTCTACTTGAGATTAAAAAGTAATGAATGTAGCTAGGAATGAAGTGACGTGTGTAATCCCAGCACTCAGAAGCCTGAGTCAAGAAGACTGCAAGTCTAAGGCCAGCCTGAGCTACCTAGGGAGACGCTATCTGAACAAACTTAAATTAGCTAACCACATGAAAAAAATAAAGGTGGGAAAAAAAATAACAGCTCTAATCAGGCTGGGAAAAAGCACTTGAGAAAACTAAGCAAAGTAATAATTTTTCTATTTTAAAAATTCTTTTAGAAAACCAAGCATATAAGGTAATCTGGTGAATCATGTCTATAAAATAAAATAAAAGTAAACAACACTATGTTATACTGTGGCACACTGAAAGCTTGATTCTAAATGTCAGAAAGGGGGAACTTCAGTCTAGCACTGAAGCAGAAGTCTAAATAAATTTAATAAAGTTAAGAAAGAAAGCAAAACAAAGAACATTATCAAAGATGATGGAATATTTCTATATTCCATAAATAGTCAAATGATTAAAAATAAAAATTGTAAATGATATCATTTAAACTAGAACATCAGCTCTATAGGATTATAGCTAGGAATATTAAAAACTCTACACTAGAAACTACTAATTATTAAGAGAAATGAAAGAAAATATAAACAAATGGGAATACGCTGAGGCTATATGTTAAAATTTTATTTTTAAAAAAAGTTATTCTGTTTGGTATGGTGGTGTACACATTTAATCCTGGCCTTAGAGAGGCAGTAGCAGGTGGATCTCTATGACATCCAGAGCAGCCTGATCTATATAGCGAGTTCCAGGTCAGTTGGGGCTACAGGGAGTCCCTGTCTCAAAAAAAAAAAAAGTTATTTTATTTATTGTGCATGAGTATGTGTGTGTGTGTGTGTGTGTGTGTATGATGGGTATGTGTGGATTCACATGTGCCACATGGCAAATGTATGGAGGTCAGAAAACAACTTTTTGGGAGTTGGTTCTCTCCTTCTACCTCTATGTGGGTTCCAGGGATCAAACTCAAGTCCCCGGGCTTCAGAACAAGTGCTTTTACCTACTGAGTCATTTTTTAAAATGTTTATTATTTATTTATTTATGTATTTATTTTTTATTTATTTATTTTTATGTGTATGAGTGTTGCATCTCCATGTGTATACATGCACCTATGTCATGCAGTGCCTGCAGAGGACAGAAGAGGGTGTCAGATTCCCTGGAACTGGTTTTACAGACAGTTGTTAGTCTCCATGTGGGTGCTGGGGTTTGAACTCAGGTCCTCTTCAAGAACAGCCAGTGCTCTTAATGCTGAACCAACTCTCCAGCCTCTCACTGAGTCATCTTGCTGACACCTTAAAATTAAAATTTTAGTGATATCAAGTATGTTTAAATTGATGAGGTTCAATGAAAACCTAATTAACATTTTTTTGGTCTTTTTGAGACAGGGTCTCCCTGTAGCCCCAGCTGTCCTGGAATGCACTATGTAGACCAGGCTGGCCTTGAACTCACAGAGATCTGCCTGCTTCTGACTCCCGAGTGCTGGGATTAAAAGCATGCACCACCACGCCTGCCCTCAACATTTTTTAAAAATTTTGAAAACTGATAAGCTGATTCTAAAATTCATATAGGTATTAATCGTCAAAAAATAGCCTCAGAAAATTGAACACAAAACATTTACTATGCTAAGAATTACTTTAAATCCAAATAATTAAATATATGTTAGTGACACAAGAGCAAAAAGACAAAGGACACATGGACCAAAAGACCTTTGGAATAGAACTCAAAATCAGAAATCAGCTTAGACACACAGAAATGCATGATGTGTGATAACAGCTGTGAGTATAATTGTTACAGAGCTATGTGGCTCTGTCAGGGGCAGACATCAGTGGAAAATACAATGAAAACTACTCCCAGTGTTAACTGGTAAGGAAAAGCACACTAAAGCCACAAGGAAATACCACAACATATTCACCAGAATGGCCAAGGTGAAAATGGCCAGCAGTGCCAGATACTGAGGAGAATGTGTACAAGTGCAATACAATTACATTGCTGGTGGGAGTATAAACCTGTTTACCAACTTTGTCAAACTACTTGGCAATCTATGCTAAATTTTAATTCAGAAATAATATGCTGCCCAGCTATTTAACTTCTAGGTTTACATCCATCAAGTATCATGTATATATCCACCAAAAGATATGGCAGGAGCACTTACACTTATTACACTCCAGAAGCAACCAGTAAAGTAGACTTGGTCAGTTGTAGAGGGTCATACAACAAAACCATCCAGCAATAGTAATTCATAAGTCACTGCTATGTGTAATAACATAAATGAGAAAGAAAAGAAGACAGGGCCTGCAGAGTTCTAATCAATAGTTCCACTAATGTAAATTTTAAAGCCATGTAAAAATGAATTTCTGGTAATAGTGTAAGGAGAAACAACCCTCAAGATGGCTAGTGTGTAGAGACTGGGAGAGGTGTAAGGGGATGTTGAGATTCTAATAATGTTCTATTTCCAGATGATGTTTAATGGTTTACTGTTTGCATAAATTATTATGCGAACAGTAAACTCAACAAAAATTATTTTACATGCATATGTAAGAGAGTACATGTGTGTCTACACACATGTGAAGGCAAGTGGTCAACGTGAAGTCTTTTTCCACACTATCTGTGCTGCATAGCTTTAGTGTCAACTTAACACACCTGGGTTGAGGGAGCCTCAATTGGGGAATTGCCTTCATTGGACTGGCCTCTTGATTTATGAGTGATGTGGGAAGGGCCCAGCCCACTTTGGGTGGTGTCACCCCTAGGCAGGTGGGCCTGTGTTGTAAGAAAGCAGGCTGAGCAGGGGCCAGGAGAATAAGCCATTGTTCCTCCATGGCCTGTGCTTCAGCTCCTGCCTCCGGGTTCCTGCCCTGAGTTCCTACCTTGGGCTCCCTGATGAACTGTGACCCAGGAGATGTAAGCCCAATAAACCCTTTCCTCCCCAAATTGGTATTGGTCAGAGTATTTTGTCACAGCAGTGGAGAAACAAACTAGAACACTATCCATCTTAGTTTTTGAGACAGTCTCTCACTAAAGCTAACCAATTAGCTAGAGTAGCTAGCCATCAAGATCCTGAGGATCCTCCTGTCTCTGCCTTCCAGTGTCTGGATTATAGGTGCACACCAGTATACCTGGATGCTAGGTAGGAATCCAAAATTTGGATCCTTATGCCTGCCTGGCAAGTACTTTACCAGCTGAACCATCTTTCCAGCCCTTCAACCCCAAATTACTTTAAAATTTTGGTCTCGTAACCTCAGACCAGTTACTTAACCTTTCTGAATCTTGGCCTTCTCACTGGTGGCTAGGGTATGGTAACCATGCCTGCTCCCTAGGAATACTAAGCACATTAACTCAGATAGCATGACAGCAAACGTTTGGCACACACGTGACAGCAGCAGTTGGCAATGGAAGTAAGGAAGTAATCACAGGATGTTTTTCTGGAGAAGAAGAATGGAATAGGAAAGTTCTGGAAACCAGAGCAACAAAGAAATTTCCAAGACACTGCTCAGTTCAAAGTTCTCCCATGGGACCAGATTTCAAGTTCACATCCATCTGAGGCAACATGAATAATCCCTTAATAATCTTTTTATACCACCAATTTACATAATCAACATTCCTCTGAGCAATAAATTCCCATCTTCTGAGTTACCTCAGGAAGTTCCATTTGTCAAAGTTCACTGACACTGCTCACTGTGATGGGTTTTCAATCTTCTATCTGTGTCCTGGATGTTAGAGACCCCTGTTCTTGTTTTGCTCTGGTCATATCTAATCAGGTTATCTTGTGACCTTCTCTACACAAGGCTTGGCCAAGAGACCTTGCCTCCTTTTCATATCTATCAAGGATTACTTGCAAGCATATGATCTGTGACAAGGTCGTTTGTTATATGGCATTTCCTTTTGTAGTTTAATTATGCAGTCAAATAGAAAGTATATAGTGACATGTATCTGTTATGACACACGATCTGAAACTGGGATGCCAGGGTTTGATTCCAAGCTTCACCATTTAGTGACTCTGGAATCTTGGAAAAGACACCTAACCTTTGAGATTTTCTAAACTATAAAACGACAGTAAACATAGTCCACAGCTTGTAAGATGTCTATGAGAATTAAGTTAGCTAACAGCATAAAGTACTAAAACAGCACCTTGAATATAAAATATACTGCCCAAGAGTTAGCTATTACCATGGTAAATGAGCTACTTGCCATCAATTTAAAAACTGAGAACTGAGAAATTTCTATACTCTCTACCTAAGTCCTAGCTGTATTCATTTAAGATCACTTTAAAACACTGGTAAAACTTCTGATGATTTAGCCCCTCTGCTTGTCCAGTCTCCTCACACTCTGGGCACCCCACAACCACCGAACTAGTTGCTGTTCCCAAATGTGCCAGTCCACTTTGTGTCCCTATAATCTATGATCCCCTCAGAACCCAACTCAAGATCATCTCTTTTATGGCGTGTTTCTGATCTCAGAGCAGAGAAGGCTCTTTCCTTCCTTGTACTTCTCTCTCACAGTATAGAATTCATCACCTATGACTGGATGAATTTGAATTTCCCTAAAGAGACTTCAAGAATGTGACCATGCTTTCCTCCCCTACCTATTATCATCCTGTCGAGCTGTACCTCACACATACTAGGAATTAAACAAAACTGAGAAAGCTCAAAAACATTCCAACTCTCTTTGTTTAGATACTACGGGTGTAGGGGTGAGAGCAGGGATAAGCAACTTCACTTAATAAACAGACACCAACAAAAAAAACATGCATATCTCTTTGATTCCTATCTCTTCAACCCAAATTTTTAAAATAAACCAACAGAAAGATAATTAATGTGTGTGTTATAAATTGCCAAACTAGTCTGGGAAAGGATGAGGTCACTCCATGGGTAATCAGAAAACAGCCATGACTTTTCTTCTGTCAGTTCTCTAACCTACTGCCCATATAATCAAGCATGCTTCTACTGTAATCACACTGCTGTTACTTCATGCTCACAACAAACACTTCTCTGTCTCTTTCTGAGATTTCTACAGATGATATTTTTCCCATGAGCATGAAAGAACAGAGATTAATAATGAAATGTTGAAAACAACTGAAATTTACAAGAAGGTTAATCTGACACACTGATGCTATGCATGTGCTTGATAGTATGGCATGATAATTAGGTGTAAAGGGTAAACAGCTCTTTTAAGTATCTAATTAATGCTGATCTTAGATCATCCTACTGATTATTTGGGGAGTCAGCTCAGACAGTAGGGGCAGTTGACCTTGAAACACTGTGGTTCTCAGGTCTGGGGGTGCACATTGCTATCAGCAGAGCATTGTTGATAAATCTATAGGATATGCCTAGACTCTTACCACAAACCAATTTAATCAGGCTGCCTGGGGTTGGATCCAGGCACCTTTACAAAAGAAAATTCCCCAGGTAATTATACTTTACACGTAAGATAGCTGTGGGCTGGTGAGATGGCTCAGTGGGTAAAGCCTTGCCAAGCCTGACTGACCACCTGATTGGATCCCTGGAACACATGTACTAGAAGGAAAGAACTGAATCCTACAAGTTTGTCCTCTGACATCCATACACGCAATACATGCAGGGTAGCATATACATACATACATATACACACTAAATAAATGTAATTTTAAAATAATTATAGTTGTAAACAAGAGACAACATCTTTCCCTCTCTATTTCTGTAGTATTAGAAGGAATGGAAATATTTTTTAAAGAAGGTTCATGAAGCAAGCAATCAACTAATATTGAGTAATTAATAATAGCTGATTACTAATATCACTGATTCACTACAGCACTTTCATAAAGTTTGTTCCCTTTCACAGTATGACAAATAAATAGAAAACTGAGAACATCCCTACTCTCCTCTTCCTCTTCCCAGTATCCCAGCATGGCTTGGCACTTGGGAACACCTGTCAATCAATCCTGAGACTCTGAACATTTTTTTAATGTTGTGACAAAATATATGTGGCATAAAACATAGCATTTAACTACCTTTTAATGCACAGTTCAGCATCATTGGGTGTAGTCCCATTGCCCATTGTTTACAACCATCGTCCCAGGCCTCTCCAGCTCTACACCTGCTGCACACCCAGTTCCTCCATCTTTCTGCCCCTTGGCCACCTCCATTCTACTTCATATCACTATGTATTTGACTACTCTGGGTATTTCATACAAGTGGAATCACGATATTTGTCCTTTCTGAAATTAGTTCACTTAGTGAAATGTTTGCCAGGCTGATTTAGGTTACAGCACAAGTCAGAACTCGCTCCATAAGGGTAAGCACGGAGTTGTTGCTGTCATTTGGCTCTTGTGATTAATGCTACCAAGAACACAGATGTGTAAAACTCTGAACTTTTTACATGTACCTTAGCCAGCCACCATTTTTAACCAGAGAGTCTCACCTCAAAGAGTCTGGTGTGGTATACTAGTTTCTAAGCTGACTCCCACTTCAGGTTCTTGGGTAATCCTTTGCCATACAGTGGGGACAAGATCAGTGACTATTTCCTCACCAACAAAACACAGAAACACTGGCGGAGGATCACCCCAGGTTTTTATGACTTTTTCTAATCAACTGTAAAGAGACTCCCCTGCTGCCTCAAGAAGTGTCCAGTGGGGGGAGGCCTATGAGATTGGCACTCAGCAAGGAACGCTCTCAACAGCCCCCAACAGCCTCAAGGTGCGGAGAGCAGCCCCCAGCTGACCAGCAAGAAAATGGGGACCTCAGTCTGTACCCACAAGGAAATTAATTCTACCAACAGTCACATGAGCTTGGGACAGAACCTCTCCCTCTAGAAAACTCTAGAAAGGAAAATAGCTTGACTGTAGACTTGTGAGACTGAGCAGTTGACCTAGCAAAGCATGCGGGACTCCAGACCCAGGAACTCTGTAAGACTTCAAATTCGTGTATTTACATTGCCAACTATGTGGTAATTTATTATGCAACAACAGAAAACTAAAGTCCTTGGGTTTCTCTGAGCGGCTAGTCCTAACACAGTCAAATATTGTTGGGTTCTGCTCACTTTGTCTCCCCTTCCCTCTTCTCATGTGGAGAGAGGGAGTTGGGGCTCTGATCTTTCATTCTTCTCAGAGCTTGATCTGAACACCTCCAAAAAGATATCAAAACTGCTGCTTGAAAATTAGCCCCCCAAGTACCAAATACTCAGTACTTGATATAACAAAACAGAACCCTGAAAGGATTGAATAAATATAGGGGCCTCCTGACCACTCATACTTTGTGTAAACTATACAAAAATATTCTCCAATTATTCCTAGTTATAGATTTCTTTAAAATTAATTAGCAAGTAAGATTGCACTGAAAAAAATTACAACTAAAAATACTTTGGACAAATTATTTTAAAGTGAGATTTCAAAGCAACAGGTTTAGTTAAGTAAGAAAGGTATCTTTTGAAATTAAGGTATTTTCATGTGGTTTAAACACCCAGATTTTGCTTTGTCTTTGCATCTTTTTAGAACTGCATTGCTCTTTAAACTGAGCAGGCAGACACTGAGCAACCGTGGCTGGCAGAGAAGGGGGCTTCTGGGAACGGACTGAAGGCTCCTGGGAACAGACTGGAGGCTTCTGGGAATGGACCGCAGTTCATGAGAACACCAAGGCCAGTGCAATGCTTCGCTCTGACCCAACAAGCGTGGGAAGAAAGTCACTGCCTGTTCAACTGTATTGTTTGCACCACTGTCCTTCTGGGTACATAGTAAGGAAAGGGACAGTGTCTAGAATAGCACGGGATGCTTCTGAGAAAGAAAAAAAAGCATTAGATAAGAGTTCTCTGTTTCAGATACCACTGAGAAGATGAAGTGAGGCAGCTCCTGTCCAGATCTCCAGGACAGAGGTTCAAACACAGCCCTGCTCAATTCCAAACCTGTTTAGAACCAAATAGGTCCACTGCAGCTACAAATCTCCGGTAAATTCAAAAGATAGAAAACAAATGAAATAAGCATTGTCCAAGTTGCTCTGATTAAGTGTCAGTTGTCTTAACATTTGGGTTACACAAGCTTTAAAAACTACAGGTGATGACGATGGACTAGGCAGGCTTGCTAAGCCTCAGATAATAGTACTTTGTGTATTCAAAATGAAACAGTGGCATAACCGTATTTAGGTCCTAAGCACAGCCTGGCCTCTGATACTGGTGTCCCAGAGCAGTCATACAGTGTGGCATGGGAAGACGAGGAAGATCAGTGAAGAAAAAAATAGGGGAAGGGAAAGCAATATAAACAAAATGAGAAGGGAAACGAAAGTGGAGAGAAGATCAAAGGTTGATCTTCATTGATTGAATAATTATACATGGACTTAAATGTGTTAGTCTGAAGGTGTAATTTTGGACCATACTACTGACTGCCAGAATCCAAAGCCACTGGTCAGAATCCATACAGTTTTTGTGTAGCATGAAAATATAAAAATAGTATAAAAAGCAGCGCTCCCTCCTAGGCGTGTGGCTGACAAGGCAGGGTAGGCTCATTGGGGTCACCACCGTGCTTACAATGAACTTCAGAATATTCAAGACGATGGCTCTTCAAACCTTCAGTGCTTTCCAAGGTTTCATTAAACATTTGTCCTAAAACCTAGCTGCTGACAGCCTGGAAGTGAAAATTACAGTAAGAAGGCAAGAAGGGCAGAAATGAACAAAGCAGGGCAATTGAGAGTTCAGAGGGGGCAGCCATAGGGAGGTTGAGTGCGCACAGCTCAGGGCCCTTTCCCTCCTAGAGAAGACAGAGGCCGGAAGTGGGAGGGACCAGATGCCAGCACCTGCAGAGACTGCCAATTTAATTAACTGCATCTAGATGACAAGGCGGCTGCCACTTAACTTTAGCCATTTCTTAAAACTCCTCCGTACTGTTTCACCTCCCCTTCTTTGAAGTTCACCGCACCCTTCACCCACCCCAGTCTCCAGCCTGCTTACAGAACCCCTGAGGGAAGCCATTTCATGCTGTAAGCCGCATCTTGTTGAGAATACACAATTGACATCAGGCAGACTTAAGCTGGACACCTACTACAATGAATTATCAATACTACAAGCTTGGGCGACACTGATCAGTTCCTCTTTTCAATTTCACCTTTGGTAAAACTGAGAAATAACACATAGCTGATTAGACAAGTCCAAAGAGACCATAAGATAATGTATGGAAAACAACCAACAGCTAATAATTACATGATAACGTCATTTACCCATCCTATCCCTCCGCAGCGAACCTGGATCTGGGTACATTATTGCTATAAATCATAACCTTTGTTTCCACACACACTGACGACTTCCACTGGACCAGGCACCCGGTGATCTTTATTCACCACTTCTGGCTATCAAATCACCAAACAGTTCGAGTTCTGTTTTTCCATGACTTATATTGAGAACTCAGGTTTGCTTTGGGTTTTGTTGTTGTTGTTGTTGTTGTTGTTCATTTTTTGGTTTTGTTTGTCGGGGGGAGGTGGGGAGTAATTTAGTTTTTTACAGTATTGTGCTTTCATTTTTTATATGTATTTTTGTTGATTTTTTTGTATTTCACATAATACATTTTAATCATATTTAGACTTCCTTCCCTACCTGCACTCTCCATAGCCCACTCACTGGATTTCATGCATTCTATTATATATGTTAAAGCCTGTTGAGACAAGTTTGTGTATAACATCCCTCTGTGTGAGTTCATCCTTTAGAGCCTGTTCAGCCTATCTAGCATCATTCCTGTAAAGAAGAGTTTAGTGTCTGAGTACTTTGCTTATATGTATTTAGGTGTACTGTATGTGTAGTACCCTTGGAGGCCAGAAAAGAACTTCACATCCCTTGGAACTGGAGTTATGGATGGTTATTAGCCTCCATGTGGGTGCTGGGAGCCAAATCTGGGTCCTCTGCAAGTGTAGCCAGTGCTCTTAACTGCTGAACCATCTCTCCACCCCAAGCTTTGCTTTTCTAAAAGTAAGGTTAAGTTGGGGCTGGCAAGATGGCTCAGCAGTTAAGAACATTGGTTGTTCTTGCAGAAGACCCAGGTTCAAATCCCAGCACCCACATGGCAGCTAACAACTGTCCATAAATCTAGTCCCAGGGTATCTGACAGCCTCTTCTGACCTCCGTGGGCATTGTGTGACATGGGTGCACTTACCTATATGCAGGCAATGCACACATACACATAAAATAAAAATAATCTTTTCTTTAAAAAGTAAGGTTAAGTTAGCACTACTTTAAATACACATAGCAGCTTTTAAACTACCAAGCTGTTAAGTAGAAGACTATATGGACACTCTTAAAATTTCTACTTGTTTATATAAAAATAAAGTATAAAAGCTCTCCTGTAAGAATGTGTAAATAACTAATTCACCTCCCCCCAAAAAAATTTCTGTACTGTAAACTGGTAACAGAGAAGCCCCTTCTGGAAGTATAATTTTCAGGGAGAAATAAAAAAAAATTTATTTTTTAGTAATCACAGCACATAAAAGTATCTATTTTAAATTATTTAATATTTAACTTTATATAAGGCTTCACAACTAAATTATGAAAAGAAAAGGCCCTCTTCTAATTCTCATGTTAGAAAAGTCACATATAGGCATGGCTAAACTGCCTCCTCTGAATTCTGGTTCTAAAATTAAAAGCCACATAACTTTAAACAAATGGCAAGTTATATAATTCCACATGCCTCAGTTCTCTCATATGTAAAATGGGGGTGTGATAACCTTACAGGTTTGTTGTGAGCATTCTATGTATCCACATCCAGGAAGCCTTCAGAATGGTGGCTAGCAGATTACTGGCATATCAATATTATTTCTTTCCTTAGAAACATTCTTTTTCAATAAAGGAAATGCACTTCTCGATGCACACCCATTGCGCTGCACTGTTTTAGAACAGAAGCACAAACAATAGCTGCATACTCTTCCTCCCTCCTTTCTACATCTTGCTTAAATGTGTGACTCATCAGAGTTTTCCACTTTTACCTATTCTGTTCCTAGGGTGGGAGTGACAGATAAAACTAATTGTCCTTCCTAAAACTGGAGTCAGCATCTGAAGTCACATGGCAAGTCTTTGTTTTATCTTTCCTTTTCACAAAATAACAATAGTTTCAAATGATAGTTTAAGCATTCTTAGCAAAAGGCGCTCATACCAGCGACTTGCCAGATGTCTCTGATAAATTTGCTGTGTTCCACCAGACATTCAGCACGAGCTTGTAATTTTGCTCTGCCAGAGCTGGAGTTTGCTAACCAATGACTACATAAACAGAAAACTCAATTTCAGTGACAGGTCTGACCTTTGGATGCATGACTATCTTGGTGCTCATGGCACCTCAGACATGGACAATTATGCTGAGCCCTTCCCTGATTTCAGCCTTGAGAAGCACTGGACTCACCCAAGGAACTACATATGACCCTCCATGTGCAACACAGCTTGGGTCAAGCCTGTTCTCCATGCCCTTTACTCAAAGGCATGAGCTCTGAGGACACAGTTCTTAGTAAGTACTGGTGCAATGTGTGGGTCCTGCTCAGCTCCACATGGAAGGGGTAGAAAGCACCATTATGACTAAATGCTCAATAGGGTATCTTACCAGAGAGCAGTCTAGTGCCTGAACTGTGGGACCTGAAGCCTGCGGGTAGATCTACCCTATCGGGACAGAACACAGAGCAGCACTGGTCTCAAATTCAAGTCTTGTTTCTCAGTCTCCACTCTGCAACCTTCTGTGATATATTTTACCTGTGTGCCTGTCTCCATACTCTTTCCAGAAAGAAAGTAGTATGAAATGGTCTCCAAGCTTCCTCTAGGCCTGAAGTCTTCTGATGTTCACCTGTATTACATTTAATCAGATACCAAAACATTTAATAGAATGTAGCAACTTTCATGTGAGTTTTAGAATGCTTCAGTAAAGCTGAGTGCCTATCACAGAAGCAGGCTTCAGATGTCTGCTTTGGAAGATCTAAAATGAACCAGAGGCTCAAGACCAAGTCTCTACAAAGGGTCATGCAAGCTCAGTGTCACTTTATAAGGATTCTGCTTTATGCCCACTTCTGTTTGTCAAGCACATTCACATTTTCTGTGACTTTATCTAAAACTCCATGCTGGTCTTACTTTGTCTTTAAAGGATTCCCAAAACCCAATAAGTCATAATTCCTATCACAGACAATAGGAAAGAAAATATATATATATATATGTTCTAAAATGGCAATATTAAATAACCCTTAGACACATGTCAGTATATAACTTTATAAATAATTAAAACTAATAATTAAAAATAATTCATTTCCTTAATTGTATTATCCATAGTTCGAGCACTTAATAGCCACATTTAATTACTGGCTACATAGTGACAGCACAGGTTACAGAACATTTCCACCACTGCATAAAGTATACTGGACAGTAGTGAATTACTCTGGAACCAGATTCCACAGTGCCCCTGAAGTGCCATTCCAAGTTCCCCCACTTAAAGCAGTTGTGCAGGTTTCCCTTTCAGACACACTTGGTACATCCAGGACAACAAAGCTGGCAAGAGCTGGGGCTGCCTTGAAGATTGAGCACAGAGGCTTCAAAAATCACAGGCTGTTGTGAGCTATAATTCCTTGTGGATAATGGAAAAGCCAAACTCTCAAATTCTTAATTTTCCATTCCATCAAATTTTATTCTCTTATTTCTTCTAATGATGCATAGTCCCCTCATACTGTTGATTTTAAGAGAGGTGGGACTCTGTCTCAGTTTCTCACACAGTCTTAAGTAGTCACCAGTGGTATTCTTTAAAAAAAAAAATAGAAAAATGGGGACTGGAGAGATGGTTCAATGGTTAAGAGCAGTGGCTGCTCTTGCAGAAGACCCAGATTCAGTTCCTAGCACCTATAAGAGTAATAAATAAAATATAATTTTTGAAAATAGCAAAATGATGTTCAATGGTTTTCTGATTTAATGTGGAAAGCAAATTTATCTAAAATGTAGTTGACACATCTATATTAGGTAAAATTCAGAGTTTAAATTCAGCCAGGAAACTTTACAAAAGCTCAAAAAATGTGAGAACCTAAGGATGAACCAAAGAGTCATTTTAACTGAATAAGTTCTTGTATCTCCAGCAGGTCCAGTTTGGAAAAGTGGCCAAACAATGCACTGTGTATATCAGCCTTCATTAGCAACAGGCATCCCATATTCTTAGTGTTCCGACTTCTAGAACATTGTTTCCTATAAAATTTCTTCATAGCTTACAAAAAAGAGATACAAAGATATTCAAGATTTATTTTGGTTTTTCTCTAAAATTGTAACTATATGGAAACAGAAAAATTGTTAATGTTAAATACTTTTGAAAAACTAAAAAGTTACATCTTTGAATTGATGAAGTTAGTCCAGTTTTTACAGACCTAGAAAGAGATAGATTTCTACTTTTCAGCAAGGGAATTTGAGGCACAAGCCATTCAGTGAAAGAAAAGTGATTCCATATTCTTACCTAATTATTTAATCTACCACCATGAGTTTCTGTGAAAGCAGATGAAAATTGCTAGAGCATCAATCTACATGCTTTTTTTAGGACCAATCATTAAAAAATCAATTAATATTTTGATCTCCAGCATGCAAAAGGAAAAAATCAATTAAGTCAGTTTCTTCATCCTAACCTTGACATAGATTTGTACCCATCTGGCTTGCCTTTGAGGTGAAGGGAGTCATCAATAATCCTTACTCAGCAATCACACTTCCTTCCCCTTGTCCCCTGCACTACAGACAGAAGAAACAGAATGGGTTCTGGCTCAGAAATTAAAAGTGTATAACTAATAATTTTCCTGGTCTTCTAATAACTAAACTGACAAAGCAGTTCAAAACAATAAGCTCATCTCAGATTATTCAGCACTAGGATGATGGTGTTCTGCCTCCAGATGAGCACAACTCTTTGGACAAACAAACAGATCCTTGGTTTCAAGAGGAGAAATATGGTAGAATGTGTAGGGAAAGGTGAAAGATAAATTAACATTAAATTTTCTTATATATTGTCCTATATATAAACCATACTGCTGTTTGAAAAGATTTAAGGGAGAAGCAGTAAATAATCTACTACACATACCCACATACATGCCTTTATATATTGTAGCATACTGCATAGCATATAATTATATGCATATATATCAAAATATGAGTATACCAAAAGAATACTGGACAATATGCAAGTTTTGAAAAATACACGTTTGTAACAACTATAATTTATGACTTCATGATATTAAAACAATTATTTTCAAAGGAATAGATAAGAGCTTTCTAAACGAACTAATATTACATTTTTTTGGCCTAATAAAAGAAACTATGGAAGGTGGCGAAGCAGGAGGGGAGGGGAGAAGGGATCTAAATTTGATTAAGATATATTTTACGCAAAGCTCAAAAACTCAAAAAAATATTAAAAATGAAAAACTCTTCTAAAGCCTAGTATTAGATTTCTTTCAACTACAGAATCTTGATTAATAATCCAGGATGACTGTTTTCCTTTCAAAAATGTATTGATCATTCACTGTACCAAGTGCTGTCTACAAATTGAAGAATTAAAGCTCCCTTCATAATTTTGTTGTCAAGAGTAATCATTTATTTGTTTAAGGTGGATGCTTTGTTTTGATTTATGTTATTTGTGCCTGTGAGTAAATTAAAATTTGATTTAATTTCACAGATCTTGCACAGAGACACAGGCTTAGCCAAGACATTATCAAGGCACACACCTCATGTCAATTAATAAATACCTACTCATTTAAAAACAAGGAAAAAAAGGAACTCTAACTCTTTCTAATTAATCTTTTCTTGTCAGGAAAATCAAACTTTAGTCAGAAATGTGTATATGCAAGCTGACATACACAGAAGAATACATAGAATATAGTGGTGAATATTTACATTTTCTTTCAAAAATCCAAATTTTTGTTCCAACCATAAATGAAAGATGAAGACTCCAACACCCTAATTTCTCAATTTCATCAATACAACTTTGTATAGATGTGTTGAAATATCACACGGCACCCCATAAATATGCAAAATTATCACGTTAATTTAAAACATTCAAAGGAGGGTGTGGAAGCACAGGCCTGCTGTTAATCCCAGCACTTGGGAAGCAGAGACAGGCAGATCTCTATGAGACTGAGGCCAACCTGGCCTACATAGCAAGTCCCAGGCCAACTAGAGCTACCTAGTGACCACAAGGAAATTCTTCCAACAGCTGGTCAGTTACTCTTATGAACTCACAGCAATGGTGACAGAATGCACAAGTCCTATGCAGGTTCAAACCAGACATCTCAGCATAGACATGAAGAAGTGGGTAAGAAATCCCAACACAACCTAAGGAATAATTGACGATTGATGTCTGCTGGGAAAGGCCAAGACAGTGCCTTACAAGGATGGGACTCTCAGTGGGCCCAGTGAATGGACCCACACTGAAGGACATTTGAGGACACAAATCGGACCCTATGGGCCATATTATATATTTCATATATGTGTACATATATATATGTATATCATGTACATGAAAGTACATTAAATTGGACAGAGAGCATTGAGGGAAGGTACAGAAAGGGGAGGAGACCCAAATACTAGCAAACTATATTGTGTGAAAATTGCAAAATTTCAATAAAAATTAAAAATACTAAAAGCCAAAAAATAGACAAGGGAAAGCAATCTAATTTTTTAAATGAATTCTCACTTTTAATCATTCCCTCTGCTTCAAGTACTCTTTCCACCTAATTTCCACTCAATTTTGTCCTTTGTGTCTGAGCTAAAGGTCACGTCATCCATCAGCCAGGGCTTCCTGACAATCCCACTTCTTTCACCTTCTTTCTCCCAGACACTACCCACCACACTGCCGTTACTCGTTGAGTCATTTATCCCAATTAGTAATTACTCACTCTTCATCTGTTTCTGTGTGTGCTATCTCCCCCACAAGAAGGCTCACTGTTTATTTTAAGCACCCAGCATGGTGGCTGGCAGGGGCAGCACTCAGCACAGATTGTGGTTGAATGAATGAAGTCATCCTCCCTTGAGCCTCCAGCATGGCCCTTCCAGAACACAGGCAGACCAAAGGCTAAGAAGTGGATTTTGCTAGATGTATTCAATCCCACTGTGCTTTGTGTACATTTTAAAGTCTACTCCACTGGAAAGAGAATCGAAGACTTCCTAAGTACCTTTTCACTCCTGGGAGTTTCCAGAAAACAAATGACTTCCAGTGAACTCAGCTCCTTAAGTTTTATCTCTCTGTATCTATATATGTCAATCCCCAGGTAAAATGAAATTCCTACTTTAAAGACAATTTCTGTAGAATGAGAGAAACATTTCCAAAGCACATCCTTTCCAGAAAGCTCTCCACCCCTGCCCTTGACTATTTGGGTAGCTTCACAGACACCCTTCTGGTCTTTCCTCATCTGAAGGCCATCTGAATTAAAAGACCACAAGAACTTCTTACCTGGAATCCTTTCTGACTCTTGCTTTCTCAAAGGAGAACTCAGGGGGTTTGTTGAGGTCATAGGTACGGGTGGTTGGCTCTGCAGATACCCCAGCCTTTGCTCCCCTCCTGCTGTGGAGAGAGACCAATCCTGAGGTTTTTCGGTGGATCTCCAGAGGTACTTTTTCTGGAGAGACCTGCAGAGGGCTTCCTCCCTGCACATGAACTACGTCTTGCAGCTTGTTCAGCTGGATGCATTTGCTCTGCAGTTCCTCTGTAAGCTCCGCGATGGCCACAGTCTGCTTAGCCAGCTGCTCCCGCAGCTCCTTCAAATGGTACTCGCGTTCCTGGATCTCCACATCCTTCCTCCTCAGCTCTCGCTCCAGCTCTGCCACCTTGCTCCGCAGGGCATCAGTGCTGAGGTTTCCTGAGTGGCCATCTGGATGCTTAGAATGTTTGGGTTTCACTGAACCATTTCCCATGTTGCTCACGAACCTGAGAGAGGACACAGAATGACTGAGTGAAGTTCCACTTTCCAATAGCCCTGCTCTTTCCATTCTGCTTCATTGAACAGACATAGTGCATCATTCTTTGACAAGCAAGAATCCCCCCATGCCTCCAGAAGTACACTAAAGATTGTTTTTTTAGCCCTCTGTAAACAAGAGTTAGCATTTGAGTTCATTCTTCTCTGTCCTTTTGGCAGTACAAGTATTACACCTGAGCACTTTGTACAACTGGCCAGAGTTACCTGCTGTTCTCTTTGGTGGTTCTCTCTTATCACAACAAGACTACAGTTTAGATGTCAGCATGGCAGAGATTAGATGCAAAGGAGCAGCTACAGTGACAGAGGCTTGAAATGTCACAACTCTCCCACCCCCGCTGCGGCAACAGTTCAACAGTTAAAAAGATGCCCCTGATTTAGAAATAACACATCTGCATTCCTCACAGGATGAAGGCAGATTTGATGTTGCTTTTTAGCAGCTTTTTCCTGCCTTATGCACTAGGTAGTGCTGCTTTTCTAATAATACGAGCCATTAAAACCTTCTGGATTGTGATCTCTTACAAGAAAACAGAAGTATGGGGATTCTTCTATATATTTCAGTTTAGGTCCTGAAGTCAGATTGTCTAAAAAGTCAAGACCTGTGGTGAGGTAAAGTTCTATTAAGAATATCCTTGACTCCTATCCTCGGGCCTCTTGGGGAACACCGCTTCTGGTCCTGGCCCCACCCTCACTTCTCTCTGCGTCCCTGGACCTGCACCACCAGCTAACTCTCCTAGCCTGCACTCCTATCCTCAGGCCTCTTGGGACCAACTGAGTGCCTTTCTTGGGCCCCAGGAGCACCGCTTCTGGTCCTGGACCCCCCCTCACCTCTCTCTGAGTCCGGGACCTGCACCACCAGCTAACTCTCCTAGCCTGCACTCCTATCCTCAGGCCTCTTGGGGTAAGTCTATAGCGCAGCCCTCCGCACCTTGACTCCCCAAGCCACATTCACCCTTCCATCTCCCCTGCTGTTCGCTACCCCTAGTTTGGGACCTGCGCCATCCCTAGACTTGGGGCCCCAGACACCGGGGAAACCAATACTGATTCCTGACCATTCTCACCCAGACGAACATAGTGCCTTTCTTGGGCCCCAGGGGCACCGCTTCTGGACCTGGCCCTGACCTCACCTCCCTCTACTTCCGTGGTCCTGCGACACCTGCCAGCCTCTTGCTGGGGCTGGCAGCCTCTTTCTGGGGCTCCGAGGCTTACCTTGCCTCTCCCTGATCCTTTGCATCAAGTACAACCCAGCTACTCAATCCACTCCCTGGGAAATCTTGGAGCTTCTTCCCACCCCATCTGCCTTTGCATCCCTGCATGGCACGGCCACTGCCAGAGTCTCAGGTCAGTCCAACACCCAAGTTCCTGAGGCCAAAATCATTCTTAGAAGATTCCAGACCTAAGGAGAAAATCTGAAAACTTCTGACCCACATTGGAATTGGGCCACCGCGGAACTTCTGAAAACAAAATCAATCCAGCCATGACAATATAAAATCAAAAGAGAGAACCGGAAGCTTAGACGAACCAGCTCTTCATACCCAAAAAGTAAACCACAAAGACACATAAAGTTCAAAAAAAGAAGCAGAACTAAACTTGAAGG
>NW_008340240.1:1208841-1209068 GCF_000622305.1 Nannospalax galili | reverse complement strand
CCTTGGCATATACCCAAAGAACTCGTCCTATTGCAGAGACACTTGTACATCCATGTTTGTTGCTGCTCTTTTCAAAATAGCTAAGATATGGAAGCAACCTAAGTGTACCTCAATTGATGAGTGGGTAATGAAAATGTGGTTCATTTATATTATGGAGTTTTACTCAGCAATAAAGAAAGATGAAATCATGAAATTTGCAGGTAAATGGATGGAACTAGAAACTGTTA
>NW_008340240.1:1207805-1208128 GCF_000622305.1 Nannospalax galili | reverse complement strand
GCAAAATGTCCTGTAATGGTGGTGGGTCATCTGACTCTTGATCAAGGAGGCCAAGGTGACCCTACCAGATGAACTTGAACCAGTGTCTAGTCTATAAAGAGGACGGTCAACACGGAGGAATCATTTCCTCCATGCTTCCAAGAGAAGCCAACAATGGTCAAGCAGGACCTTTGACTTATCTTCACATAGATGGAACTGGTAAAAGAAAGGAGCCAGGGGCTCCTCCCAACCCCATGGGACCCCTGAAGAACAGATCCTCAAACGTCCTCAAGAGTAAAAACAAATCAGTTCATCTGGTCCAATTGTATGTCCTTAAACACCCA
>NW_008340240.1:1201543-1207569 GCF_000622305.1 Nannospalax galili | reverse complement strand
AGGAACAGCTGATCCTCCTGGAACAGGGACCTCTGGCTGACTAGATTTACCAGAAGGGCAGACAGAGGGGAATGGATGGGGGTGCTGACAGCACAGTGGACAGTGGCAGGGATAGCAGAGTATGGAGGCTCTAGTGGGAGAAGAAGGCTGCCTACCTGACGAGTTTGTATTCATGCTCAGATGCCGAGGAGGTCATGTATATAGAGATTAGAAATGCATGTGAAAACATCTCAATGTCAATAGACTTGGAATGAATTTTTCTGTATGAAACTGTGTGTTTTGACAACGAAGTGAAGATCTTTTTTAAACGTTGGAACCTCATTTAATTTTATGTCTTATAGAGTTTATAATGAGTAAAAGATTATATAAGCATAATAATTCATCTGTAAACCTAGAAATGTACAGCCAATTTTGAAAGAGATGTACTCTAGCTCAGAAAAATGTTATTGAATAGGTTAATGTTGTTGTAATGAAAAGCTTCTTGTAATTAAAAAAATTTTTTTAAAAAGAATATTCTTGGGTCTGGGTGTGGTGACACATGCACACACTTTTAATCTCAGCACTCAGGAGACATAAGCAGAGGCAGAGGCAGAGGCAGATCTCCAAGATAGTGTGGTGACCTGCTCTACAAACTGAGTTCCAGTTAACTAGCTGGGGTTACAGAGACCCTGTCTCAAAAAATAAAATAAAATAAATAAATAAAAGAACATCCTTGGGACTAGGAAAGATGGCTCAGTGGGTAAAATGCTTGCCATGCAAGCATGAGTAACCAAGTTTGGATCCTGAACACCCACATGAGTACTATTTATAATTCCATTGCTCAAGAGGCAAAGACAAGGGGGGTCCCTGGAGCAAGTTGTCTACACGTTAGTCTAGACTAGCCAAATTAGCAAACTCTGGGTTCAAATGAGAGGCCACGTCTCAGTACATAAGGTGTAGAGCAATTCAGGAAGATACTTAACACCAACTTCTGACCTCCACATGCACAGGCACATACACACGTGAGTATGCATACACACATGTGCACATACCACATACACATGCAAAAGAAAGAGAGAATATCATCACAGGGGCTGGGGAGATGGTTCGGGACCTAAAGTACTTTCCATATAAGCAAGAGGACCTGAGTTCTATCCCCACCAAGGTGTGTGACACACGCTTATAATCTCAGTGCTGAGAAGGCAGAAAGGAAGATCCAGGGGGTAGGTTGGCATGCCAGTATAGCCTAATTGGTAGGCCCTGGGTTCAGAGGAAGATTCTGTCTCAAGAAAGAGTAGACAATTGCTGAGGAATGACATCTGAGGTTAACCCCTAGCCACCAATTGTATAACACACACATACACACACACACACACACACACACACACACACACACACACACTACTGTCCTCACAGAGGCCCCAAAATTATCACTAATCTAATGCAATGAATCTCAGGATGCTAGAGAAAGATTGAGATTATAAGGAATAATTTTAGTTTGTTCAGCACTTTTTTGTTCCCTAGTTATGTGTTTGTTTTAACATTTACTGTAAATATAAAAAATTGGCACCAAAAAGTTTTGAGTTCACTGATATCATTACTTCAGTGGAGGTCAAGTTAAGAATTTAGGTTTGCTGAGCCAGTTCCATGTAAATAAAAGCGAAATTTTAAAAAGTAAATCAGGGCTGGGGAGACTGCTCAGTGGTTTAAGAGCACATACTGCTCTTACAGAGGATCTGAGTTCAGTTCCCAGCACCCACATCAGGCTGCTCATAACTGCCTATGACTCCCACTCTAGACATATCCAATGCTGTCTTCTGGCTTTGGTGGGCTCTGCACTCACATGCACAAACTCACACTCACACACATGAGCACATAGTTAAAACTAATTTTCAAAATGTTAAGTAAATCATCTGTAGGTCATACGCATATCTGAGCAAAATCATAACAGAAGAAGTTGAATTGGTGAACTGTGGCAAACACTGCTCCAATCAACTGCCTTTTGCACATGCAGTTTTGGATATCACAGTCCCAAGAACAGTATATCAACCAGAAACAAAATCTGAACTATTTCTTATTATCTAAAATCAGAACAGAAGATTAAAATTATGATTGTTTGTTTCCTTGTTTGTGTATTTGTTTATTTATGAGTTCGGATCTCACTATGAAACCCTTGATGGCCTGGAACTTACTATGTAGACCAGGCTAGCCTGGAACTCAGAGATCTGCTTGCCTGGGGTTGGAGGCTTCCACCACCATGCCTAGAGAAACTAAAGTTTCATAAACACATATTTTCACATATACCCCTCCAAATTTCAAGCTCAGTCAGATATAAATGAAGTATTTAGCTTTATTTCACTAGGTCTACCAGATTGTGAACTCCACGGAGGCTAGAGGCAAAAATGTAACGCAGTCTCCAAATTTCAAACAGTTACAACCAGTCAACCAAGATTGGCCAAGATGATGACAGAAGAAGAAAGCCAATGTATTTTAAAAAGTAATCTTGCCACATTGGAACATTCCTCACAGAATTCAAGTTTGCAACAGCATTAATAAACATTAGCCTGTGGAGAGCTGCCTTCATAAGTTACAGAGATGTGGTGGACATAATCATAAGCTTCTGTTCACCTGGCAGCATTGATTATTCTTATGTGTTAACATTATATAAAGGTTGAGGAGACTAAACTTTAAAGTGGCCTTGGACATATTTCTATCTTGAATAAGCAATTCAGATTTAGGTTGAGACTTGAAAATTAACTTGAATGAGATTCTAAATTATAAGTATGTGAAAGATGCTCCCGATGGTCTTTTAAGTTAACATGTGCACACATTTTTAACATGCAATACTGAGCCATCTTCTAGGTAGAAATTTTGGTTCATAAATGAGCATTTTCAGGTCAAGGAGAGAGACAAGGAGAAAAATGAATTACCTTATAGAGAACAAAGCAAGCACAAACGGATTTAAACTGAATACTAAACTCACAACTCATTCTTTACCTATAGAGTGATTGTTTGCTAAGATCTAACTACGTGTCACGTGCAAAGCATCTCCTTTCATGGAT
Organism: Nannospalax galili; assembly: GCF_000622305.1. Taxonomy (NCBI): domain Eukaryota; kingdom Metazoa; phylum Chordata; class Mammalia; order Rodentia; family Spalacidae; genus Nannospalax; species Nannospalax galili. Next base: position 1,204,528 of record NW_008340240.1, on the reverse strand, counting down.
TAGCACTTGGCTTTGACAGTAAAACCAGTTCTAACACTCTGAATAGGAAAAGGCCTAGAATCATTTCTTCTCTATGGAGAGCGTTACCACTTTCTATATCAACCCAATAATTTTACAAACCTGAAGTGCAATTAAGTAGAGACTGCTAAATTCTCCCCCAAACACCATCTCATCTCTGTTTTAATGAAGTCAATTTGGAAGCTGTATAAGTCTTGAAAGCTATTTAGAATTCCAAAGAATCCATCTGGTCAAAGAGGGGGAGAAATGAGAATAAAGAACTCATCTTTCAGGTCACTCAAACTAGTTACCAAGTAGCCAATACTAGACTGAGTCCACAGTCCTGTTTAAATTCTTCTACCCTGAATCCAAAGTTTCAAGTCTCTGGCTATATAAAATCTAATTATATTTACCATGTGTGCTTGTTATCTGCCACCACAGTAAGCTATTTTTAAAACACGGATTGCTAGCCCCAAAGAGAACCAAACTACAGGATGTTACTTCACTAATCCAGCAACTTAGGGTTATTAAAATCATTCTTACATTTAGAGGGTAGCACATGATATAATAAGAAATGAATTTATCGATAAAAGCCCAATCTAACATGATCAATAGTGTCATTATGCACTATTATGCATTATGCAACCTTCTATAAGTTCTTTGACATCTCTGATTTCATTTCATCTGTAAAGTGGATATACTTATATCCATCTTATAGAGTTATGATGAATACTGTTTGTACAGAACCCTATGAGATTCACAGCATGTAGTAGACATCAGGTATGTAGGGGCTCTTTTAGTAGTATGGGACTAAAGAGATGTGTGTGTGTGTGTGTGTGTGTGTGTGTGTGTGTGTGTGTGTGTGTGTGCGTGTTGTGTGTGTGTGTGTGTGTGTGTGTGTGTGTGTGTGTGTGTGTACCCTTGGGAGGAAATCACACAGGGTTTCATTTCTGGGTGAGGCAGAAGTCTAGTGAACTGGATGTCTTCCACATAGAGATCTTTAAAGATACAAATATTCCCTTGGGGGTAGGAGACCTTATTCTTCCAGAACTTTATTTTCTATTGAGAAAAGACATCATTGCAGAACAAAAACCTAGAATGGAAGCTTCAAACCTTGCCAAAAGATTAGAGATATAAAAACAGTTTGAATGACACAGACCCAGTTCCAAAGCTGGGAGGTCTTCCTGAGCTTGACAATTCCCTGAGATAGCCCCTACTTATTTTCATGCATTGAAGTGAAGTTCTTAAATCATAAAGGCTCACAGAGTTATCTTTGAAGGAACAGAAACAACATGGTTCACTGAGGAGAAGATGCATTTCCGCAGTCAAGGATGAGCGAGAGGGGAATAAGTAGTGGTGTTTAGCCAGAGGAGAGGAAAACTATATGCTATAACTTTATCATTATATCAGTCTGCTCTTGTAGGGAATGTTACCCACAGCAGAGTGAAAGGATTTTCAAACTGATTCACACTTGGCAGTCAAAATGACAGAAATTCCTGTTTTCCTCCAGCCCTAAGGTAGTTTAAATCCAAATCTTGGCTCTGATCCAGATATTTGTTGTTATCTCTACCCATCTACAGTATGATATAAACACACACAGAGACAGAGAGACAGAGACAGAGACAGAGAGACAGAGACAGAGAGAATGAGAATACATGTTCTCTGGACAGCTACTGGACTTCACTGTCAATAACAGGAGAGAGGATATCATTTAGACAGACAGATAAAAGAATTTGCGTATCATTTTGAGTTGTTAGGGTTATATGATATAGATAAGGATAAGAACTTAGCACAGTGCCGGGTATGTGGTATTATGGCCTAATAACTGATGAATGTTAATTATTGTTGATATTATTTACTGAAGGAAATAACTTATCTCAGTTGAAAAATGTATCAATCAAAATTACACTAAGTTGCTGGATGTGGTGGCATATGCTTTTAGTCCCAGCACTTTGGAGGCAAAAGCAGGTGGATGTCTGTGAGATCCAGGCCAGCCTGGTCTACATAGTCAGTATAAGGACACCTGGGGCTACAGGGAGACCCTGTCTCAAAAAGGCATAAAGATTACACTAAATCAACATAATATTATAGGAGAACAAGATCAGAGACCTGACTATCCCCAACTTAGAGCTAATTACAAATCTTCAACTAGTGGGTGGAAAGTGACTTTGAAGGCCTTGGCAAAATAACAGTCAACTAGATCACTGGATCAGAATCTCAGCCCACAAGACAGGGGGCCCAGGCTTGATTCCCAGAGCTCACATCTCACATGGCAGCTAACAACTACCCATAATTCCAATTCCAGTGGATCCAATACCCTCTTCTGGCCTCTTCTGGGGGCATTGCACGTATGTGGTATGCTTACAAACATGCAGGCAAAACATTCATACACGTAAAATAATAATATATTTTTTTAATGAAAAGACAAATGACCAAAGGAAATATTCTTTTTTGCAAGTGATAATGAAAGGAATGGCATCAATTTATAAAATTTTTAAATGATGTAGGTGGAGCTGGGGACATGGTTCAGAGAACATGATTCATATCCCCAACAGCCATGTAAAAAACGCATGTGTCGTCCATCCCCCCTCCCTCGCCGTTCTATACTCCTAGTTTGAGCCCTGCGCCATTCCTAGTCTTGGGGCCCCAGACACCTGGGGAACCAATACTGCTTCCTGACCCTTCTCACCCAGAGCAACTCAGTCCCTTTCTTGGGCTCCAGGAGCACCGCTTCTGGTCCAGGCCCTGCCCTCATCTCCCTCTACTTCCCTGGTCCTCCAACACCCGCCAGCCTCTTTCTGGGGCTGACAGCCTCTTTCTGGGGCTCCGAGGCTTACCTTTACTCTCCCTGATCCTTTGCATCCAGTACAACCCAGCTACTCAATCCACTCCCTGGGAAATCTTGGGGCTTCTTCCCTCCCCATCTGCCTTTGCACCCCTGTGTGGCGCAGCCACGGCAAGGGTCTCAGGGCAGTGCCACCCAAGTTC
>NW_008340240.1:1178665-1196646 GCF_000622305.1 Nannospalax galili | reverse complement strand
CAGAGTATGGAGCCTCTAGTGGGAGAGGAAGGCTGTCTATCTGACGAGTTTGTATTCATGCTCAGATGCCGAGGAGCTCAGAAGGTGGGCGACTGTGACCAGTGATAGTCATGTATATAGAGATTAGAAATGCATGTGAAAACGTCTCAATGTCAATTGCTTTGGAATGAATTCTTCTGTATGAAAAAAAAAAGTTGTGCTGTAAAGTATTCCTTGAGAAATGTTTATAATTCTATGAGAATGTAAATAGTTTCACAGTAATTGTTTTTCAGTTAGAATATTCTAACTGAATTGCAGCACAGTCTCTTTAATTTCTTGTTCATTAATTTTTAACTAACTTCATAAAAGAATAAGAATAAAAAAAAAAAAACGCATGTGTCAGCACGCTCTTGTAATCCCAGTGATTGGAGATAGGGACAGGAGGATACTGGAGGCTCCCTGGCCAGCCGTTTTAGCCAACTGACAAGCTCCAGGTTCAGTGAGAGACCCTGCCTCAAAAAATAAGCTGAAGAAAAAGGAAAGAATCTTGGCATCATCTTCTGGCCTCCACATACATACAGGTGCACACACATGAACACATGCAAATTTTGATGTGAATTGTAGGACTTCCATGATATGTTTACCAAAAAATATTCTCAGTTTACCAAGAACTTTTAAAATATATTAATAGTGAATTTTACCATATGTTTTTTCTGAACTTATACCATTACATGCTTTTCCTATTTATCATGGTAGTAAAATGTATTAACAGATACATAAATGCCAAGTCAAACTTTTGAAGAATCTTAGAGGTTTGTTAGATTTACTCTTCCAAAGATGAGGCAATTGGTTCTGTTGACTTGCTACATTAGATATTTGTCTTATTTTTTTTATTCCTGCCTTCCTGTATAATTAATCAAATATTTTGCTATATTTTTCCTCTGTTAAATAAATGTATTATTTAAATTTTTTAAAAGACAAAAAATTACACTAAATCAACATAATATTATAGGAGAACAAGATCAAAGACCTAACTATCCCCAACATTGAGCTAATTACAAATCTGCAACTAGTGGGTGGAAAGTGACTTTCAAGGCCCTGGCGAAATAATAGTCAAGTAGATCGATGGAGCAGAACCTCAGCCCACAAGAGAAATTAACTAATGCAGTCAACTCACCCTTGAAGAAGGTGCAAAGTGAAATCAGTGGAAAAAGGGTCATGTGGACAGCCATATGCAAGAACCTAAGCAAACACCTTACATCTTTTAAAAATACAAAACTTATAGAAAGCAAAGTGATGGTGGTTGTCAAGAGTTTGGAAGAGTGTGGGAGGAAAGACTAATAAATGATGCACAGAAAATATTTTTATCAGTGAAACTGTTCTGTATACCCTAATGATAGATGCATATTATTTGAGTATACAACACAATGAATAAACCCTATTGTAAACTATGGGTTTTAGCTAATAATATATCAGTATTAGTTCTTCACTTTTAGCAAATGTGTCACACTGTCCCAAGATGTTAAGAAATGTGGGCTGGAGAGAGGGCTCAGAGGTTTAGAGTGCTTACTGCTTTTCAAGGGAACTGGAGTTCAGTTCCCAGCACCCACATTTTACCTTTAGCTCCAGCTCTAGGGATTTCATTGCCCTATTCTAGCCTCCATGAGTACCAACACATGTAGAATACATGCACACAGACACACACACACACACACACACACACACATACACATAAATAAATATAAATATAAAATTTTTTAAATCTATTTTTAAAAATGCTAAGAGCAGGGCTTGTGAGATGGCTCAGTGGTTAAAAGCACTGACTGCTCTTACAGAGGACTCAGATTTGGTTCCCAGCACCTACATGGCAGCTAACAACTGTCCATAACTCCAGTTCCAGAGGATGCAGCACCCTCTTCTGGCCTCTATGGTCATGATGGCACATGGCACACATATACATGCAGATAAAACACTCATACACATAAAATAAAAATAAATGAATAGCTCTCATAGCTTTGGAGAGCACTACACAACCTGCTAAAGGAGAACATCAGTCGATAGTCCAACCCCAGCTTCAAGGCCTAAAAACTACATCAATGACCAGCACAGAAAATGACATTGGTGCAGTAGTGGCACTTTTACCTTGGAACTAATCAACAGCTACCATAATTGCACTTAAAGCCCACTCAATGGGAGGAAACGCATGTGGTACTGCAAACCTAGACAAATACACATGGCTGGAGAGGCCATAGATCTTAGAGAAAACCCCAAGGCTGCCACATCCCTAGAAAAATATAATATTTTACTATGTGCAAAATATAGATCCTTAAATTTATAGACAAGTATCCCAGTCACCATCCATCAAAAAACCTTCTTTTTCAAGAGACAGAGATAATTACAGAGTTCCACAACTGGTCACACATAGAGATTGTCTAAGTGGTACATCTAGGATGCAATCTCTACCCAAGACTCACGGAACATAGAACAAGGGATGTAAAGAACACTAATGCTTCTTTCAACTGTCATCAATGAATTCCCTCATGCAACAGAAGGCCAGGAACACAAAAGATTACAAATAGCCAAAACGCAGAGACTAAGAATCGGCAGAGTATGAGTCCTTGGACAGGACTCCTGTATTAAAATACCCACCCAGGTCTCAGGGACTATGTTGGAAGAGGGGGCAAAAAGATACTAAGAGCCAAGGAGGAGGTGCATGACCTTATGAAAATAGAGACTTACACGTACCTGGGACCCTTCTCATATGAACCTATAGCAATGATATCAGCATGTAAAAGACCCATGTAGATGTAAGCAGAAAAAACTCCAGCACAGAACTGTGGAAATGAACAGCAGGCCCCAATCTGAGTCGAAGAATTATTGGCAGCTGAATACTGCTGAGTGAGAATCTGCTGCTCTTCTTAAAGGGAGGGACTCTAGATAGGCTGACTAGATCCCAGCAGATGAACTCTCACTGAGGGACATCTAAGGACACCTACTTTACATGATAGGCCTTAGCACAAAGGACAGAATGTATGAACTTCAGTGGGGGGCGGTTATGGGAGCGGGTCAAAGGGGAAGGAGCTTATTTTTATAATTTTTTATTTTTATAAAAAGATGTTAAGAACAAAAAAAAACTGGTGGGGTCATATATAGGAACTGTAATTTGAGCTGAATTTTCTGTAACCCTAAAACTACTCTAAAGTAAAAAGTTTATAAATCAGGAAGAAGAATGTGCATTAAACAAATGCAGGAAGACTTACAGTGCACTGAGAAAGAAAGCTAAATGTATAACGGGGAGGGGGAGGAAAATGGTGAGCAATGAAGCTGAAACTGTAAGAAACTGGAGTAAGAAACCAAAAATGGTCATATATGCCTTATTATGGTATCTAGATTTTAATGCAAGCCAAGTTCTTTTTCAAGCTGTAGAGTCATATCTGTCCTTTAGAAAGACAATTTTCCTGGAATAACTTTGGAACTGGGTGAAAAATGCTTAGGGAAGTAAAACAAAATAAGGAGACTGCACCAATCCAAGTAAGAATTGATAGTAGGAGATTTAAGCCCAGACTTCCAAACCTATGCTAATAACTCTAACTTCTTGAACTAGAAGAACATACAGAATGTCTCCATGGTAACCAAAAGGAAAACATTACCATAGAGGATTTCACAGAAGTTACGGTTATAGGTAACTCTGCAATTTCCTTTCCTTCAATAAATCATGAAAAACAGAATGATTCTTTTTTATCATATGGCAGTTTAGCTTGAAATATTAGGAGGGGGCTTTATATAGGCTTCACTATATAAAGTCACTTCTATGAAACTGATGCATTTCTCTATCATGTCACTATTAGCTTGTGTCTCCATAGCTGTTTTAGAAAATAACCATCACTGAATATCTAATTCCCGGCTTCTTCTCTCTGAAGCAAACCTCAGAGTTGTCCCAGCAAGAAATAGCTAAATCTCATATCTATGTCACAATTAAAAGCATCTTCCCACTGGACCTTGTGGCAGTAGACCTGAGGCTCAGTTTCCAATCTACTGCTTGTTTCATCTATCCACAACATCTTGATTTTGAGAGTGATTTTCCCTTGACTCAAAGCCATATGAGCTTATTGTATCAAAGTTCCAGTTACCATCAAGGTTATGTGTGGAGGACCCCTCCCCCAACAAAATTGGCATAGTGAATTTTATGAATACTACCTGGCCTACTTTGCTTTCAATTGCTGTGATAAACCACTCTGGTCAAAAACAACTTGGGAAGGAAAGGATTTATTGCATTATATACTTCCAAGTGAGAGCCATCACTGGGAAAAGTCAGGGCAGGAACTCAAGGGAGGAACCCAGAGGGAGGAGCTGAAGTACAGACCATGGAAGAATGCTATTTACAGGTTTGCTTCCCCAGGTTTGCTCAGTTAGCCTCCTTATACAAACTAGGCCCCTCTGACTAGGAATGGTACTATCCACAGTGGACTGGGCCTTCCTGTGTCAATTACCAATTAAGAAAATGCCCCACAGACATGGCCACAAGCCACTCAAAGAGAGGAACTTCCTCAGTTGAAGTACTTTCTTCCCAAGAGTCTGTAGCTTGTACCAAAGTGGCAAAAACCAACCAGCACACTATGTGTCCTATATTTTGACTGCAAAATTCAACAGCATTCCATTCAGCTCTCTTCTGGGGTGGGGGTACTATATGAAGAGATAAACAAAACACATACAGAAATGTCGGTTGGTATGCGTATTTCTGAACATTAAAGCTGATGGAATTTGAATGATGATGGGGAAGAAAGAGTAAGATTTCAAGTCTGAATTCTGGAAACTGGATAAGAAGTGGTACCATAGCCAAAATGAGAAGCAGATCCTCAAGATTCAGAACCAGGTTCATTTTGTTCAATATGAGAGAACGGAGGCAATGTTAGATACGGAAGTTCAGCAAGCACTAATAAATAAGGAACCGGGAAGTCCAATGAAAGGGATACACTGAGGCATGTAGCAACAATTGGCAAATAAATGGAAGCTGAAGAAGTTTCCTGGTGATTACTGATGACATGAGGAAAAGTTTCTAAATCGAAATGTGAGCTTGGAAAGAAGACTAGAAGTATAGGAAGCTATTTGCTAATGTGAGAGGGAATATAGAAGGTTTAATATTCAGAAAAATGGATGTATAAATATCAAAATCAGGGAATGGTCTCTAGTGCAGTAACTAAATGGGTGTGCACCTGAGAGGCAATGGGGCACAGTCATCCATGTTTTGGCCTTGGACAGCTGAAGGGAGGTAATGTTTCTGTTCTGCATCACTTATTCACTATTTCAAAGGCACCCAGTGGAGCATCATCTATAGTGACACTGACAGAAGACAGGAAAATTCAAATACCTGTGGAGACAGTAATGAGTCCGGACTTAAAATATACTGAGTTTGAGGTGCCTGTGGGTGATCGAGATGAAACTGTCTACCAAGATGCAAAGAAGAAAAGGCAAGTCAAGTTTTGCAGAGGTGAGGCTTGAATTCACATTAATAGATGAGACCACCAAGGCAGAAAACAAAACAGAGCCTGCATTGCTGTGTGGCCCTATGTCCGACCTGTGAAAATGTTACTTGTGGAAGAGGAGGAGAAGCAAACAACAGAAAAGAGGGAAGGAAAAGCTGTACAGATAAGAGATCTAAGAGATTACAGTAGAGGCCGTGGAAAGAAATTGTCAAGAGGTGATGAGCAGGTGCAGCTCAAATCTCAGACAAGTCAAAGGAAATGAGATCAGAGGGAGAAGCACAAAGGTTAGCCTTCTCAGAGAGTGAGAATACAGAGAGTCAATTACAACAGAAAGAGTTGATGCCAGAGTTGAGACTTCAGGAGGCATAATGGAACATGAATTTTAGAATAGTGGAAATAAGAGGATTTGTAAGGCCAGGACAATGAGATAAGAAAGATGGAGAAAATGAAACCGTAAGAGAAGACATGATATTTGGTAGGAAAAGAGCATAGGGGAAACAGACAATACGGGAATCACAGAACTTGGGCCACACTTAAGCAACTTAAGCCTTCACTATGAGGCGAGTTGCCATTAGTGGCTGTCTCTTGTGAATTCAGAAAACTGGAATAAAGGATCGCATGTAAAAGAGGCAGATTCACCGGCGTCCTTGTCGCACGTTGTTTATTCTTACTTACACTATGTTGAGATGGAGAGGACAGGCTCTGATTCTCCAGAAAGAATTCTCCACCCTATCACCTCATACCCCCTGTGAAAAACCCAACAGGAACATGAGCAGCTGCTGTATATTATGTAGGACGATCGCCTTCTCCAAGAGCTAAATAGACACTTGCGAAGAAAAGAGACCGTTTCTAAGGCACTCTGTGTATGGGGGTGTGGCAGGGAGCAGGTGTATGTTTTGCTATTCTTTTATTTAAGAAAAAATGCCGCCTCCCGCTGCGGCGGAACTTTGGGAACAAGATATGGCTTAAAGCAAGGCGTCTGTCTGAGCAGCATCCTTCCTTATTCTGTCTGCTTCTGTTCTAGGGCTCTGCCCTGGAGAGCCGTGCTTTCGCATTCAGTTCTCAACCTCGTACTTGAACCCGTTTCTTTTTCTCTCATCCTCAAAGCGGCTGGTTTCTTGCTTTCCTTCCTTTACTCTTGTTCCTTCATCACCAGAAATGCAAAAATGTGGACGCGACTCACGGTGCTGGTGCTGAGTGACATAGGAGATCCACACAAGTTTACAACGACTTGTAAAAGTCCTTGCCTGGCTGTTTGCTCCCCCAACTGCCCTCTAAACCTTGGAGAAGCAAAGCCCTGATAGCATACTCTGGCATCACTGCCAAGCTCCTAGTCCCAGCGGTACCAAAGGGTTTTGCTGCCACACTGCGCTCCAAAAGGAGCTGCTGCATGGAGCCAACGACTCCACACCTACAGAACGCAACGCGTGCACACATCCACACGCAAGCAGCTCTAGAGACCCGCCGGGTGTTGAACAGGCGCGTGCCGCACAACGCACGCCCCGCTGGAACCCGCGTGTCCCCGCTCCTGTCCCTCCCCGCGCGCCCCGGGAGTGCCCGTGCCCCACGAGCCCGCTAGCCTCACCAGCCAGCCGGGTAACTTTCCAGGTGCGCAGCTCGTACCCTCGCTCGGCCGCCGCAGCGTCTCGGCTTCTTCTCCTACACCCTGCTGCCCTAGCCTGCGGCACCCGAGCCCCTCGAAGCTCAGCTCAGCCCGGCTGCGCCGTGCGCTCGGTGCACCGGGCCCGGGCTGCCAGCGGCGTAGCTCGCGCTGCGTGGGAGCCGGAGACGCGGCCAACGCGCTGCGGGCAGGAGCTGCGGCGACGTGGGTGCTGCCGTCTCGCTGGTCGGCGGGGGCCGGTGCTAGAGGAGGCGCGCCGGAGGGAGGAGGAGGGAGCACCGGGGAGTGGAGGGACGGGGAAGGGCGGGGGTCAGCCCGCAGTGGCGTGGGAGAGTCTGCTGCTCAGGAGGTGGGATCACCCGCACCGGCGCGAACCTTTACTCCCCAGCCCGGCCTGCGGCGACAGCGGCACTGTGCACTTTATACCCGTACCTCTAACGTGAGGCAACTTAAATAGGGCGAGAACATTGTGCGTGCAAGCGGTTATTGTTCGCTTTGTGCTATTATTTCTATTTCAAGCGTGTGGGACGAGAGGAGAGGAAAGTTGAGGGTATTCGTCCTTCCCTCCCCATCCCTGCGCCTCTAGCCTGGTTCATTGCAGACTCTCCATCTCGCCTTCCCTCCCAGAGTGCAAACAGGCTCACTCATCCAGAAGGTGCTCCGGGGTGTCACAGTGGTGCCCTTCTAGAAGACACGTGACTCCGGGGCTGCTCGGCCACGCGCTCTTCCCGGACTCTGGAGCCCTCACTCGCATCTAGTCTGCCAGTGTACGAGATAACGTGCTCAGGACAGTAACTGAAAAGAGTTTCAGAGGCGGAGCTAAAACCTCCAGAATCTACATGTAAGGCTTTAGCAGGGAGCTTTCTTGGTCATTCGGGCAAGTAATTTAATACTCTCCCGTCTTTTGAGCACATGTTGTATCCTGAGGCATGCATTATGGTTTTCTAAATATAAATATATATTCACCCACCATATTATTTGCTGTGCTCTGGAGTTGTGAGATCCTGGTGTGGCTATTTCCCCTTTCTCCCCTCTCCCAGAGGAATTTCACCAGCAAATCCACAAGGACAAGGGCAGTTTCTGTGCAGAGAAGGAAGTACAGTGAGGATCTATTTTTCATTTTGCATCCAGAGAAAGTTAGAACCTGTCTCCCTAGGGGTTTAAACCACGTGGTGGCTGAGGACTCACGTAGAGCGCAGCTATGCACTAGTACCTACATAAACCTACAGAATGAGGCTCCTGTAAACTTGTTGAATGGGACCATTAAGTTTTAGAGAAGAAAGGACACAGTTGTTTGTTTTTCTGCTAACTGGGGGGGGGGGGGGGGGGGGGGGGGGGGGGGGGGGGGGGGGGGGGGGGGGGGGGGGGGGGGATAGGCTTAGTCGCTTTTTCACAAATCTGTAAATTCCATGCTGGCCTCCAATCCAGCCTAACCAGAGGAGATGGGAGTGAAGAATTCTACAGGAAAAGAAAATCCCACGGGAAAATAATTACATCATAACGAAGTCACTGTAATAAAGGATTTGAAGTCAGTGGACTGATGGTGAACAGTTTACCAGCAAACAGGAACAAAGCTGAGGATTTTCAGCACCCTTGCAATTCCCTTGTTAGGGTGCTTCTGAACTGTGAGTTCCTGATTAAATGTGTCTCTTGAATCTTTTGGTCCAGTTTGAGTGCACTGGGTCAACCAGGCACCTTGTACTTGCTTGCTGTTCACTGGTTTAAAAAAGCTTGAAAACCACTGATTGGGTACAGGCTGCTACCCGAAGTCACCCAATTATTCCATAAACTAGAATTCAAGGGGGGAAACTCAGGTTCTTTCCTAGCAATCAGATACTATTCTAGCAGGTCAACTGCATTGATAGCAGGAAAAACAACCAGAGAAGGAGAAAGAGGAGAAGAGGAAGAAAGGAGGAAGAGGAAAAAAGGAAAGAGGAAGAGGGAAAAAGCCTAGGAGGAGAAGGGGAGGGAGAGGAGGAGGAGAAGGAGAAGGGGAGGGAGAGGAGGAGGAGGAGGAGAAGGGGAGGGAGAGGAGGAGGAGGTGGAGGGAGAGGAGGAGGAGGGAGAGGAGGAGGAGGGGAGGAAAAGGACAATGGAAAAGAGGAGGAGGTGGGGAAGGAAGCCTAGGAGGAGAAGGGAAAAGAGATGGCGGGGGGGGGGGACCTACCACTAATGCTTACTCTTCAGCTTTTGAGCCCTCAGAATACTTTCAGCAGCAGTGCCCCCACCACCAATGCCCAGTGCTTTCTCCTAGAAATTCAATGATAAACAAAATGAACTCCTCATCTTATCAATTTAGAGTCTATAATCCAGTGAAAGAAGCAGACATTAAGTAAACACCAATCTAACTATATGTGTGATAAATACTATGAAAGAAAATGAGAGGAAAAATCGGGGTTATCATGAGAGACTGCCATTAATAAGTAACCCAATTTAAAATCTCTTAAATGATAAAGATATTTATTGTTCCATAAGTCAAGAAGTCCCAAGGGCAGGAGCCTATAACTGGTGAATTCAACATTAATGTCAGATGGTGAGCTGTTTCCGTTATTCTCCCTCCTGTCCCTACCACAGCAACTTTATCCCCAGAACTGCCCCTGTCATGATCTCATAATTGGAATGTCTCTAGTTAGGCAATTCCAACAGTCCCCAAAATCAATAGAGAGTTTCTTTCTCAAGAGCAGGGCAATCTTTCACAGAAGTTTCCAGTGAGACTTTTTCTCACCTGCTGTTTGTCAAAATAGGGCTATGTGTCTGTTTCTGAAAGCCAGGAATGGTGTGGAATTACCAGGATTGCTTGGCTCGGGTTTTTCAATTTTGCCCATGAAATCTCAAGGATTACATTCTCTAAGAATTGGATAACTGAACAAAAAAAGGAGAAGTGGTGATAATGTTGGGTAGGCAATGTCAGGTCTGCCACAGGAGCTCAGGAGTGCTTTCACTAAGGAAAACTAATGTCATTCAAACATAAGAATCAGACAAGGATTGAGGAGAGAATCCCTTTGTGTGAAGTCTGGCCTTCTGGTAAAGGCTTGCATGCAAGTTTTCATTTACTTCACTGAAGTAGGCAAGCAGACCTCAGGAAGCAAGCTCAAAGAGTTAAATCTTTTAATCAACTTCACAAAGCTAAGAAACTTGAATTCCTCTGCTTCATCAGAGAGTGGCTTTTCTCTGCCTTAGACTGAGGAATGCAGCCCACCTCTATGCTCCTTTTGAGATGTGCCTTTGACCCTTGGACACATAATGCAGATGTTAATGTATAAACTTTCTCTCTTTGTGTATATTTCTGCTACACTGGGTCCCCTGGCCTCTTCTAAATCTTGTCACCAGAGAGCTAGAGTTCTAATTATGTTAACACTCAGGAGTAGTCTACCGTGATGAAAGGCCAATTTTGACTTCATCATACACACAATGAGAGAAGTGCCAATGCAGCCTCCATGCCTTACAAAAATTCTAAGTCTTGCCTACTCCTCCCAACCCCCTACCCAGAGGCTGAGCTGGGAGCAGATTCTAGGAATGCTTCCATGCTGAGTTCAGACTCCCAAGCCCCAGTCTACCAAATTCCTGTTCAACCTCATTCAGTCTGAGTTCATTCTTCTTGTGGTAGGTTTCTGTAGATGAGGTTCTGGAGTTCTATTGCACATTGACTTCTTACACTCCGCTCTTCTCTCCTCCACACAAATACAATAAAATCAATTTGGGACACTGAACATTTAAACTCCATCTTAGACCCCTCAGAGGCTAATGCTATGCTCCCTTCTGGGTACCAGCAGATCCAGGACCTGAGAGGGACAAAACTAGCATCCCTGTGGTTCACACTTGGTTTTCTCCCCATTTCTTGGAATTTTGTTTCCTTTTTACTTTATTCATTCACCTTTTTCCAAACAAATAACTAGAGCCTTTGACTGCTATGCCTTCTTTATCAACTTTGCCAAATCCTAATCCAGGAAAAGTATCATTTGTCTTTGGTGCTTCTGCTGAGCAGGTTCCATCCAGCATCACTTGACAAGGTTATACATCTGGGGCAATTGATTCTGTAAGTGTTTTGGCTACTAAACTTTTAGCAGCCTGCAATACCTTCATCTACTTCATTCATTATCATTCAGTTCTTCCTTGAAGTCCCATGGCTGTGCATCACAGTGATTCTCCTCCCTGATCCCACAGCCCTGTGCTGCTCCGAGGTTTGTAGACTTGCGGGTTTGCCAATCTCCCTACTGGACTTTAGAGTAGGGACTTTGTGGAACTGATTCTTAAAATTCTACAAATAACTTAATTCAAGCCTCTCATTGTTTGAAAAAGGAAGTAAACTCTTTGCAGCGTTTCTTTTTTAAAAAACTCTATTCACTGAGATATCAAAGACCTGAAAGAACCTATACACATGGTTTTTCTACTTCTTCCATGGGAACTAGTTGCCAGTGATGTCATACACTCTTCCAAGCCCAGCACTGAGATCATTGCTTTATTTCAGCCTGATATTTCTAATGGGATGGTGGCCTCTCTTTTGCCAAATTCTCACCGCTGATCCTGGGGGGAAGGAGGATAAGCCTCATTGGTATTTACTGGTACATTTGGGCTATTTTTCTGACTCTTCAGACAGCAGTCAGAATTTCCTTGTGTCCCCTTATTTGAATTCATAGTAGTTTTAGAGGATACTGTGTAACCTGCTAAGTGATAAAATCAATCAATGATCCAACCCATCTGTCAAGCCTAATGATCACTATGACTATCATAGCAAACTATCTCTATTGGTGCAGTATTGGCACTGTTATGTAGGGGGTAATCAACAGCTATCTACTTGAACTTAAAATCCTCTAGTGGGAGAGAACTCATGTAAATACATGGCTAGAGAGGTCATAGATCCTTGACAAAACCCCATCTCTGTCCTATCTCTATACAAATGAAATTTCTTACTGTATGCTAAATGTGGATCCTTATGTTTACAGACAAATATACCATGTGCCACTCATCAAAAAAACCTTCCTTTTGCAAAAGATGGAGGCTATTACAGATTTCCACAACTGGTCACACACAGGGAATATGTGTCTGAGAAATCATAGCCCTAAGTGGACCCTCTACACCTAAGGCTCATAGTAGAACAGGGGCTAGAGAGAATACCAGTACGTTCCCCAACTCTCACCATTGAAGTTTCTTCATACAACAGAGTGTGATGTACAAAGAAGGCCACAAATGACCATGTTTTAGAGAATAAGAGACTGCAGAGTGTGTGTCCCTGGATAGAATTCTTATATTAAACCTCACCCACCCATGACTCAGATGCCATTTTGGAAGAAGGGGGAAAATTGCAAGACCCAGGGTTGGTTCATGAACATAAGGAAACAGAGTCAGGCCTCTGGAAACTTGCTCATATGAATTGGCAACAGTGGTGACAGTATGCACAAGACCCATGTTGACTCAATCAGACAAAAGTCCAGCATAGAACTGAGGAAATGGGAAACAGGCCCATACCTTATCTGGGGACTATTGGCAACTTATTACCTTGGCGTGAAGGAAAGATGATCATCTTTAAAGGAGTGACTCTAGATAGGCTGATTAGACTCCAGTGGATGAACTTGCACCTAGGGGCATCAGGGTACAAATGCTTGACCTGATAGGACATAACAAATATGACAGAATGTATGAAATCCAGTGGAGGTGGGGAGGACTATGAGGGGCATGGATGGGAGAAGGGGTGTGTGTAAATTTAAGATCTATTATATGAAATGCACAAAAATTCAATAAAAATATATATTAAAAATAAAAATAAAGAAATTGTTGAGTGTCTTGCACATGATCATCTGAAGTGTTCTCCCTCCACTAGATCAACTCCTATCCAGTCTAAAAGTCCCCAGGACTCTGTCCTTAACCCTGCCCCTTTCTGTCTTCAATCTTTGCTCAGCGCACTTTATCTCTGCCCTACTCATGGAATTTACTGTTTTCTGATTGCTATCACTCTCTGATAGACTGTAAGCACCCAGAGGACGTGATTAATATCTGACTCATCTTTACTGTATCTCTCCTAACACACACAGAAGGTCCAGTTCTAGACCTGATAGAATCATAACTTATTGCCCAGGAAATTTACACTTATGTTGTTTAAATTCAATAGAATTTGGGGCATGTTCTTGATTTCCTTTATGGAACAGTAGATTGGATTAATGATAATTACTTACTTTAGAAATTACCTGCCTAACAAGGAATCAATTGATGGTAAATTTTCATATAAGCACCAAAATATAAATGTGTCTAGTTTTCTAGATTTATCTTCATTATGTTTATTAGTGATTCTTCTTTAGTTATGAGTGGTCATTAAATAGTATAGTTGTTTAGACTATATTGCTCTAAAAATTTAGATATTGTATAACCCTAGGTTGGTGGTGCTGTTTTGGAAGGTTCTGGAACCTTCAGGAGGTAAGGCCTAGCTGGAAAAATTAGATTCCTGAAGGTGTGTCCTTGGGTGCACCTTGTTCCTGGATTCTTCATGCTGCCTGTCCACCGGGAAGTATAGAACAGTCTTTACCATGCTTCCACCACCATGATATTCTGCCCCAGCACTTGGGGCCTTCAAGCAACCATGAGCAAACTGAGCCTGAGAAAATATTTCCTCTCCTTTAAGTTGTTTCTACCCAGTATGTTAGTCACAGCAACCAAAACTTAACTAACATACACTGTGTATTCTCTGTACCAGGCTTACAGGCTCATAGTTTGGCATTCCACAATTCTGTGCTATTTCAAAGTAACAAAGACCACCCATCCGATACTACGACCTCTCCTCACTTCAGTCTCCTCATGCCTAATATCTACATCTCAGCTTCAGCCATCCACTTCCACAGTCATATCTGGCATTGCCACTAAAATTACACATATATGCACTCCAGATCAGCCTGGACCTGCCTGTCTCCAAGAGTTCAGACCTTGCTCTGCTTCTCAGTCACAATATCCCTAGTTATCCATCGTTGCAGCTGCTAAGCTAATACTGCCTTAAATTCAACCTCCCTGGGACTGAGGACCACACCAGCACAGCTCTGTTAACACACATTGTACAAGACGCCTCACTAGCTCCAACACCCTGAACTGACCTAACTGAGCCCACAAAAGCTCTGACTGCCCTAGCTGCCAGGTAGAGGGGGCCCAAAGCACAACCCAGAAAAAAAGTGGAGTGCATGGCCTGTGGAGTTGGCTTTGACCACTGAGAGGAAGGAGCCAGGACAAAGACAACAGATAAATTGTTCGCCCTGTCTGCCCACCCAGGAGCTGTTCAAAGATGCCGTGGTTCTGTACCTCTGCCTGCTCTTGTATGACTCAGCACCCAGCTTTGTTGTCTAGAAGCTATGGCAAGATTGGTGGTGTACCACCCTCTGCCTTCTTTTCACCTTCTCTCTGATTTCCATTTTCTCAGCTACTCCTGCTGCCCTAAGGTAATACCCTGAATAAAATGTTGCCAGTGAAGCATCTATGGGTTCTATATTTTAGAGAACGGAGGTGGATGTAAGATTTTACTCTCTAACCACAACCTTTCATCCTTTAAGCCAAGGATGTGTATTTCTGACTTTGTAGAGACACTAGTTCCTTAATGTGGAGGTTGTATCGTTACTGAGGTGGCCAGCAGAAACAAGAATGTAGGATTTGCCATTCAAATTGTGACCCCTGAACGAACAGCAATGGATCATAGAGTGTGTGAAAGATGCTGTACAGAAACGCAGTCTGGGACTTATTGAATTAGAAACTACTTGCTTTCTGACTGTATTCAGACCCTCAGTAGTTTAGTTTGTAGTTCACTATTCTGCGCTCTTGGTCCTTTGCCCCAGTCTTACCCATCCTGGAGGAAATTCACTCCTCATCTTCTCTTTGATATTTTTAGACAATTGAAGATTAGTGAAACAAGGTAGGTATGGGCTCTTTTTTCATAAACTAAAGTCTTAGCCAATCAGAGTAGATTAGACTGATAAAACCATTTTAGAGTGCCAGGATTTATTCAAATTACAATATGGACTGGCAATTCCACTTCTGGGTATGCTGTGTATCCTAGAGAAATTCTCAGCCATTTCCATAAAGGGACAAAAACAGAGTTGACTACTACAACTGCTTTTTTGTTGTTATGATTAGAGGAATAGGGCATCTGGGTATCCATCTCTGAGAGGATAGATATGTATGTCATTAACGAATATGTCACAGAAAAGTGTATAACATTTAAAAATGACAGATAAGGTATTGAAAAGGCAAAACAATATCTTTAAAATTACTAGAAAATGGAATTCATGAGATGTATGTATAATGAGATACATATACATAACACAATAGCCTTTGCTTAACATAAAGCAATTACATATAAAATATAATGCTCATTTTGCAAATAAAAAGATACAAAATAAGCACATGAAAATGATTACTAAGGAGAGAGATAGGCAAGAAATATAGAATAAAAATAGTGGGAGGCAATTCTGGGAAGCAGAAAATCAATATACAAATAAGAGAAATATTTCCTAATTTTGATGATTATTATCACTATTGAATTGAGTGATGTAAGTTGAGTATGAAGGGTTGCCTTGAAAGGTGACCCTCAGAAGACCTCTCTGAAGAGGCAGCATTTGAGTGAGACACAAATGTTGAAGCAAAGTCCACCACAGGATGCTCTGGGCAGGAATGCCAGGCAGAAGGGAAAGTGAGGAGCAATTGCAATGGCCAGAGGGAGTGTGAAAATTCCTGAGACAGAAAGAGGCTTGTAGAGGCTGCACATGACAATATGGATGAATGTGATACAGAGATGGGGCATTCAGGGCCAGATTACAGTCCCTACAGGTGATGATAAGGAATTTGGGTTTGTGCCACTGTAAACTCTTATTGTCTGTCTCATTTGGGTACTAAATACTTATTTACTGATCAGGTTTTTCTCACCCTTTCTCTACTCTAAGGGAAATGATCAATGTTTGCATCTTTTTTCAAATGTTCAATTCTGCATCCTTACTTGTGAGAACTGGCCTTCCTGACTTTTCACAGAGGAAATAATAATCATTGTTATGGATTGAATTACCCTCCTGAGTCATATGGACTATACCAACTAGAAATTCAAATGTGTACAATTACATATATTATTACACTACACACAAATATAAATATAAACATATGTATATGCATACATATACACAACATAAACAATTTTTTAGACCAGGAAACAAAAAGAACAATCATCAAAAAACAGTTTTTAAATTATAAAGCACATTTCATCTTTTTCTGAAACTATGTGCGCATCTTGAATGGGCTGTCAATATATGTTAATGTGCTTTACAATGTTAACGGAAATGGAACCTCTAGAGGTTAGAATGCATAGGACCTAGAAAGTTCTTGAAATGTTTTGTGACACTGGTATTGAATAATCTGAAAGCTTTGACTGGGATTTGCAGCATGTCAAAGCTTTACTTGCAATTTGCCTTGGGAGGTCTCTATATCCGAAGAATACACAGGTTTCCTAGGAGGCCCCATACCTAAGCTTCTCAAACAACACTATGCAGCTCCTCACCGGGGAAGCTTGTGAAAATGCAGGTTCTGATTCAGTAGGCCCCAGGCTGAGAGCCTCTACAGAATTTTTCATACACTCTGTGTTCCATTGTTGCTAGTCTAGAGGTGAACTTTTGAATGGCAAGTCGTGTCCTTCTGTTTCTGCTGGGCACTCCAGTAATGATAAGCTCTTCATAAGCTCTAAATTGGGATGAAAGTTCAAAGACTAGGAGGTACTGATTGCCTGTTCGCAAACTTCTCAAAATAGATAATTTTGATGATTAAAAGAGAGAAATTGAGATGCCCTCCAATATGCAGGATGAGGGCTGGATGTGGCATGGGGGAGTGAGTGAACAGAAGAAACAAATACACACATGCATGTACACTTCAACTCCAGACACTCTTCACACAGCCTTAGCCTACTCCCAAGCCTGTTTCTATAATGCTGGACCCTGGTGGAGTGTTTACCTATATTACAGCTTCTATTAAAAGTTTATACAATCCAGATGTTTATGTACGTGGCAGGATTAAGTTGTAAACCCTGGGCCTCGAAGACAACCTTTTCTTCATGGTAATCAGAGACTATCTATAAACAAAAGAATAAGGTTAAAATCCTAGTCAGCCTTAATTTCCAGCCAGAATGCAACATGGTTCAGGAATGGCAGAATGCATCCCACAGCACAACCTTGAGTGCAAGAACAAGAGATGGGTTCACTGTTTGGAATCCCAGCTGCCATGTGTCCCAACAAATAGAAACGGCACATTGCCGCAGCTCTATAAATATCAGTCCTAACTGTACATTTAAAAAGTACATCCATACCTATCTTGCAGTCACTATGGTAACATGGTTGATTTTTATTTGATTGTTTATTTTGAAGCAGGGTCTCTCGGTAGCCCCAGCTGGCCTGGAACTTGCTCTATAGATCAGGATGACCTCAGTCTCACAGAAATATGCCTACCTCTGCTTCCCAAATTCTGGGATTGAAAGCATGTGCAACAAAACCCAATAGTCTAGGGATGGTACTACCTACAGGAGGCTGGTCCTCCCAAAAAAAAGAATCAAGAAAGGAAGTAACCCAATTAAAAGATGGGCGAAGGAACTGAACAGAGAGTTCTCGAAAGAAGAAATAAAGATGGCTAAGAAGCATCTTAAAAGGTATTCAACATCACTAGTAATTAGAGAAATGCAAATTAAAACCACTTTAGGATTTCATCTTACCCCAGTCAGACTGGCTAAGATCAAGAGACTAAATGATACCAAATGTTGGAGAGGATGTGGGGAAAGGGGAACACTCATCCACTGCTGGTGGGACTGCAAACTTGTTCAACCAGTATGGAAAGCAGTGTGGAGAATTCTTAAAAATCCACAAATGAGCCTACCATTTGACCCAGTTATACCACTCCTT
>NW_008340240.1:1176315-1178362 GCF_000622305.1 Nannospalax galili | reverse complement strand
AATGTGGTTCATTTATATGATGGAGTTTTACTCAGCAGTAAAGAAAGATGACCTGAAAGAGAAGAACGGTAGGAAACAGGCATTAATAAGGGAGATATGGACAAAAATGAGGTTATAATAAGGGGAGGTAGAGGGAAGGTTATACAAGGAACCTAGGAGATAAAGGGAAAGAAGGAGCTCAAGAGAGGTGGGACCATAGGAGAAGGGTATTATTAAGGGAGAAATGGGAAAAATGGGAGCACTTTAAATGGGGAAACCATGGTGGAAGGGTTAGACAATGTGAAAGATAAATAATGCCTAAGTAGTTTTAAAAAACCAGAGGGAACCATATTAGTCCAACAACCTACTGACAAATTATACATACAACTAGATCAAGGAATATAATATATGTCTAGGCAAGGTTTATCTGAGAATATTTGGTCTTTGCCCAAACTTTAGCTACATGGCACATGGTAATTAAAAGTACAAGACTGGTGGAACTAAGCTTCTTGGATGTTTAACAGACATACTTTGAGGCCTATACTAATTTGGTCAGAGGGACATAAAGGACAGTTTAGGCTCCTTGCCTTCCTAGGTCGATTAAGTTCCAGCATACTATGAGCATCTCTCAAAATGTCCTGTAACTGTGGTGAGTCACCTGTCCTCTTGAGCAAGGAGGCCGTGGAAATCCCACCAGATGGACCTGAACCAGTGTCCAATCTGCAAAGAGGAGGGTCAACAAAAAAGAAACATTTCCTCCATGAGTACAAGCGAAGCCAGCCATGGTCGAGTAGGACCTTTGACTTATCTTCACATACACAGAACTGGTAAAAGAAGGGAACCAGGGGTTCTTCCCAAGCCCCATGTTACCCCTGAGGAATAGATCCTCAAACGACCCCAAGAGTAAAAATAAATTGTTTTATCTGAGCCAACTGTAGGTTCTTAAACACTCAAAAGGAAAGTATAACCAAAGATTAATGGGGCCCATATCATATTTTAAGAGTCCATACGTATAGCTAAAGGCTACATAAAAAGAAACAATGCCAGACAGGTGATACCTTCCTTTGAGTTATTGACCAAGGTGGTTCAAGAGACTTCCAGACTGTAACCCAGCATAGAACTGGGAAAATAAACAGCAGACCCCAATCTTATCTAAAAGGAATATTGACAACTGATTGCTGCTAGATGAGGAACAGCCAGTCTTCCTGAAAAAATGATCTCTAGATAGGCTGACTAGATTCAGCAGACGGACAAGTACTGGAGAATGGCTGGGGGTGCCGAAAACACAGAGGACAGAAACAGGGATGACAGAGTATGTGGGCTCCAGTATGTTGGAGGAGGGAGGCTGTGGGAGGGTGCCATTTGGGAAGTGGGTATATAGATGAATAAGATTTTATGGGATGTTCTGTATTATATACACACAGAAAAATCAACAATTTTTTAAAAGACATATTTTAGGAGGAAGCATAAAAGTTTACTCCATGTTAAATAGTAGAGGTGATAAACATTACCAGTGAAATCTACCTGATGACTTTATATCCATACTCAAGTACTAAGGATCTGAGTGTAACTAACTGTGACTAGTAATCATCACATACATAGAGATTAAAGACACATGTGCAAACATCTAAGCGTTAGTAGCATTAAAAATGTAGGAACCATCATATTTTAAAGTGAAATGATAATCTTCTTTAAAGGGTAAAAACTAATTCAATTTTATATCTTATGGGTTTATACTGAGTTCAGTATTGTATAACTGTATTAATTCAACTGTGAATTTAAAAATTTACAGCTAATTTTTAAAGAGATGTATCCTTGCTCTGGAGTATGTTACTGAATATGTTAAAGCTGTAATGAAATGCTTCTTCTAATCATGTGGTTATTAAATAAAGAAGATAGTTTAATAATTTGAGAATTTCATACATGCACATAAGGTGTTTTGATAAAATCCATGCCCACTCCCTCCCCTCCAACTCCTCCCCATATCTCCCCATCACTTTTTTCTGATAACTTCATGCACTTTCTTTTTTTGTTGCTGTTGTTTTTTTTTGTTTCTTTGTTTTTCTTT
>NW_008340240.1:1175918-1176022 GCF_000622305.1 Nannospalax galili | reverse complement strand
CTGTCCACTGTGTTGTCAGGACCCCCATCTATTCCCCCCTATCTGCCCTTCCGGGAAACCTGGTCAGCCAGAGGTCCTTGTTCCAGGAGGATCAGGGAAACCTG
>NW_008340240.1:1174958-1175893 GCF_000622305.1 Nannospalax galili | reverse complement strand
CACTAGAGCCTCCATACTCTGTCATCCCTGCCACTGTCCACTGTGTTGTCAGGACCCCCATCTATTCCCCCCTATCTGTCCTTCCGGGAAACCTGGTCATCCAGAGGTCCTTGTTCCAGGAGGATCAGGGAAACCTGGTCAGCCAGACGTCCTTGTTCCAGGAGGATCAGCTGTTCCTCATCTACAGCAATCCATTGTCAGTATTCCTTTGGATAGAATTGGGGTCTGCTGTTCATTTTTCCAGTAGAGTGTTGGGTTACTATCTGGAAGAGCCTTTATCCATCCTGGCCAACAGCTCGACTGAAGGTATCACCTGTCTGGATTTGCTGTTTGTCAAGTAACTTTTAGCTATATATATGTATGCTCTTATGAAGTTATATTGGCCCCTTTAATCTTTGGTTATACTTCCCTTTTGGGTGTTTAAGTACCTAAAATTAGACCAGATAAACTGATTTGTTTTTACTCTTGAGGTCATTTGAGGATCTGTTCCTCAGGGGTCCCATGGGCTTGGGAGGAGACCCTGGCTCCTTTCTTTTACCGGTTACATCTAGGTGAAGATAAGTCAAAGGTCCCGCTCGACCATCGTTGGCTTCTCTTGGAAGCATGGAGAAAATGATTCCTCCGTATTGACCCTCCTCTTTATAGATTGGACACTGGTTCAAGTCCATTTGGTGGGGTCTCCTCGGCCTCCTTGATCAAGAAGACAGGTGACCCACCACAATTATAGGACATTTTGAGAGATGCTCGTAGTCCCCTGGAACTAGGGGGCAAGGAGCAAAAACTGTCCTTTATGTCCTCTGACCAAATTAGTATAGGCCTCAAAGTATGTCTGTTAAACATCCAAGAAGGTTAGGTCTACCAGTCTGGTACTTTTAATTACTGTGTGTCATGTAGATAAATCTTGGGCAAAGACCAATTGTTCTCAGATAAACCTT
>NW_008340240.1:1171586-1173014 GCF_000622305.1 Nannospalax galili | reverse complement strand
ATGTTATCTGCAAAAGGAGATAATTTGATCTCTTTTTTTTGAATTATTACTCCCTTAAGTTCCTTCTCTTGTCTTAATGCTCTTGCAAGACTTTCAAGCACTATGTTAAAGAGGAGTGGAGACAGTAGGCAGCCTTGTCTGGTTCCTGATTTCAGTGGGAATGCTTCCAGTTTTACTCCATTTAGGGTGATGTTGGCTGTGGGTTTGTTATATATGACTTTAATTATTTTGAAGTATGTTCCCTCCAGTCCAACTCCCTCTAGGACTTTGAACATAAATGCATGTTGCATTTTGTCAAAGACCTTCTCTGCATCTATTGAGATGACCATGTGGTTCTTGTTGTAGAGCCCATTTATATGATTTATGACGTTTATTGACTTATGTATATTGAATCATCCCTGCATCTCTGGGAAAGCTGACTTGATCATGGTGGATGATGTTTTTGATGTGTGCCTGTATGTAGTTTGCAAGTATTTTATTGAGAATTTTTGCATCTATGTTTATTAAGGATACGGGTCTATAGTTTTCTTTTTTTATGTATCTTTACCTGGTTTTGGTATTAGAGTGATGCTGGCTTCATAAAAAGAATTTGGAAGTTCTCCCTCCATTTTTACCTTTTTGATTAAATTAAGTAGTATTGGATGTAGATCTTCTTTAATTGTTTGGTAGAATTCTGCTGTAAATCCATCTGGTCCTGGGATTTTTTTAGTTGGGAGGTTTTGTATTACTGTTTTAATTTCCTTATGTGTTATGGGTCTGTTTAAGCTGTTGCTCTTCTTGGTTTAGTTTTGGTTGTTCCTGTGATTTTAGATATGCATCTATTTCTTTTAGATTTTCAAATTTAGTAGCACATAGTTTTTTAAAGTATTCCCTTAAAAGTTCTGTATCTTTCTGGTGTCTGTTGTGACGTTTCCCCTTTCATCTCTGATTTTGTTAATTTGGAGGTGCTCTTTCTTTCTTTTGGTTAATTGGGCTAGTGGTCTGTCAATCTTGTTTATCGTTTCAAAGAACGAGCTCTTGGTATTGTTGATTCTTTGTATTGTTTTCTTTGATTCAATTTCATTGATTTCTGCCCTGATTTTTGTTATTTCTTCTTGTCTGCAGGGTTTGGGTTTTGTTTGCTGTTGCTTTTCAAGTGTGTTGAGTTGCAGTGTTAAGTCATTTATTTGTGTTCTTTCCGATTTTTTGATGTAGGCACTTAGAGCTATAAACTTCCCTCTAAGAACGGCTTTCAGCGTGTCCCAGAGGTTTTGTTGTGTTGTATTGTCCTTTTCATTTAATTCCAGGAATACTTTTATTTCTTTCTTAATTTCTCTTTTGACCCATTCATCATTCAGGAGTGTATGGTTTAATCTCCATGTGATCATGTGGTGATTAGGGCTTCTTCCAGTGTTGATTGTAAGCTTTATTGCATTGTGGTCTGATAGA
>NW_008340240.1:1161699-1170268 GCF_000622305.1 Nannospalax galili | reverse complement strand
AGCTTCTGGTTCTCTCTTTTGATTTTATATTGTCATAGCCGGATTGATTTTGTCTTCAGGAGTTCGGCGGTGGCCCACTTCCAATGTGGGTCAGAAGTTTTCAGACTTTCTCCTTAGGTCTGGAATCTTCTAAGAATGATTTTGGCCTCAGGAACTTGGGTGTTGGACTGACCTGAGACCCTGGCAGAGGCCGTGCCACGCAGGGATGCAAAGGCTGATGAGGTGGGAATAAGCCCCAAGATTTCCCAGGGAGTGGATTGAGTAGCTGGGTTGTACTGGATGCAAAGGATCAGGGAGAGTAAAGGTAAGCCTCGGAGCCCCAGAAAGAGGCTGTCAGCCCCAGAAAGAGGCTGGTGGGTGTTGCAGAACCATGGAAGCAGAGAGAGGTGAGGGCAGGGCGGGGTCCAGAAGCAGTACTTCTGGGGCCCAAGGAAGGCACCAAGCCGGTCGGGGCGAAGAGGGTCAGGAATCAGCACTGGCTCCCCAGGTGTCTGGGGCCCCAAGACTAGGAATGGCACAGGGCCCAAGCTAGGAGTCGAGAACAGCGGGAGAGATGGAAGGGTGAGCAAGGCTGGCGGAGTCAAGGCGCTGAGGGCTGCACAGTAGACTTACCCCAAGAGAGGCCTGAGGGCGGGAGAGCCGGCCAGGAGAGTTAGCCAGTGGTGCAGGTCCAGGAAGCAGGGAGAGGTGAGGGCGGGGCCAGGTCCCTCTGAAGCAGTGCTCCTGGGGCCCAAGGAAGGCACCAAGCTGGCCTGGGCAAAAAGGATCAGGAAGCAGCACCAGTTCCCCAGGTGTCTGGGGACCCAAGACCAGGAATGGCGCAGGGCCCAAACCAGGAGCAGAGAACCGTGGCGGAGATGGAAGGGTGAATGAGGCCGGGGGAGTCAATGCGCGGAGGGCTCCGTGATCGACCCACCAGGAGAGCTAGGAACTTGGGTGTTGGACTGATCTGAGATCCTGGCGGTGGCCGTGGCATGCAGGGATGCAAAGGCAGATGGGGTGGGAAGAAGCCCCAAGATTTCCCAGGGAGTGGATTGAGTAGCTGGGTTGTACTGGATGCAAAGGATCAGGGAGAGGAAAGGTAAGCCTCGGAGTCCCAGAAAGAGGCTGGCGGGTGTTGCAGGACCAGGGAAGTAGAGGGAGGTGAGGGCGGGGCCAGATCCAGAGGCAGTGCTCCTGGGGCCCAAGGAAGGCACCAAGCGGGTCCAGGTGAAAAGGATCAGGAAGCAGCACTGGCTCCCCAGGTGTCTGGGGCCCCAAGACTAGGAATGGCACAGGTCCCAAGCTAGGAGTAGAGAACAGCGGGGGAGATGGAAGGGTGAGCGCGGCTGGCGGAGTCAAGGTGTGGAGGGCTGGATGGTAGACTTACCCTGAGAGAGGCCTGAGGGCGGGAGAGAAACATTCAACTGTAAAACTAAAAATTTACAGCCAATTTTGAAAGAGATACATCTTAACTCTGGCAATTGTTATTGAATATGTCAATGCTGCTGTAATGAAATGCTTCTAAGTATGTGGTTATTTAATAAATTATATATATATATGTCAAAAAGCAAATAATGCAAAGACATGGACACAGTTCAGTCTGATGGAGGAAATTCCTCAGCTGAGTTTCCCTCTTCCCAGGTATGTCTTGGTTTGTGTCAAGTTGACAAAAACTAACCAATACAATCTAGTCCTTCCTTTGTCACAAACACATCACTTTAAACCATAACCTTTCCTCTCTTTATCACTAAGATCTCATATTAATAGCACAACCAAAAATATAGCTCAAGTTTAAAAGTCTCAAATTCTTTTTTTTTTTTTTTTACTGGTTTTGAAACATATACACCTAATGTCCCTTTGGAGACTCTAATTGGGTATAGCTAGCAGTTTAATTGGCCAGGGTGGCCCATTTCAAAAGGTTCCTGTGTTAATGATATAATAAACAATGTGTGCATGCTTTGTCCTGATCTCTAGTTACCTCATTTTATAAGAGCCAAGGGACAGTGACTATCAGGAGCCAGCCAAGAGATGCATAGCATCTTGTACACTGGCTGTTTACAGACATTCGCAAAGAATAGGAAACACATGCTAGTTCATTAGCAAACATTTCTTGAATGGGCATATGAATATGGCTAGGTTTTTGAACTATAAGATCAGCTATGAATGACTTTCTCTTTTTTACAATTTAAGAAAAGTGAAAGTGGTATGCATTGATTTTTTAATTATAGTTTTTATTAGAAATTCTGAAACTATGACTAAGAAATGTTTTACTTTCCCCCATGACTGAATGGCCCCTTTGCTGAGAGAACATTTCTGAAACTACATCATTATCAGCCCCTCCCCCTACAAAAGCTGACTGCAATGACTTGCCTAGAGATTTTATGTGGAGGATCCTCAACACTGGGAAATGAACACTTTGAGGGACTTGTAGCAGGGGCCAAATTTATAGACACCAAAATTTATCCTTGGGTCAGAGATTTAATATCTGGTTCTGCAGAGGGACTGCTTTTGCAGAAGGAGTAGGTTAGAAGAACAGAACAGCCAATGGGGTGGGTGTCATTCACTATCTGCCTTGGCCCCCGACCTATACACCAGACAGGATGGAGCCTTCTGGAGGCAATGCTCTCTGAGTAGACAGTGGGTTTTGAAACTTCTTGTGAGCCCATATTTGTCTAGTTCAGTGGTTCTCATTTTTGGTCTCATAAGACTTTTATAGTCTTAAAATTATTGAGGACCCTGACACAGTTTTGTTTATGTGGGCTGTATCTATCAATATTTATCATATTCAAAATTAAAACTAGGAAATGTTTATAAATATTTATTCATTTAAAAATAACTATCTCAAAAAAATGAATGGAGAGAAATTATTTTTTTTGTAAATCTCTTTGGTGTTCACCCAATAGAAGATACATAAATCTGGATTTGTATGTGGATGTCTCTATTCAACGTAATGTTATATCACATATTATAAAGTGACCGAGAAACTCCACTGACCAAGAATGGAAAGTAAGGAAAAGGAAAGTAAGTTCTCAGCATCGTCAAACCAGTCATTCTAACCTGTGGTGCTGCATTCCTTTTCTCTTTGCTATAAACTAACAGAAGCAGCTTAGGGCTGAAGGGCTTATTTGGCCCACAGTTCTGAAGGATAAAGTCTACCATGAGGGCAAGGCATTACAGAAGAGCTGCAAAGCAATTTAGCCACAGTCAAGAAACAGAGGGAGAATAAGGTTGGTGCATATTAGTCTTTCTCTTTGTTCTCTTTTATTCAGTCTGAACCACACAGCTCATGGTGCTACCTACTTTGGTATGAAAATGAACCCACAGACAAGCCCAGAGGTGTATTTCCTTGATAATTCTAAACCTAAATTAACCATCACAAATACCTCAAGAAGGTCCTGGAGACTTAGATAGTTCCTAGATCACACTTTGAGAAGTACTCTAGTTTATGAGCCCAACATTACTCCATATGTCACAAGCAATCCTTAAGTTAACCAACATTGTGACTATCTGAGTTTCAGACAATGGTTTAGTTTGTTGAAGCTTCAGTTTCCAAAATATACAACAACAACAAAGAAAAGAATTGTGAACCTGGTTTAGAGGCATATGCCTTTAATCCTACTTTAATCTCAGCACTTGAGAGGCAGAAGCAAGCAGATCTCTATGAGATCAAGGTCAAAGTGCTCTACATAGCAAGTTCCAGGCCAGCTGGGGCTACTAGGGACTATGTCTCAAGAAGAAGGAGGAAGAGGAGAAGGAGAAACTGGGAAAATTACTTGGCTATGTGGCAAACTTTCTCATTGCCCATGTGCAAGAGTGTAAGTGAATATACAAATGAAATAATATACATTTTCTCAATTTTCAATATTTTCATTTTCTTGACTTTTGAGTTAGATCACAGTTTCCATTATGAAGCTGGATTAGCTGCATTCAATCTGTGGTTAAGAGAGATGAGATCATTTTCAGGGCCTTTGTATGATTTTTTTCATCAATTGTTCAAAAACATGGGGAAATACATAGGGAAAGTTAGCCATATGAAGGTCTTCTAATTTGCTGAAACTATTTTTTCAAGCATTGCCAATTATTCATTCAAAATCAGAGACTCATTCTAGGGAGTCAAAATTGAAAAAGGCATGGGACTCTTGGTAAGCTAACCAGGCTCCAGTGGATGGACCCACACTGAAGGACGTTTGAGGACACAAATTAGACTCTATGGGATGGGGGAGACAACAAGGGAAGGTGAGGATAAGGGAGAGGATCTATATAACATCATATTATATTGCATGAAAATCAGAAAAATTCAATTAAAATTGAAAAAGGCAAGTTCTCTATTTTTTAGTTTAGAGTAAAGCAGAAAATTTATAATCAATGCCTGTATTTGTTCAGCTTATGCTAATTCACTCAGTAAATATTTAATAAAATACTTTTATTAAATTTTGAGGCATTTCATATATTGTATTTTGATTATAGTCACCCTCACTCCCCCCAACTCCTCAACTCTCCACCTCCTGCTTTTTTTAATAACCCACCCAGTACGACTTGTGCTGCCAACAGTCTAACAGGTGTGGACCATCCACTGGAGTGTAGCCAGTAAATATTTATTAGCTACCAATAGATGCCTTTACTGAAACAGATACAAGAAACATTTCTCGCTGAACTAAACTTAGAAACCTAAATAAATAATTAAAGCATCCTAAACCAAATTAAAATCAAGTGCAACCTCATAGGAACTTTGGAGAGAAAAGAAGTATTTAGTTGGGAGAGGTATTAAGAAAGATTTCTGTCTTGGCCAAATGTCAAAAGACAGTAGTGTTGATTCTGTGGTCTGAAAGCCCCAAGTTCCAGTGTTACCTCCACCACCTTCTGACCTTACTAAGCCTAAATCACAGCTTTGTAAATGCACATGAGACCATGCCTGTATAATCCCTAGCACTAGTTGGCTATCACAATTAGATGATCTGGGGCATTCTTTAGGTAATGAACAGGACATACATTCTAGGTGAAGAAAATCATGCTTGTGAAAGTAAGAACATCTAAAATAGCATAGCATACAGTCCTTCTTGAGATAGTCAGAATGCCATAGCTTATGTATAAACACTATTTCCTTGCAACACCTTGTGAGAATAAAATGAAATATAAAGCCTTTGATAGAATAAGTTGCAAAGCTGAAAATAAGACAGAAAAAGTATGTGTGTGAGCATAAGATTAGGTAGCACCTCACAATGTATCAGGTGACACAAAACAAAATGAATTTTGCAGTGACCAGGAGGCCCAGATGATTCAGCTACCTGAGCATGCACTGAACTTTCTTTCATGAACTGTGGTTTTGCCACTGTTGGATTTAGATTAAGATCCAGACAAGCATAACATTTGTAAATATTCTCTTGAAAGAAGTCCCTAGATAGTAAATTCTTCAAGTATGATGCGACAAATACACACTTTAGTAGCAACAATAGCAAGAACAACAACAACAACAACAAAAAAGAGAGTACTGGCGAATCAGATGCACGCCTGCCATGAAGGGGTGGCACCCTGAGAGTGGCAAGCAGGTTGACCCTTGGAGAGCACAGGCTATGAGCCACTTTGTATTCCATGAGCTGTCCTTCCCAAATCAATTTCCTAATGCTACCACAACAAAGCACCAGGAGCAGATTGCATAAAACAATAGACATATACTGCCTTGTGGTTATGGAATCTGGAACTCTGGAGATGTCAGTAGTTCCACCCTTCCTCTAAAACCTATAGATTCTTCCAGTGGTGGCCACTACTTCCTTCACTTGTAGCCACAGAATTTCAGTTTCTGACTGTTATCCCATAGCAGTCTCCTTCTATCAGAATTTCCCTTCTATACGGACAATAACCATGTTAGATCAGTGCCAGCCTAATCAACTCATCGCATTTATGACATCTTCAAAAACTCATTTCCAAATAAGACCACATCCACAAGAAACAGGAGGTTAGAAATTCAGCATATCTTTTGGGGTGACACAGCCAACCCATACCAGCATCCTTAGTTAATTAACTTTGAACTAAATGTGTGCTTAGTGGTGGTAGAAATACAAAACAGGGCAAAGAAGACCTCCTTCCCACCTGTGCAGAGCCTACCTGAAATAATGCAGGAGTAGAATTTACGTGTATCTTTGCATCACAATATTTAATGTTCATTGTGGTGCCATTTATAAAAGACATAGCTATGTCTAGAAAGTGGAACTGAAACAAATCATGAAAAGCTGAGGTGTTTTTACACAGCCATTTTGGCATTGAGGAGCTACTGATATTTCCAAGTAACAGAGTGATATGATCAAATGTAATTTATGAAAAGGTTATTCTAGCAATAGTGTAAATTACAAAAATGGAGGACAAAGATTAGCAGCATAAATTGCAGTTAGGAAACCATCAAAAGAATCTTGGGAAAGACATTGTAGAGGCCTGAGGATATGGAAATAGCTCTGTGTACTAGGTCAACAGTGACCATAGGGAAGAGGAGGGAAGGGCTTCCTAACATACTGAGTAACTTTAAAGAAAGAGAACCTTCCAGCAGTCATCAATTGCCAATAGTTCCTCAAGTAGGATTGGGTTTCATACCCCACATCTTCCTCACTTCTATGCTAGGATTTTGTCTGGTTTGATCTTCCATGACACTTGTGCATGCTGTCACCATTGCCGTGGACTCGTATGCATAACTGCCTAGCTATCTGGAAAACTCTGGTTCCTT
This sequence comes from Nannospalax galili, assembly GCF_000622305.1. Lineage (NCBI taxonomy): Eukaryota > Metazoa > Chordata > Mammalia > Rodentia > Spalacidae > Nannospalax > Nannospalax galili. Next base: position 1,163,574 of record NW_008340240.1, on the reverse strand, counting down.
GTGGTCATCCACCACCTCTGGCTCTTACAATCTTTCCACCCCCTCTGTCTCAATGATCCCTGAGTGTAGGAAGCAGAAGTCTGATTTAGGTGTCCTATTCCAGGACTAAGCACTTTACAGTCTCTTATTTTCTGTACATTGGCCAGTTGTGAGTTTTCTGTGTTAATCACAGCTTATGTGTTAACATAAGGAAGCTTCTCTGGTGAGAGTGGAGAGATGCATGAAAGTTACAAAAATTCAATTTAAATTTTTTTTTTAAATAAAGAGAATCTGGTATTGACTTGGAGGCAAAGAACTTGGTTAAATTAATGGGATGTGTTACCATAAATTGGGACAGAAGGCACAGTAGAAAATTCAAGTTTTCAGCACCCCTGAGCTGAACAACCCTCCAGCCTCTTGCCCAAGAGCCCTCTTCTGTCCCCAAGGACCTGCTTCTGTCCTCACCTCCCTCTGCTTCCCTGGGCTGCATGGCCCACCAGCCTCTTTCCTGAATGCCAGGACTGACCTCTTGGCCTGGGGCCACCACTACTTCCTGATCCCTTGCATCCAGATGGACCCAGTTCCTTCTCGAGGTCCCCAGGAGCCCTCTGGGCCCGTGCCACCCTCACCTCCCTCTGCTTCATTGGGCTGCACAACCCCCCAGCCACTTTCCTGTAGGGCTGACCTTTCCGCATCCTGATCCTTTGCATCTAGACCAACCCAGTTCCTCAGTGCAGTCCCCAGGAGCCCTTGGGGCCTCTTCCCTCCCCCAACTCCCTTTGCATCTCTGGGTGACACAGCCACCAGCTGCCTGAGACCAGCAACTTTCCTGGGGCCTGCTCCCAGGCCAGTCCAACCCCCAAATTCCTGAGGCCAAAATCTTTCCTGGAGGGATCAAGACCTTAGGAGAAAGCCTGAGAAGACCTGATCCTCATTTGACTTGGGCCTCTGTGGGAACTCCTGAAGACAAAAGAAATCTGGCCACTCCAATATAAAATCAAAAGAGAAAACGGGAAGCTTAGACGAACATTTTCATGCCCAAAAAGTAAACCACAAAGGCACATAAGATTTACAAAAAAGAAGCAGACCTAAACTTGAAGGCTTGAGTCTCACACAAGAATCAGAAACTACAAAAGAAATTCACGTGTCAAAAATCACAGAGGAAAAAAAGGAAAACATGAAAAATCAAAATAACGTGTCCCCACCAAATACCAATAGCACTCTAGAGGAGTACAATGAGTAGACATAATAACACAAGACATGGAATTCAAAAGAACAAATTATAAACATGTTAAAAGAATTCAATTTAAACAACACACACAAAAAAAGAAATCAAAGAACTGAAAGAAGATAGGGATAAACTTCTGAATGAATTCAGAAAAGAGCTAGAAATATTGAAGACTACTCAGGCTGAAATGAAGAAGGAAGTGAAACACTCAGTAAGCCACTCAGAAATGACCGGACAAAGCCTCACCAATAAATTGAATGAAATGGAAAACAGAATATCAAGACTGGAAAATAAAGTGGACAAACTAGACCACGCAAGTAAAGATTATGAAAAATTTAAGAAAGCATAAGAATAGAATATGTAAGAATTGTGTGACACCGTAAAAAGAGCAAACTTATGAATCATTGGCATACAGGAAGGAGAAGAATCCCAAGATAATGGCATGGACCAGATCTTCAACAGAATCGTAGAAGAAAATTTCACAAAATTAAAGACAGACATGCCCATACAAATACAAGAAGCATATACAACAACAAACAGACAGGACCAGAAAAGAAACTCCCTACAGCACATCATAGTAAAAACACTAATGCATACAGAACAAAGAGACAATTCTGAAAGCTGCAAAAGAGAAACAAGAAGTCACATATAAAGGAAGGAGAAGAATC
>NW_008340240.1:1158084-1161538 GCF_000622305.1 Nannospalax galili | reverse complement strand
GAAGGAATTCATGTCCACAAAACCAGCCCTTCAGAGAGTTCTGGAAGAAATCCAAAGAGCTGAACAAAGGAATGACTATACCCAAGGGGTGGAGAAAGAAATTCAATGAAGGTATAACTGTGGAAAAGTACAACTATATCAAGAATGTGAACAGAAATAAAAATGACAGTATTCAATACACAACTTTCATTAATAACTTTAAATATTAACAGACTGAGCTCCCCAGTCAACAGAGACGAGGTGAATGGATTAAGAAACAAAACCCATCTTTTTGTTGTCTGCAAGAAACTCATCTCACCTTCAAGGATAGGCACGATCTTAAGACGAAAGGATGGAAATAACTATACCAAGCGAATGGTACTAAGAAAAAAGTAGGCATTGCCATTCTAATATCTGACAAAGTAGACTTTAAACTAAAACTCATCAAAAGAGATAAAGAGGGCCACTTCATTCTGATCAAAGGAACAATAAGCCAAGATGATATTACAATCATGAACATATATTCACTAAATTCTGGTGCACCCAACTTCATAAAAACAATACTACAGGACTTTAAGACCCAGATTAATCCCAACCCATTAATAGCAGGGGACATCAGTGCTCCACTCTCTCCATTAGATAGGTCAACAGGGCACAGAGTTAATGGAGAGACATCTGAATTAAGCAATAACATATATCAAAGGGACTTAACAGACATCTACTGAGTATTCCACCCAAGCACCAAAGGACTTACTTTCTACTCAGCACCGCATGGAACCTTCTCCAAAATTGACCATATACAACCTTCTCCAAAATCGACCATATACTGGGGCACAAAACAAACCTCAACAAATACAAAAAGATTGAAATAATTCCACGCATTGTATCAGACCACAGTGCAATAAAGCTTACAATCAACACCCAAAGAATCCCTAATCACCACATGAACACATGGAGATTAAACAACACACTCCTGAATAATGAGTGGGTCAAAAGAGAAATTAAGAAAGAAAAAAAGTATTCCTGGAATGAAATGAAAAGGATAATACAACACAACAAACTTCTGGGACACGCTGAGAGCTGTCCTTAGAGGGAAGTTTATAGCTCTAAGTGCCTGCATCAAAAAATCAGAAAGAGCACAAATAAATGACTTAACATTACAACTCAAGACACTTAAAAGCAACAAAATTCTCAACAAGATACTTGCAAACCTCATACAGACACACATCAAAAAGATCATCCACCATGATGAAGTTGGCTTTATCCCAGATATGCAGGCATGGTTCAATATAAGAACGGTAATAAGCATCAAAAATCATATAAATGGGCTCAAAGACAAAAACCACATGGTCATTTCAATAGATGCAGAGAAGGCCTTTGACAAAATTCAACATGCATTTATGATCAAAGTCCTAGAGAGAATTGGACTGGAGGGAACATACCTCAACATAATTAAAGCCATATATAACAAACCCACAGTTTTTTTAACATAGTACTTGAAACTCTTGCAAGAGCAATAAGACAAGAGAAGGAAATTAAAGGAGTAATAATTGGAAAAGAAGAGCTCAAATTATCCCTTTTTGCAGATGATATGATATTATGTCTAAGGGATGCCAGAAATTCCACATGCAAACTCCGAGAAATTATTAACACATTCAGTAAAGTGGCAGGTTACAAAATTAACCTACAAAATTCTATAGCCTTTCTATATACCAATGACAAGGAATCAGAGAAAAAGAACATGGAAACACTCCCCTTCAAAATAGCTGCAAAAAAATAAAATATCTCAGAATAAACCTGACCAAAGACATTAAAGACCTCTGCAATGAAAATTTTAAATCTTTAAAGAAAGAGATTGAGGAAGACATGAGATGATGGAAGGACCTCCCATGCTCATGGATTTGAAGAATTAATACTGTGAAAATGACCATCCTACCAAAAGCCATTTATATATTCAATGCAATGCCAATCAAAATCCCCATGACATTTTCACAGAATTGGAAAAAAAAATCCTAAGATTCATATGGAAGCACAAAAGACCTTGGATAGCCAAAGAAACACTGAGCACTAAGAGAAATGCCAGGGGGATTACTATACCAGATTTTAAGATGTATTACAGAGCTATAGTCATAAAAACAACATGGTATGGGCACAAAAATAGACCCATAGATCAGTGGAACAAAACTGAAGACCCAAATATGAGTATATGCAATTTCAGCCACCTGATATTTGACAAAGGGGCCAAGAACATTCACTGGAGGAAAGACAGCATGTTCAGCAAATGGTGCTGGCAAAACTGGATCTCCACCTATAGAAGAATGAAACTAAACTCCTATCTTTCACCTTGCAGAAAAGTCAATTCCAAATGGTTCGAAAGACCTCTATGTAAAGCCTGAAACTCTGAAACTGTTAGAAGAAAACATTGGGAAAAACCTACAAGTTATAGGTGTAGGAAAGGATTTTCTAAACTGGACATCAATTGCTCAGGAAACAAGGTCAAGAATCAACAAACAGGACCTCCTCAAACTACAAAGCTCTGCACATCAAAAGAAACAACCAAGGAAGTGAAGAGAAAACCCACAGAGTGGGAGAAAATCTTCACCAGCAAAACAACTGCCAGAGGTTTAACATCCAGTATATGTAATGAACTCAAAAAACAAAGAATCAAGACAAGAAGTAACCCAATTAAAAGATGAGCTAAGGAGCTGAACAGAGAGTCCTCAAAAGAAGTAATAATGGCTATGAAGCATCTTAAAAGATGTTCAACATCACTAATGATTAGGGAAATGCAAATTAAAACCACTTTAAGATTTCATCTCACCCCAGTCAGACTGGCTAAGATCAAGAGAACAAATCATACCAAATGTTGGAGAGGATGTGGGGAAAGTGGAACACTCGTCCACTACTGGTGATAGTGCAAACTGGAAGAGCATGTATGGAAATCAGTGTGGTGCTTCCTCACAAAGCTCTAAGTAGATCTACCAGATGATCCAGCATACTATTCTTGGGCATATACCCAAAGGACTCTATATTCTTTGCCAGAGATAACTGCTCATCCATGTTCACTGCTGCTCTTTCTGCAATAGCCAGGAAGTAGATGCTATCTATATGGCCATCAACTGAAAAAATGGACAGTGAAAATATGCTACATTTATGCAATGGAATATCACTAAGCCCTTAAGAAAAACAAATTATGGGGGCTGGAGAAATGGCTCAGTGGTTAAGAGCACTGGTTTTCCTTGCAGAAGACTTGGGTTTGAATCCCAGCACCCACATGGCTACTAACAACTGCCAGTAACGCCAGCTCCAGAGGATCCGACGGCTTCTTCTGTCCTCCACAGGCATTGCACAACACGGGTGCACTTACCTACATGCAGCCAATACACTCATACATACAAAACAAAAATAATAAGTAAAATTAAAAAAAAAACCAAAATTATAAAAGTTGCATGTAAATGGATAGAGCTGTAAACAA
>NW_008340240.1:1156276-1157981 GCF_000622305.1 Nannospalax galili | reverse complement strand
GAGATAAATAATGCCTACCTAGTTTTAAAAACCAGAGGGAACCATATTACTTCAACAACCTATTGACAAATTATATATACCAGATCAAGAAATATATGTCTAGGTAAGGTTTATCTGAGAACAATTGGTCTTTGTCCAAGATTTATCTACATGGCACACAGTAATTAAAAGTACCAGACTGGTGGAACTAACCTTCTTGGGTGTTTAACAGACATACTTTGAGGCCTATCATAATTTGGTCAGAGGGACATAAAGGACAGTTTTTGCTCCTTGCCCTCCAAGGTTGACTAGTACCAGGAGACTATGAGCATATCCCAAAATGTCCTGTAAAATATCCTCTTGATCAAGGAAGCTGAGGAGACCCCACGAGATGGTCTTGAACCAATGTCCAGTCTACAAAGAGGAGGGTCGACATAGAGGAAATATTTCTTCCGTGCTTCCAAATGAAGACAGCCATGGCTGAGCAGTACCTTTGACTTAACTTCATAGAGGTGGAACTAGTAAAAGAAAGGAGCCAGGGGCTCCTCCCAAGCCCATGTGACCCCTGAGGAACAGATCCTCAAATGACCTTAAAAGTAAAAATAAATTGGTTTATCTGGGCCAACTGTATGGCCTTAAACACACAGAAGGAAAGTATAACCAAAGATTAAAGGGGCCAATATAATTTTTTAAGGGTCATAACAAGCAACAATGCCAGACAGGAGATACCTTCTTTTGAGTTATTGGCCAGAGTGGCCCAAGGGACTCCAGATAGCAACCCAGCATAGAACTGGGAAAATGAACAGCAGACCCCAATCTTATCTAAAGGAATATTGACAAGTGATTACCACTAGATGAGGAACAGCTGACCTTCCTAAAACAAAGACCTCTAGATAGGCTGACTAGATTCACCAGATGGACAAGTAGTGGGAAACAGCTGGGGGTGCCGACAACACAGCCAACAGTAGAAGGGATATCAGAGTATAAGGGCTCTAGTGGTGGGAGGGGGGCAGTATGTGGGGAGGGGGGCTATGGGAGGATGCCATCTGGGAAGTGGGTGTATAGATGAATAAGATTGTTTGGGATGTTCTATATGATATACACACACAAAAATCAACAAATAAAAATGATTTATATTTGAGGAGGAAGCATAAAAATTTGTCATGTTAATTAGTAGAGATGATAAACATTACTACTGAAATCTACCCGATGACTTTAAAGACATAAACAGGCGCCAAGGATCCGAGTGCAATGGATTATGACTAGTAATAATCAGATACATACAGATTAGTGATGCATGCGCCAACATCTCAGTGTTAGTAGCAAAAACAATGTCTTTCTGTAAGAAACAGTATATTTTAAAATGAAATCAAGATCTTTTTCAAAGGTTAAAAACTCAATTTTATGTCTTACAGGGCTTGTACTGAGTTCAATAATGTATAACTGTATTATTTCAATAGTGAACCTAAAAATTTTATAGCCACTTTTAAAAGAGATGTATCTTTGCCCTGGAAATTGTTATTGAGCATATTAAAGCTCTAATGATATGCTTCTTCTAAAAAATAATATTAAAAAAGGTAGGAAACAGCATATTTCAAAATGAAATGGAGATCTTCTTAAGAGGGTAAAAACTAATTCAATTTTATATCTTACAAGGTTTATACTGAGTTCAGTATTGTATAACTGTATTAATTCAACTGTGAACCTAAAAATTTACAGCCACTTT
>NW_008340240.1:1140843-1155968 GCF_000622305.1 Nannospalax galili | reverse complement strand
TATGGAGCACAATATTGTATAACTGTGTTAATTCAACTGTCAACCTAAAATTTACAGCCAATTTTGAAAGAGATACATCTTAGCTCTGGAAATTGTTATTGAATATGTCAATGCTGTTGTAATGAAATGCTTCTTCTAATTATGTGGTTATTAAATGAATAATTTTTAAAAAAAGAAAATGCAAGTTTTCTATGGGGTGGAGAGAAGATACTATGTAAGATGTTAAACATGGGGGCTGGAGAAATGGCTCACCAGTTAGTTGAGAGTACTGAATGCTCTTGCACAGGACCTGTGTTTGGTTCCCAGCACCCACATGGTGGTAACAACCATCCTTAAATCCAGTTCCAGGGACTCCAACGCTCTCTTCTGACCTCTGTGGGCATTGCACAACAAGGGCACACTTACAAACACGCAGGCATTACGCTTATGCACATAAAATTTAAAAATACATTTTTAAATTGATATTAAGCATGGATCACAAAGGCAAGAGACTATTAGAAATACTTAGAGCCTCTTTCACTAGGGAGTTTTATAAGGGCACTATTCTACAGTGTTTCTCTCAAAACACTCAAAATTCTTCAAATGGCTGAGTCTCCCCTTTTCCTTCAATTTGCTTCCCTCCACACTCGATTGTAGATTTTCTTCCCTGGTGGTAGCACCTGACCCTTAAGCTTACATATGAAACCTTCCCCCAATGTGTGCCACTCACCAAACCCTCATGTCTAGTCTAGTCATCAAATCTTGTACATTCCAGGCTCCAAATCTCTTAAAATGGCTCAAGCACTCTTTTCCTTGGCTTCCTCTTTACTTAAGGTCCTGGACTTCTCTCACCTGCCTCCCATCCTACTGCCCACAAAATAAAAGTCCAAACTCCACATAACAACCTACAAGCACTGTTTTACTTTCTAGGCTCTCAGTACATCTAGCATAATTAAGGACTTTGCAACTATACTCTCAGAGTAACCCTTGCTTTTCCTTGCCTGGTATTTCATCTACCTCAGCGGTTAATCTGCACCTCACCTCTGCTTTTTAATAATCTCTCTCTTCTGTGTATAACTAATCCTTTTTTTCCTCTCCTACTTCTCTGCTGGCATGCTTTCCTGTTATACTTAAACACTGTGTATGGTTTTCAGTGCAGCTCATTCCCCAAGTCACCTGCAAGCTTCTTTAGGGCAGCAATTAAATTCCATTCCAGAACCCAACTGAGCAATGTTGTTTTATGTACTGCTTTTGGTATGATAGGAAGATGAATGGGTTACTCAACTCAAGTTTATAAAATCTGTGGACCAAAGGATTGGGTAATTCAGATATTGAAAGGGAGCTTATAGCTGATAGGAAAGTCAAGAAAAATGAGAACATAAAAAGAAAAATAAGTTGGTATTGCCAAAACTGAATTACTCTAGGCAAGGTCAGAATTAAATGTGTTTAGTTAAAAGCTTCTGTGAGACCAAGTTTCTGCAATATTATCTTTAAAGCAAACCATATAGATCAAGTCAGAACAAAGTGAGAATTTCCAAATATAAAAATTATGTCATTTTTTAGTTCTTTCAAAAAAGAAGCCAGCAGACCAATACATTGCTTTTGACATTTTATTCACAGCAGGCAACGTAACTCTCAACTCTGATTCTCCAGTCAAAATAGAGACATGGCATAAAAATACATTTATGTGGGAAAAAAACTAGAGTAGAGAAGCTCTTCATTTTCTGATTAGAATTAACCTCCAAAGATACCTGACCCTTCTGAGTACAAACTTTGCTGCACTGCCTCAGTACCTCTCCCCTGAACACACACACTTCCTTCCTGGCTGTGGTGCTCCCAGTTTACCCAGACTTCCTCCCTTTCTCTTATTCTCTAATGCCCTATCCTTCTTGGCTTCTGAGGTAAGATCAGGTCCTCAACTTACCTTTCAGATCACTGCATGGCTCTACCTAGGTTAAAACCCCTATGTCTGTGGTACAACCTAATTTCTGTTTGAAAAATACTTCACTTCCCTTTTCTGGGGCATTGCTAAAGACAGCATTTGAACAAATTGCATAAAATGAATAATTTGGTGCTTGAACATTCAAATGTAAATGCAACGAGAGTCATGAGAGGGAAACATGGAATCCTGTGAACTGGTGTATGCCTACTTGGCTGTTCACCACTGTTTACTTTTAAATAGTTAGGGATGTGTATGTTTGTTGGAGAAAAGGGTAGCAGTGACCTTTTTAGAACTGATGAGGTCTAAATTCAATTTTACTTTCACAATTAAGATGGAGTTTTCCCTCTTAACCCTCCACTCTTCCCGCCCCACCCCCAAGCAAGTCTCCTGTGCTACACTGTGGCTTCCCACTTAAGTCCTGCATGTGTTGTCACAGCTCCATCCTGTGGCCCTGATCTAGGCCACCCTCCTTCTGCACCTGGACTGTGGCAGTAACCTTAAACTTGTTCTCGCTACTCCTACAGCTCAGCCTCTCACTCCATTCTCCACAAACTTTATTCTATGACATGTCATTCTCTACTTCAAATCGTCTACTCCACTGGCTTCCCATTCATTAGAAAAATATCTAAATTCTTCAGCTTCCCATTGAGCCCTGTATGATTTAGCTCCTGCTCCATCAGGCCCAGGTCCTTTCACAGCGATTGATCACTGGTCTATAGTCAAAACCCCTGCTCCAGCCTGTAAGATCTTCTACCCCTTGGGCCTTTGCATTTCCTGTTTTCTCTGGAGATTGTCTAGCTCTCCTTAAAATGACAACTTGTCTCATCTTTACTTCTCAGGTTAAATGTCATCTCTGCATGGCCTTGTCAAATCACTGCCTCTAAAGAGACCCACTTTGTCTGATTTTGTGTTCATGTCTTTCCTTCATACAAATACATGCACTTATCAAAAGCAATAATGATAACTCTTTGTCTAAAATTCATTAACTAATAGATCTTTTGGTCTGTCTCCCATACAAAGGGGATGTCTTACTCATTGACAGTGGCATTCCCACGACCTAGCCATTAACAAGCTGCTATTGAGCCACTCAGTACATGTTTGCTGCATGTATATTGTCTTGTTGCATGCCTTGTGTTAAGTTCCAAGGGATTTTTATAATTACACTTAAGTTTTATGTGAAATTTCACTAAGTGAATATATGCTTCTCTCCTAAGATTTTGTGACTTCATAGATTGAGATCAGTTCCATTTTGTTAACTGCTATGTTCCTGGAATTCTGCAAGTAGGAAGGCCCTTAGCATATATTTTTATTCGATCTGTAAATTAATTAACTAATTATAAATCAGGGAGAGGCTTGAAAATGAAACACTCAAGGTTCTAGACAGCCTGTTGTAAAGGAGTGAAGCAAAGGAACTGTGCTTTCAAAGACCAGTGCTTGAGAAACACAGGTTTCAACATATAATGACTTACTATGGTGCCTTTAATTATTGAAATCTGCCCATAAACATTAATAGCTAATAACCAGTCTTTCAGACATTTTGCTTTCAATCCAGTCTTCTAAGTTCATGTCTGCTTGAAATATACTTTAAATCTTAAGATATGTATGTTCCAATTCTTAAGAGATGTTTCAATTGGAAAAATCTATAGAGATCAGGAAACCAGTAAGGGGCCATGGCAGAGAGCTGTTAGTTGGGAAGGGATATAAAATGAAGTTATATAAAGGGTGGAAGGAGACTAATGAAATAGGAAGGGTTAAATGGGATGGGGAAATAGAAAAGCAGGCGGGGCAGAGGATGGATTATGAGGAGGGATTATGGGGAGCGATAAGCAACACTAGGGGCCTTTTGAAAAAATCATATGGAAACCTACTACTATAGAAGCTTCTTAAAATATATACATTTACAATATAAAAAGAGTTTAAATGAAGTTTACCCTACAATGAAGGGACAATGCCCCTACTGTATACCAAAGGCTAGCAAATGAAAAGTCCAATGCCAGTAACTGACCCTGTGGAGTTGTTGATGAGGGGGTGTTTCATAGACCCTCAAACAATACTAGCTATTGCCGTCACTCTTAATTACTCACCAGAACTTGATGGCAAGACATCAGTATTGAAGACATTACATATGTGAGTCAAGAAAACATGATGAAATCAAACTGATACTTAACTTGAGTTTCATCTCTCCTGGCTAGCTTTCATAATAGTAGAAGTTGCAATGCATGCCACTGAAAGACAAAAGTAATAATCAACCTTACCCAGCTGTGAACCCTAAAAGCTACAATGTCTACTGGTCTGGCAAGATATACCCACTGGTGCAAGAGTTGCATGAATGTTATTGAAGTAACCAACTACGTTCTGATTGGATTGAAGGCCCACTTCACAGGATCAAGTCCATACTTGGCACTCTTATCAGGGCCTGTGGCTAGAGAGGTCACATAGATTAGTGTATCTGTCAGTTCTCATCAGAGAAGCTTCTTCTTACAGCAGATGGTGATAAACACAGAGACACAACTAATTATTGAAAATAACAGTCTACAGAATGTTTTGTATGGAATAGGGCACCTATGTCACACCCTCTCCTCCCAAATCTCAGCAATCATTGTGGAAGAAGAGGCAGAAAGGTTGTAAAAACCAGAGGTGGTGGATTAATACAAGGAAACCATGTTGTCTGAACACCACGGAGCAGTTGAACATATGAACCCACAGCACTTAAGACAGCATGCAGAAGCCCAAGCCAGACAAAAACCTAGCATGGATGAAGTACACAAGAACCCCAAGCCCTAGATAAGGAACTACTGGCAACTGGTGGCATCTGGGAGAGGTGGAGTCAGCTTTCTTTCAGAGTGAGATGCTGAATAAGTTGACCAGGTTCCAGGGACAGACCCATACCCAAGAGCATTGGGAAACACAAATTAGACTCCATAGACCTTAAAAAATAATAGAGGACATGAAATCAGGTTAGGGGTTTTGTAAGATGGGGATAAGATGGAAGGCGAGAGTCTGAATAGCATTAAAACATGTTGTATGAAATTCTCAAAGTATCAATTAAAATATTTTCTTTTTAAAAGTCAAAGGTTGATTGTTCAAGTCCAATAGTTATGTGTGAAATTTTGAGTTGCGATCAATTTCCATAGTGATTCTAATAGCCTCTTTCAACAAAAAGCAACAGCTTATCTATACATTTCATGGTCATTCTTCAAATACCAAAGTACTAAAAGCACCGCATACATAAAAGTTATCTAAATATTTTCCTTATCGAGAAAAAATGACCAAAACAGAGCCCTTTTGATATATCATCAACCCTGTTAGGACTCCAAACCAATAGAACAGATGCTACAATAAAGATTTCCCAGTTACTAAGAGTGTGAACCCAAGCTGAGAAATGGACTGTGCTGTCTGTTTCCTGTGAGCTGATCTTACAAGTTGCATTAGGCTCGGATCTCTGAGATGACTTCCAAGGCTTTCACTTTGACCTGCATCGTTTCCGGGGATCTCTTCAATGACTTTCCAAGGCTTTCACTTTGACCTGCATCATTTTCATCTGCTTCTTCTCTAATTTTTGCTCCCACATCTGAGCAGCTTCCTCCAGCCTGAGATGTTTATTGGGATTTTTCTCATTCATTATTCATGCCTTTGCTCCTTTCTTTTTTTTTTTTTTTTTCTCCTCAACAAGGAATCTGTACAGCTTCTTGTTCTCTCCTTGGCATGCATGGCTTTTTATTTACCTTCTCTGTTGAGTCAAAACTTTGGGGGTTGTGATGGCTAATCCTGGGTGTCAACTTGACTGGATCTGGGATTAACTGAAATGAAAGAGATCTTCTTGATTGGATCATCTGAAGCTGGAAGACACACCCTAAATGTGGGTGTTACCTTCTGATGGCAACCCGTACAAAAGCTCAAGGCAGAGGAGAACACCTGGCTTCTTGCTGCTTACCCTCTCTCTCGCTGGTGAATTCGTCTTACTGTTGTAGACTAAAGACTAGCCAATCTTTTGGAATTTGTCAGACCTTCAGCACCAGATTGGGACTATTGAGGCATCCAGCTTTGTGGACTGAGCAACTATGGATTCTCAGTCTCTCCAGTGTGGTGCAGCCATTGTTGGACTACTCGGACTCTATCCTGTGAGCTAAGCTGATAAATCTCTATACATATATATTCATTCTACCGGTTCTGTTTCTTTGGAGAACCCTGACTAATACAGGGTTTTATCAGTAAAGTAAAGCACCATACTTATCAGAGGCAGAAAAGTCTCCTCATCCCTTGGTTAAGTGTCAGTGATCCAGGCACATAATTATGAGCAATAGTATCCTCTTAGCGTCAGGTAGATTTGAAGGCTGAGCATACTCTTTTGGGGCCAGATAACTGATCTGAAAAATGAACGGATTCAATGATGTCAGCATAGTGTGCAGGAAAGTGAATCATCTTTGTATCCAATATTTCACTTTATGACATTTCCCATCCTAGAGAACAGGGTCAAAGTGTCTGGCAGGCCACTCTGCTCTAGACTTAAGCTTATCACTAAAAACCTCACTCAGGTCTTAGATCTCTTTACACACTTGTACCAAAGCTTTCTCTGTGTTGACAGCAAACATGTAGGAATTTGTCTTACTTGTTTTCCTGTTGCTGTGATAAAGTGCTCTAAGAAAATCAAGCAGCTTAAGAGAGAAAGTGTTTACTATAGCTTACAACTCTAAGTTACAGTCCATCATGGCAGGGAAAAATCACTGAATCCACAGTCAGAAAAGAGCAATTAATGCAGGTTTGTATTAATTCTAAGACAATATCCACGTCTTCCCCATTCTTGATTACTTTTATTTGCACATCATCATCCACAGCCCTCATGCAGGCCAAGACATTGAATAAGTCTTCTCTCTTGAGGACCTTCATCTAGATTAGCATGCTTTCACAGAAAATTTGACCAGAACCCTATGGGTTACAGATGTTCTCATTTTTCTGATTTACTTATGCTTATGACTTCTCTGTTAATTCCATCATCCCCCCCACTAAGGAAAAATTGTTCTCCAAAAGCTCTTTATTTAATTTTTCCCATTGATATGGATCATGATACAAGTAAACAGATCAGTCACCATCAAAATTTCAAAGTAGACAATAGCTCTCCTAACTGTTCTGGAGTTGTACAAGAGCATCAATTGTTATTGGATCTTTAATATGGCTAGAAACATATTTATTTTTCTTTATGACCTTCAAATATTCATCATCACCTGGCTAACACATGTTATCTCCCTCCTGAGTATCTGCATCTTCAAAACCTCCTTGGTTTTTACCCTGCTCTTCTAACTCCACAGTGGTCTCATCTGCATTCTCAGTGGTTATTACTTGTTGTGGATATTCTGCAACCAAATCTTCCATGACATCCTCAGACTCAGAGAAGTCATCATCATACTCTTCCTCATCCTCAAATCATCAAACTTGGCTTCAAGACACTCTCAAACAACAAAGGGGCAATGCCGAATACACAGAAGGCTTTCACAGCACCTTGAAAATAAGCTGCACCCACTTAAAACTACGTGTGGGAGTCCTGGGTCCCCATGCCCATCTAGCCTGTGTCTTTGGCCACCACACTCAGGAGGACAAGATTTTACTGATTGTGATGTCTCTAAGACAGTCCAGGAATCTTACTGCCCCACTTCACATCGATTCAGCCATCCATCCATCCATCATGTAGCTCATGTGTGGCTCATTTGCACCTGTACAATGTGGAAGAGTGATGTAGTTTCTCAATCAGTGGATGGCCTTTCTGTCATCAAATCAGCTTAGGGAGGTAGGGCTGCTGAGGAAATTACATAACCCTCACTCGTGGGCCAAATGTGCTCTAGCCAATGCTGGAGGCTGGGTTTCTCCATAGGGTCTATCAGGCTGATGTCTCATTGTCCTGGTGCTCCTGAAACTAAAGGTAGCCATGGTGTATGGGAACATGCAGTCAGGGGAATGTGTGGAAATGTTGACCAGTATTTAGCAAGGGACTATAGAATTAAGAAGGAAGGAATAACAGTTACATGCAAATGTGGTTTAGTATCAACCCCTTGTAACTTGGGATTTGAAGGCTGCTCCCTGTTACTGCCAATATTTCATTATCAGACCTACTTTCAAGATGAGCCATAAACACTCCACCTAGAATCAGGTTTCTGTCCAGTATATCTAAGTAAAACACTATTTTTAATAAAGATATAATACACTTATAATCATCTATGGTTTTTTAGCAACCTAGTCCTAATTATTGGATAATGATTTGTGTATAGTATTGACTTGCCATATTTTCAGAGTTTGTGTTGAGCATGATCTAGTCCTAACTTATCCCATCTAGGGAAAATGTGTTTGGAATATCAAATAGCCACTGTAGAAGAGGATGGGAGCCCAGCATCCTGTATCTCCTTCCAGCAAGAGGTTGAGTCTATCTCTACCTTTTGGATCTGACTAGTCCTAGGGTTTGCTCTGATCAATAGACTATAGCGAGAGTGATGTTGGCCCAGTTCTGAGTCTCAAGAGACCTTAGAGCACCTGTTATTGCTTTCTTAGAAATTTTCAGGAGCCACATAAGTGAGCATGGAGGAGCTGAGCATGTAGAGAGGCCCTGAGTCCTTCACCTGTCCGGGCTGAAGCCTCACATCAGTGGACTGGCCAGATACCAGCTACCTGCAGATTCCTGAGAGAGCTGCTCTAGTCATGCAATAGTGTGGCTGAACAGGGGGCAGTAGCACAGACTGAGTTAAACAAAAGCTTATCTTCTCACAGTTTGGGAGGTTAGAATTCCAAATGAAGGTGTCAGCAGGCTTGGTTCTCTCTGAGGACTATGTGAGAAAGGTTCACTCCAGTTTGTCTTCTTCCCTTGGCTTATAGACTGTGCCTTTGGGTTCATATGGTGTCTTGCCTGTATTACAATATCCTCTGCTGTTCGGATTTGTGTCCAATTGCCTCTTCTTATAAGGACACCAGTTCATATTAGACTAGGTACCAGCCTAATGATTTTATTTTAAACTTGTTTTTCTGAAAACACCTCACATATCCAAATACCATAACCATATGAAATACTGGGGGTTAATATTTAAGCATCATTTTGGAGAGGGGACATAAGCCAGCCCATAACACCAGCAAAGACCAGCAAAGATAAGAAAGACCGGGGGCTGGAGAGATGGCTCAGTGGTTAAGAACACTGGTCGTTCTTGCAGAAAACCCATGTTCAAATCCCAGCACCCACATGGCAGCTAACAGCCATCTGTAACTCCAGTTTCAGGAGAGCTGACAGCCTCTTCCATCCTCTGCAGGCATTGTACGACACAGGTGCACTTACCTACATGCAGGCAATACATGCATACACATAAAATAAAAATAATAAATAAAATATTTTTTAAAAAGAAAGACTGTTTAGGGAGAGATAGCTCAGCAGTTAAGAACACTGGCTGCTCTTGCAAAGGACCCCAGTTCGATTCCCAGAATCCCCCAGTGGCTAACAACCATCAGTAACTCCAGTTCCAGGGGAATCTGATGTTTTCTTCTGACCTCCACCGGCATTGCACAACACATGTACACTTACATATATGCAGGCAATACACTTACACATAAAATAAAAATAATAATTAAAATATTATTTAAAAATAAAGAATGACTGTTGGGCTGGAGAGACAGCGCACTGGTTAAGAACACTGACTGTTCTTGCAGAAGACCCAGATTCAAATTTCAGCACACACATGGCAGCTAACAACTGTCCATAACTCCAGTTCCAGGGGATCCCACAGTCTCTTCTGTCCTCTGCTGGCCTTGCACAACTTGGGTACATTTACCTACATGCAGGCAATACAAACATACACGTAAAATAAAAATAATAACTAAAATATTTAAAATAAAAAAGAATGTCTGTTTAGCTGAACCTAGTTCAAATTGCTGACCTATGAAATTGAGAGTCAGATAACTAGCTGTTGTTTTAAGTTATTAAGGTAGCTTATTGCACAACTGGAAAGCCATAATTAACTGAACTTTGGTGTGCTTACTACTTGGTTTTAAGAACGTAGACCTTTAGATATCACTGAGTTCCAACCACTGTTCTAGTTATATGGAAACCTGATGAAATCAACATTCTCCCAAAATATACTTCATCTCTCTGGAACCCCAGGGATGGGCTATATGTAATTTACCAGAGTTTGTCTGTTCGTTTCTTCTTTCAGGTTGCCCTTTAGGAAGTGCAGTAGCAGTGACCACATCATAACTTCAAACAGACTTGATGTTTTTCAGTCAATATGACTGCCTAAAGTATGTTCGTGAAAGTTTGTTCTTTTCCAAGATTAACATGACCTATTTTATAAAAAAAAAAAAAATAAGCATATCTCCTAGCAACCTCACATCAATAGGAAACGACATTTATTTTTATGTGAAGGCTGCATCTCTAAATACCAATATTTCATCAGAACACACTTAGCCCTGTAAAGTTAAATTTCATGCATGTCAGATATGTTTCTCTGACCGAATAAATATTGAGATGACCAATTCTGCTTTTGACAGAAAGTGTTAAATGTGTTTGGACATCAGATTTGACTTGATATTCCAATGGCTATCCACATGTTTCTGGGAGTGTCTCAAAGCTCTTATGAGTCTCCCAGCAGTTTCTTCACCTGGCAGGAAGTTTTTCTTGTTAATTTACTTTTATTTAGAGTTCCACATTTCCTCTTTCATTTTTTTCTGCATGTTTAAGCAGTTATATTAATGACCAAGAAATCCTTTACAAAGGTCTACCCAGTTAAATAACCTCATATTGAGAAGCTAATTCATGATTCTAATTCTAACTGGATAAATGCCATTCAGAAGCCTATGATATATGTTACAAAGCTTATTGCCATGAGTATTTAGTAAGGATTTGTGGAAACTTCTGAGAGAATTAAGTTTTTTTTCTGCTTTTAAAGGATCATTACTCGTACTCTAATACAATTTATTAAAGTATATGTAATACAATTTATATAACTCAGTGTTCTATGTAGTTTAGTTTTTCCTTGAAAACATTTTTGCAAAAGATTAGGTTCTTCAGAATGCTCCACCAAAGATCTTGGACAATTCTTACTCTCAAATGTCTCTGAGGGTCAGCGATGTAAATCAGGGGTAGAGAATGAACAAGGTCTTCATTCCATCCCAGAACAGGAAAAAATAGAAGTGTCACCATGCCCACCTCACCACTACCACCACAGTGCCTAACTGTATTGAGGGTCTGTTGCTGCTTTGCTTCAAATGTCAACAATTTCCCCTTGTGGTTGTCTGGGGAGATGGATAGGTTTTGCCCTTATTTGATCTTCACATTGCTTTCCTTGTGTTGGCTTTAACTGAGTTTCTCTTATTTCCTATGTTCCAGGAAGATTTCAGCTTTTACATGGCTCATGAATATATACAATTTATCTGGTTTAGGGATACAGATTAGGTCCCAGATAGTGTCATTTAAGTTTACAAGTTGGCCATCCCAGATAAGAGTCTTAGCCTTAACATTAGGTTGTCCAGAGATTCTTTTATGCTTTGGTATTTTATCCTAATCTTCCCTAACTGGAGAAAGTTGGCTTGGAATAGATTCATCACTTCTCTGGCTGGAGGCCTTTTTCAATTCTTTCATCTTTAGTAGTGGAACAGTATCGCTATCATTTTCTTTCTTGTTTCAAATTCTTTTATCTTTGCAGGTTGGACAGCATCTGATTTTCCTTTGCTTTCCTCCTGACCCTGGCAAGGCTCTAGCTGCCTCAAGGCCTTCTTCATGATCTAATTTCTTTGATTTTTCTAGAATCAACAAGAAAATACTTCTTGTTGCAGTCCCTCTTGAAAGAAAGTCTATAGGCCAGGAGATATTAGACAACTTTCCCCCAAACTTTCAAGGTTGAAAAACCATTGATGTATAGTCTAGCAACCATTATTGGATCTCTATAAATAACAGTTTCCATCTGTTGCCAAAAGAAACTTCTTTGCAGAGTGCTGAGAGCTACATTTATTTACAGACATAAGCATTAATATTTAGAGTATAGTTAGAAATTATA
Source organism: Nannospalax galili (assembly GCF_000622305.1). Lineage (NCBI taxonomy): Eukaryota > Metazoa > Chordata > Mammalia > Rodentia > Spalacidae > Nannospalax > Nannospalax galili. The sequence goes on along the minus strand of NW_008340240.1, from coordinate 1,144,028 downwards.
TTGGTCAGGTATTATAGGGGACTAGGAGCCAGCCGTACTTGTGACAGGAAGATAAAGAGGAGGGGGCTATGGTAAGTAATAAATATGACACATTTCCAGCTTCTTATTGGTCCAAGACAAAGGCCCTGAGGGCCCCTATCTAGCCAGCAGGGCCTCTTTTGCAGCTGACTGGTTCAAACCAGAGACCAGACCTGGACACAACTTCGTTTGGAACTATAAACCTATCAGTCTTCTCTTCTTTGTTTAAGTTGACAAATCCAATATAGGGGAAGGAAGCCCACCAAAAACATTTAAAAGACCCAGGCCCTCCTGGGGGCTTTGGATTTTTCAGTTTCTAAATTCCCCCTCCCCTTGTGGAGAGTCTTTCTTTTTTAAATTGTTTTATTTATTTTTAATTTATGTGTGAATGTTATGCCTGCATGTATGTAGGTACACCCATGTTATACAGTGCTGTGGAGGACAGAGTAAAATATCAGATCCCCTGGAACTGGAGTTAGCAATCATGTGCTAGGATTCGAACCCAGTCTTCTTCAAGAGCAACTAATGTACTTAATTGCTGAGCCATCTCTCTAGCCCAAGAGTCTTTCTCGGTGTATGTGTGTATATGTATGTGTGTCTCTTTTACCTTTAATAACATTTGTTACCTATTTCTTTCTGCTGTGTCTGAGGTATTTCTTGTCTTTCAATTCTTTAATAGGCAGAGAAAAACAAATGGATCAATACCCCTAGATAGTAACAGCAATTTCTCCTCTATGGAGACACTCCAACCACTGGTAGTTGACTAGGTTTACAGTATCAAGCATGAATTTCCTCCTAGTGAGTGGGTCTTAAGTCCATTAGACAGCTGTTAGCTGTTGGTTACCCCCAAGGAAAAAGTGTCACTACACTAAGTGGACTTAATAGAATGTGTGTGTGTGTGTGTGTGTGTGTGTGTGTGTGTGTGTTCTATTATATATAGCAATAATAAAGAAAAGTTCACAAAATCAAGGGGGCCATGGGAGGAATTGTAGAGGGAGAAGAAAGGGTGGAAACAATATAAATGCAGTGCTTATATATGAAATTCTCAAAATATAAAAATAAATGAAAAAAATCACCATTGGAGTCCTGCTTCTGGGCTTCCTCAGCTTTCTCTGCTTAAGAAACTATGTTCCCCATTCTACAAGTTCTTCTTCAGGTGGGGAGATAATCTTTCTCTGTAAACAGTTAAAACATGTATCCAACAACAACAGCTAGAGTTGTTCCTACACATTCCCCCAATTTGATTCGATTCTGTATTCAAAAACTGGCCTCATTCTGCAATTGCTGTGATGCTAGCAACCAGGATATAGAACATTAATTCAAATTAATTATTTTGACAGTTGTAATCAGGAATATAACATGTCAGATACAGGGCAAATTTCAAATGTTCATATCAGAGTCCATTGGAATTTCTTGACAAGGGCTTCTAAAAACATCCCTCTATTGGGTTCTTCCTTGTTTTTCTTTTGTCTTCCAAGGCTGGACTCTAGAGGGATGGATTCAAGATTTGCTTTCAGGCACTTTGATAGTTGTTGGAGTGGCTAGAATCAGTGTCAGTTCCCTCTCAAAGGCTTCTAGATAGGGGAAGAAAACAAATTTATCCATCATTTTAGAACAATAGTGGGTTGTCTCCCTTAGCTACAGGTGTGCACTACAGTATTACAGACCAAGATTTGACTTTTTTCTAGTTCCCTGTCTAGAACTTGTAATGCTAATTACTCTTGCCTTTACTCTCCTTCACATCTCCTATTCACTAGTCAAGGACTTTCTTTTCTCCCTACAGATAACAGTTATGCAATTTGGGAGTCTTTTAGATAGACCCACTGAAGGGATATCCCAATTGTCTCACCTTGTGTCCCTGGTCAGCATGGAAGAAGCCAGAGTGGTCTGCGTCCTGATTCCCTACTGGCAATTTGGGTAACCTTTCCAGACAATGGTGTGATAAGAATAGGAGGTAGGAATTGGCTAGGCAGTTAGTGCTAAAAAGATCCCAAAGAAAAGTAGCCAATTTCTTGGCTAAAAGTCAAAATGTCCATGGGCCTCTTAGCAACATACTCTGTTCCAAAGGCCAAAAATGTCAAAGTAGTTGGGAGCTTTTATCTGATCCCTAAAAGGTTTTAGGGTTACCTCTTCAGAGGGGTAATGTTAGAGTAGCAAAAAGCCCCATTAAAAAAGGAAGAGTTACATGAAGTTGTCAGAAAAAAGTGATGGGGAGATATGGGAGGAGTTGGAGGGAAGAGAGTGGGTGTGGATTTGCTACAAAAACCTTATATGCATGTATGAAATTCTCAATAAGTTTTTTTAAAACTTTACAAAAAAAAGGGACCCTCCCCAGGCCTCTCTCCTATACTCAGGCCTCTCTCCCGGGTAAGTCCATAGCGCCCTCCCCTCCTTGACTCCCCCAGCCTCATTCACTCTCCCATCTCCGCCACAGTTCTCTCCTTTGAGTTTGTGCCCCGCCCCATTCCTTGTCTTGGGGCCCCAGACACCTGGGGAATCAATACTTCTCCCTGATCCTTTTCATCCAGACCAACATAGTGCCTTCTCTGGGCCCCAGGAGCTCTGCTCCTGGGCCTGGCCACACCCTCACCTCCCTCTGCTTCCCTGGGCCTGCACCACCAGCTAGACTCTTTCTGGGATGCTGGGGCTGACCATTCCTCTTCTTGATCCTTTGCAGCCAACCAACCCAGCTCAGTGCAGTCCCCAGGAGGCCTTGGGGCCTCTTCCTGCCCCATCTGCCTTTGCATCTCTTGGTGGCACGACCACCAGCTGCCCTAGACCAGGATCTTTCCTGGGCCAGGCTCCCAGGCCAGTCCAACCCCCAAATTCCTGAGGCCAAAATCGTTCCTGGAGGGATCCAGACCTTAGGAGAAAGCCTGAAAATATCTGACCCTCACTTGAATTGGGCCTCTGTGGGAACTCCTGAAGACAAAACCAATCCAGTCACTCCAATATAAAATCAAAAGAGTGAACCGGAAGCTTAGACAGATCAGCTTTCATACCCAAAAAGGAAACCACAAAGGCACATAAAATTTACAAAAAGAAGCAGAACTAAACTTGAAGGCCCGAGTATCATACAAGAGTCAGAAACTACAAAAGAAATTCACATGTCAAAATCACAGAGAAAAAATAATAACATGAAAAACCAAAATAACATATCCCCACCA
>NW_008340240.1:1139483-1140789 GCF_000622305.1 Nannospalax galili | reverse complement strand
AGGACATGGAACTCAAAAGAACAATGATGAATATGATTAAAGAATTCAGTGAATTTAAAGAACACACAAACAAGGTAATCAAAGAACTGAAAGAAGAGAGGGACGAACTGCTGAATGAATTCAGAAAACAGTTAGAAATATTGAAGAATTATCAGGTTGAAATGAAGGAGGAAGTTAAACATTCAATAAGCCAATTAGAAACGACAGGAGAAAGCCTCACCAATAGGATGAACGAAACAGAAAACAGAATACCAAGACTGGAAGACAAAGTGGACGAACTAGACGACTCAAGCAGAGATTATGAAAAATTTAAGAAATCACAAGAACGGAATATGCAGGAATTGTGTGACACCATAAAAAGACGAAACTTATGAATCATAGGCATATAGGAAGGAGAAGCATCCCAAGAAAATGGCATGGAACAGATGCCATTATCCAAGAATCATGGAAGAAAATTTCCCAAAATTAAAGAAAGACATGCCCATACAAATACAAGAGGCATATAGAACATCAAACAGACAGACAAGAAAAGAAACTCTCCATGGCACATCATAGTAAAAACACTAATGTACAAAACAAAGAGACAATTCTGAAAGTTGCAAAAGAGAAACAACAAGTCACATATAAAGGAAAACCCATTAGGATTGCAGCTGACTTCTCAGTGCAAAACTACGAAAGCCAGAAGAGCCTGGACCAAAGGATTCCCAGTTTTAAATGACCACAGATGCCAATCCAGATTACTTTTCCCTACAGATTCTTATACCCAACCAAAATGTCTATTATAGTCGAAGGGGAAAGAAAAATCTTCTATGACTTAAAGGCTGAAGGAATTCATGTCCACAAAACCAGCCCTTCAGAGAGTTCTGGAAGTAATACAAAGAGCTGAAGAAAGGAATGACTATACCCAAGGGGTTGCAGGAAGAAATTCAGTGAAGGTATAACTGTGGAAAGGTATAGCTATATCAAGAATGTAAACAGAAATAAAAATGACAGGCTTAAATACGTATCTTTCATTAATAACTTTAAATATTAACAGACTGAACTCCCCAGTCAAAAGACACAGACTATGTGAATGGATTAAGAAAAAAAAACCCATCTTTTTGTTGTCTGCAAGAAATTCATCTCACTTTCAAGGACAGACACTATCTCAAAGTGAAAGGGTGGAGAAAAATACATACCAAGCAAATGGCACTAAGGAAAAAGCAGGCATAGCAATTCTAATATCTGACAAAATAAACTTAAACTAAAACTGATCAGAAGAGACAAAGAGGGCCACTTCATTTTGATTAAAGTAACAATGAATCAA
>NW_008340240.1:1138356-1139150 GCF_000622305.1 Nannospalax galili | reverse complement strand
TGAAATAATTCCATGCTTCTATCAGACCACAATGCAATAAAGCTTAAAATCAATACTGGAAGAAGCCCTAATCACCACGTGAACACATGGAGATTAAACAACACACTCCTGAATGATGAATGGGTCAAAAGAGAACTTAAGAAAGAAATAAAAGTATTCCTGGAATTAAATGAAAAGGACAACACAAAATGACAAAACCTCTGGGACATGCTGAAAGCAGTCCAAAGAGGGAAGTTTATAGCTCTAAGTGCCTACATCAAAAAACCAAAAAGAACACAAATAAATGACTTAACACTGCAACTCAACACACTTGAAAAGCAACAGCAAATAAAACCGAAACCCAGGAGACAAGAAAAATAACGAAAATCAGGGCAGAAATTAATGAAATTGAAACAAAGAAAACAATACAAAGAATCAACAATTCCGAGAGCTGGTTCTTTGAGAAAATAAACAAGATTGACAGACCCCTAGCCCAGCTAACCAAAAGAAAGAAAGAGCATCTCCAAATCAACAAAATCAGAGATGAAAGGGGAAACATCACAACAGACAACAGAAAGATACAGAACATTATAAGGAAATACTTTAAAAACCTATATGCTACTAAATTTGAAAATCTAAAAGAAATGGACGGATATCTAAAGTCATGGGAACCATGAAAACCGAACCAAGAAGAGATTAATAGCTTAAACAGACCCATAACACAAAAAGAAACTGAAACAGTAATAAAAAACCTTCTGACTAAAAAAGCCCAGGACCAGATGGATTTACAGCAGAATTCTATCAGACATTTAAAG
>NW_008340240.1:1137534-1138026 GCF_000622305.1 Nannospalax galili | reverse complement strand
ATTTTTAGCATCTCTTAGATGCAGAGAAGGCTGTTGACAAAATTCAGCATGAATTTATGTTCGAAGTCCTAGAGGGAATTGGACTAGAGGGAACATACCTCAACATAATTAAAGCCATATATAACAAACCCACAGCAAACAGCATTCTAAATGGAGAAAAACTGGAAGCATTCCCATTGAAATCAGGAACCAGATAAGGCTGGCCACTATCTCCACTCGTTTTCAATATAATACTTGAAACTCTTTCAAGAGCAGTAAGACAAGAGAAGGAAATTAAAGGAGCAATGATTGGAAAAGAAGAGATCAAACTATCCCTTTTCGCAGATGATATGACATCTAAGGGATGCCAAAAATTCCACCCGAAAACTCCTAGAAATTATTAACACATTCAGTAAAGTGGCAGGTTACAAAATTAACCTACAAAAGTCTATAGCCTTTCTAGATACCAATAACAAGCAATCAGAGAAAGAACACATGGAAACACTCCTCCTC
>NW_008340240.1:1136632-1137338 GCF_000622305.1 Nannospalax galili | reverse complement strand
GATTCAATGCAATGCCAATCAAAATCCCCATGACATTTTTCACAGAATTGGAAAAAAAATCCTAAGATTCTTATGGAAGCACAAAAGACCTCGGATAGCCAAAACAACCCTGATCATTAAGAGCAATGCCGGGGGGATTCCTATACCAAATTTCAAGCTGTATTACAGAGCTATAGTCATAAAAACAACATGGTACTGACACAAAAATAGACCCATAGGCCAATGGAACAAAATTGAAGACCCCCAAATATGAGCAAATGCAATTTCAGCCACCTGATATTTGATAAAGGGGCCAAGAACATTCATTGGAGGAAAGAAAGCTTGTTCAGCAAATGGTACTGTGCTGGCAAAACTGGATTTCCACCTGTAGAAGAATGAAACTAAACCCCTATCTTTCACCCTATACAAAATTCAATTCCAAATGGCTCAAAGGCCTCAAAGTAAAGCCTGAAACTCTGAAACGATTAGAAGGAAATATTGGGAAAAACCTACAGGATATAGGCATAGAAAAGGATTTTCTAAACCGGACATCAATTGCTCAGGAAACAAGGGCAAGAATTAACAAATGGGACCTCATTAAACTAAAAAGCTTCTGTACATCAAAGGAGACAACCAAGGAAGCAAACAAAAAACCCAAAGAATGGGAGAAAATCTTCACCAGCAACACATCCAAGAGAGGTTTAATAACCAGAATTTATAACAAACT
>NW_008340240.1:1135629-1136524 GCF_000622305.1 Nannospalax galili | reverse complement strand
TCTCACCTCAGTCAGACTGCCTAAGATCAAGAGAACAAAAGACACCAAATGCTGGAGAGAATGTGGAGAAAGGAGAATGCTGGTTCACTGTTCATGGAATTACAAATTCCTGCAACCACTGTGGAAAGCAATATGGAGAACTCTTAAAAAACTGCAAATGAACCTACCATTTGACGCAGTTATACCACTCCTTGGCATATACCCAAAGAACTCATCCTATTGCTCTTTTCACAATAGCTAAGATATGGGAGCAACCTAAGTGTCACTCAGTTTATGAGTGGATAATGAAAATGTGGTTTATTTATACCATGGAGTTTTACTCAGCAGTAAAGAAACATGAAATCATGATATTTGCAGGTAAATGGATGGATCTAGAAACTGTTATACTAAGTGAAGTAACACAGACTCAGAAAAAAAAATCGACATATGTTCTCCCTCATATGTGGATCCTAGAACCAGACTCTGATAAATAAGTATGCAACCAGACATAACTACAGGAACCACGGTAATGGAAAGGAATCAGGGAGGTAAAGGAAAAGAAAGAAACTGAGAGAGAGCAGTAGGAAACAGGTCTTAATAAGGGAGATATGGATAAAAATTGGGTTAGTTTAAGGGAGGGGGGAGAGAAGGGTATTCAAGGAACCTAGGGGATAAAGGGAAAGAAGGAGCTCAAGAGAGGTAGGACCATAGGAGAAGGGTATTAGTAAGGGAGAAAGGGGAGAAATGGAGGCACCTTAACTGGGAAAACCATGATGGAGGGTTGAGACAGTATGAGAGATAAACAACGCCTAGCTAGTTTTGGAAACCAGAGTGAACCATATTACTCCTACACCCTACTGACAAATTATACATAGCAGATCAAGAAATATATGTCTAGGTCAGGTTTATCTGAGAG
>NW_008340240.1:1116931-1135189 GCF_000622305.1 Nannospalax galili | reverse complement strand
AACCAAAGATTAAAGGGGCCAATATAATTTCATAAGAGTCCATATGTATAGCTAAAGGCTACATAACAAGCAACAATGCCAGACAAGCGATACCTTCTTTTGAGTTGATGGCCAGGGTGGCCAAAGGGATTCTCAGATAGTAACCCAGCATAGAACTCGGAAAATGAACAGCAGACCCCAATCTTATCCAAAGGAATATTGACAACTGATTACTGCTAGATGAAGAACAGCTAATCCTCCTAAAACAAAGACTTCTAGATAGGCTGACTAGATTCACTAGAATGACAAGTAATAGGGAATGGCTAGGGGGGGCCAACAACACAGCAGACAGTAGCAGGGATATCAGATTATAAGGGCTCTATTGGGGGAAGGGAGGCTATGGGAGGGTACTACCTGGGAAGTGGGTATATAAATAAATAAAAAAGAAAAAAAAATTGTTCAAAGCATAAAAATTTGCTCCTTAATAATTAGATGTGAAAAACATTACCATTGAAATCTACCTGATGACTTTATATCCATGCTCAGATGCCAAGGAGCTCACAAAGTAACCAACTATGACTAGTAACAATCTGATATACAGAGATTAGAAACACATGTGCATCGTAGTGTCAATTTTATTAAAAATGATTTTTCTGTATGAAACTGTATTTTAATAATGAAATGGAGATCTTTTTTAAATTTTAAAACCTCATTTAATTTTAGGTCTTATAGGAGTTTTATGGAGTACAATATTGTATAACTGTATCAATTCAATTGTAAACCTAAAAATTACAGCCAATTTTGAAAGAGATGCATCTTAACTCTGGAAATTGTTATTGAATATCTCAATGCTGTTGTAATGAAATGCTTCTTCTAATTATATGGTTATTAAATAAACAATTATTAAAAATGAAATAAAATAAAAACATTAAAAAAAACATGTCAGATAACTGTTTATGGTAATGTCAGAATAACTTTAAGATAGGTTTTAACATGAAGCCACCTTTGGAACCATCAAACACCACTTATGACGACCTGTACTGCAGATCACTATGTGTCTTGGAAACCTTTATAGGCATAAGATATTCCAAGAAATTTGGATGGATTGATGGGTTTAAAGTTTCCAGATTTTTTTTTTCTTAATGCAATGTTTAAGTGATTAGATGACTAGGATGCATTCCAATGGAAGGAATCAATATTTATTAGGCATTTACTCTAAGGAAGATACTTTCTGTAATGATTTCTTTATTCCTCACAATAACCCTCTAAATAAGTATTCTATCTGTAGGTTATAAATGAGAAAACTAAGACTCAGGAACATACAGGACTTGTGCACAGCAACACTGTGCTCTAGCAAGTTTGCTACAGCCAGCACTGAAACAAGCTTCCTTCCAAAGGCCATGACCAACTTCCCAAAAGGCAGAAAACAAGAGAAAAGGCAGGGACACAGGACTCCTTTATCTTCACAACATTTCCTATATGACTTATTTTCCAAGTATACTAGGCACTTAGGATCATGCATAAATTATGTGAGACATCTTGTGAATATGATGATATAAAACAGGCTATTTCTATTGCTCATTGAAGAGAAGCAATCAAATTTAAAGAATATTACTTAACATGAAGTACTTTCAGATCCACAGATGATCAAGCAAACAGTGTATGGGCTTCTGGGGACAGACCAAGCATGTCAGGTCCCTGTTGTCCCTGAACACTCTCTACAATTTACTAGGACAACTTGTGCTCTAGTTTCCATGTTTATGAAATAAGGGTGAATTGAAAATATAGCTTGCTTTTGTGAATGAAAATGAGTAAAATATAAAATAATAAAGTATCCTGGCGAACACAGAAGACATAGGATTTCTGGTCATGTAGCTCTTGATGCGGTGGTGAGCAGCAGGCACGTCCACAAGCCAGATGAGAGCACCCCACCATACCACACACCTCTCTTGTAGGAGTCTGGGCCTGTGGGAGGCCACTGAGACCTGTGTGCCATAATTATGCATGTAATAATCTGGGCACAGGCAAGAAAGGACCTGGCAATTCACAAAGAAAATGACTGAAAAACCAAGTTGGCAGTGGCAATGGTGGCAGCTCTTGGCAAAATGAACCAGAAGCTGTGGTCCTGTCCTGTGAACCTGGAACTGTGATTGTTTCAGGAGCCTGGAGCTGTGTTCCCCTCCAGAGGGTCTGCAGCTGTGTTCCCCTCCCATGAGCTGGAGCTGTGCTTGTCTCCTGTGAACCTGAGCTGCAGTCCCCTCCTGTGAGTCTAGGACTGTGGTTGCCTTCTAAGAACCTGGAGCTGTGAAACCATTATGTGAAACTGTACCTGTGGTTCTCTCCTGTGAGCCAGAGCTGCAGTAGTCTGTGTCCCATCCGGTCCCATCCCCGCCTCCACCTAGTGAGCTGGAGCTGTGGTCCCCTCCAGTGAGCCAGAGCTGAGGGCCCCCGTAATGAGCTGAAGCTATGGTTCCCTCACATGATCCTGGAGCTTTGGTCCCCTACCGTGAGCCACAGTTCTACATTCCTCTGGTGGTAGGCTGATGGTGGAGCAGAGTGGAGAATGGAGAACTTCCTGATGTTGGGCAGCAGTTTCAGCCTTCTCGGAATGGTTGTATTCCCTGCAGTCCCCTCCTCTGAGATCCCAGTTTATGTATAGCAGTGGCTTTGCCTCTTATTCTGGGGACAGGGGAGGTCTCTGTCATTAGTCTTGGGAGGACTTATTCCCTAGAATAAGGGACCGACCTCCCCTGAGGGCCAGCTGTGGTCTTCACACCACACATAGTCCTGGGCATCCAGGCCTTGATGTTGGACCCATTACCAGGTACCAAGAGGTTTCTGTCGGTTTTCTACTACTCTTCTACAAGTCCCAGTATGCCTTGACCTAAGCCCTAATTAAACTTCTAGAGATAAAAACAGTCTGGAAAATTTAAAAAAGAAGAAATAGAAAGTACTGTGATATCTAAACTGACATTCTTAAACTAAAAATGTGTAATTATATTGTAAAATATAAATTTGCAGTTCTATATGTCTACTATACTTTTTCAATATTATTTACTGAGAAAGTTGCAAACCAAGCTTCAACAATAATGTGAAATTTGTCACTGTTCCTATGAGTTTTCCATTCGCTCCTTGCCAAATTCTCCCAACTATACAGTTTTTCAATGTAGTCATGTTATTTCTTAAAGAAAGCAATGCTAGGGGGCTGGAGAGATGGCTAAGTGGTAAAGAGAACTGACTGCTCTTACAGAGAACTCAGGTTCAATTCCCAGCACCCACATGGCAGCTGACAGTCATCTGTAAATCCAGGTCCAGAGGATCCTACGACCTCTGTGGGCATTGCATGTCACGGGAGCACTTTTAAAAAGAAAGTAATGCTAATAAAACACTAATATAAAAATAAAGTAATATATAAAGTAAATTAAAGCAATGTAGCATATAGTAAACACTTAAAAGTGCTTCCTATTATTATACTCCATATCTTGAAATATCTATAAATCTCTGTCCTGAACACTAGCCAGCAGAACAAATGCTACTATTATTATATTGCCTTAGATGCTCCTAAAGTACATAATAGAGTTTGTGGGAGCATACCTATATCCCAGATAACTGGTTAAGGTCCAGTATAGAATGATGGTTTAGATGATGTGGTGGTTTGAATGAAAATGTCCCCTATAGGCTCCAAATATTTGGACATTTTGTCCCCAGATGGTGGTGCTGTTTCAGGAGGTTTTAGAAGGTGTGGCTGTGCTGGAGGAAGCACATCACTGCAGCGGGCTTAGAGAGTTCTTAAGCCTTGCTGGATCTCTAGCTGCTCTCTTGCTTCCTGTGCCTGCTTGGAGATGTAGAGCACAGCTTCTGCTCCTGCTCCAGCCGCCTCCAGCCATCATGCTTCCCCACCATGATGGACTGTAATTCCCCTGGAACCATAAATCAAATAAATTCTTCCTTTCTTAGGTTGCTTTGGTCAGTGTTTTTATCACAGCAACAGAAAAGTGACTAATACAGATGAGCACTTGGAACTTAATTCTACCATCTACTAGAAATATAATCAGGGCCACCTGACTGAACATGTTTTCATACCTTGTGAAATAGAGGAATAATAACTACCTCCAAAGAGCATAGTAGGAATTAGTGAAGTCATATTTGGTAGAGCATCTAAGGTCATCCAGAAGTTCTTCATGCAGGTATTCAAAACTCAGAGTCCCAGATGAATATTTGCTTAGTGCCTTTTTGTAGCCAAAGCCCTGCTCTAAATGTATCAATGGCATCTCAAAGTCATGGGATGTGCACAGTTTTCTTGGTGTCTCACACCCATAGTTTACTCCACAAAATAAGTTTGTGAGATAAGTATTCTTTTCATTAAGCTATAGAGAAAGGCAGAAAGGTCTACCCAAGATAAATAGTAAGAGCTCGACCTCAAATCCAGATCTTTTGAGTAAAGGCTTCCTGCGAGGCTTCCTCATGCTCCCTTGCTGCCTTCTGAATATTCCCAGGAGAATTATTTGAAAACACACAAGGCTGGCCTCACACAGGTCTGTCACATATTTTACACTGGAGAAAGTGAATCAAAGAGTGAGGGGGGGGCACGGGGCCTTCCTTAAAAGCAAGAATATATTTTCCAAGGACAAAAAGCATGATATGATTCATAGTCTGTGCATCTTTCACTTAGGGTTCTGAAACCGTAAGAATCATCCTACAGATGAGTTGACAGAGTTCCCATTGACACTGGTGAACTGCAAAAAAAAGGTAGGCAGGAAAACTAAGTAGGAAGACAACAAAACTTTTTATATTCCGTGTTTTCATTTTAAATATTCTGTTTTCATACACACAAATATGAGCACTGAAAACCCATTTAAAGCCCAGTAGGAATACTGTTAAATTATGAAGAAAACATAGTTGATAGGAATGTGAAGGTAATTACTATGATTTTTCTTTCTCTAATCCACTGTCAATAAGTTACTCCCATGGTATAAGCTGACATTTACTTTCTTACTTTTTTTAAACTCCTGGGTTTCAGCTGAAGTTCAGTTTCCAGGAAATCTCTCCCCATTTGGGGTCACCGTGTACCACAGCCTCAAATTTCTCCCACATCCCTTGCCCATGTACACAGCTGTACAACTCACTGTCTGTTCGAGCTGGTTTAGTGGACAGTGCCCATGTGACAAAATTATATCCCTCAGAAAGGAACTGGAATGACAGAGAACAGATATTGCCCTCTCAGGAATGGGACTGAATGTGGGAAGCTGTGGAAGCTGCGGCCACAAGCACAGGCTTTGCCTGCAGGCTCGGGTTTCTGTGTTTGGGGCCTTAGTATCTGCCATGCTCCTTTTGAAAGAGTGCAGAGGTGTAGAAACCATAGAACTCCATCCTTTCATAGAGCAAGGCAGTCCTGCTGACTTTCACACAGAGGTATAGGCCCAGATATTATAATAATCACGCCTTGAAGGGGATGGAGATGGAGTTACAGGTCAAATATAAATGTCTTGACAAGTCTGAAAGGAATGAAGTTGTGACCAAAGCTATGCTGAGATGGGCTTGGAAAACAACATTAACACAGTCAGTTACACTTTTTCTCCCAGCGATTCATTTAAATGCCTGAGTATTCATTTAAATGCCCCATATCACACATTCCCTCTCCCAGCCTGAAGTTATCCCTGTAACCTAGAAAATCATCTCCTTCTGTTGTTCACTGACAGTTTGTGACCTTGTTTGTCAGCTACACAGACAGGCTGCAAGGCCTTTGGTGGGCTGGGACCACAAGTGAATGTGGGGTACAGAAAGACCTCACGGTGCAATTTAACAGATTCCCAAAAAAGGAACAAAAATCCTAAGAGAAGACATTCATGACAGTAAAAATTATGGTTGGTGAAACTTGGCTGAATTGGCTGAGGAATTCATGTGTCTGAAAAGATTTGCCTAATGTATTTGGGGTTAAATTCAGCTATGAAAGGACCTATTTGAAATCATGTTGTTCTTGCATCTGGCTGAGGACACATTACTCCAAAATGAACCACACACTAATGCTATTTTTAATCTTTCAACATTTGATTAAGTCAAGGGTTCACATCCCTTAAGCACAATATTTTATAGTTGCAGAATAGACAATAATCATTGAAACGCTTGTGATATTCTGGTTAAGTAAATTTTCTAGTTGCATAAGATGGTATCCATAACCAGTTTTTATTCAGTGCTTATTGAAAATCACGATGCTGTGTATTCTCCTTTTCTGCTTTGGAAATCAGCACACTGAATACAATGTCTTACTTCTTAAGTAATGGTGACCTGAGCATGCAGCAAGACATTAAATAACTCTAAAACTAGACTTCTGGGTCTGATCACTGTGATTCTCAGAACTAGGAGATATAATGCAAAATAAATAAATATATCAAAACGGACTCATCTCCACACAAATGTGCTTGATATAAATATATTGATCTTTCAGATTACCATTTTGTTTATTAAACATATATCTTACATGATTTATTTTGAAGGTACATTATTCAAAATAGCTAAAAGATGGTAGAAACTCAAGTGTTCATTGACAGATGAATGAATAAACAAAATGTTTTTATTCTGCTTTTAGGAGAAAGGAAATTATGCATACTATAAAATGGATGAACCATATGACATTGTAATACATCAAATAGGCCAGCATGTCTTATCTCAGAAAGGGGGGAGTGGAAGCAGAAGAGGAGTTAACAAGCACTTGGGTAGCAGAGAGAATTGTTTAATGGGTACAGAGTTTCAGTTTTGCAAGATGAAGGCATTTTGCGATTGATCCCACAACAATGTAAAAGTATTTGAAACAAATTTTATGTACACATAAAAGTGGTCAGCACAGCAAACAACATTGGTGCAGTAATGGCACTTTTATCTTGGGGACAATCAATAGCTACCTAATTGGACTAAAAGCCCACTCAGTGGGAAGGAACTCAAGTCTGGTACTGTAAACATAGTCAAATACACATGGCTGGAGAGGTCATAGATCTTAGAGAAAACTCCAAGACTGTCACATCCCTAGACTACTGTGATTTCTAAAATATGTCTCCTTATATTTACAGACAAATATCCCAGTCACCACTCATCAAAGAAGCTCGTTTTGCACCAGTTGGAGACTATTACCAAGTACCACAATTGGTCACACATGGACATTGTCTATGAATTGCACAGGCATATATGACATCTACAATGAAACCTCTACACTTAAGGCTCATGTAACATAGAACAGGTAAAGAAGACGCTCATGAATTTCTCAGCTCTCATTAATGAAGTTCCCTCATGCAGTGGAGGGCCAGGAACACAAAAGGTCACAAATGGCCAAAGCATAGAGATCAAGAGTCTGCTGAATGCTGGTTCTTGGACAGGACTCCTTTAATAAACTCCACCCACCCAAGGCTCAGGGACCATCACAGAAGAGGGGGCAGAAAGATTGTCAGAGCCAGGGAGGAGGTGCATAACCATATGGAAACAGTCCTACAAGTTAATGGGAACTTGCTCATATGATTTTATGGCAGTGGCATCAGCATACACAAGTCCCATGCAAACTTGGGCAGACAAACAAACAAACAAACAAACAAACAAACAGCATAGAACTGGGAAAATGAACAGCAGACCCCAATTTTATCTGAAGAAATATTGGCAACTGATTACTGTTAGGTGAGGAGAGTTGATCTTCCTAAAAAAAGGGGCTCTAGATAGGCTGACTAGACTTCAAAGGATTGAACCGGGGAATGTCTGAGGATACTGACTTGACACAGATGGCCTTAACAGGGATGGCAAAGTATATGGGCTCCAGTGGGGGGTTACGGAAGGGTACTGGGGAATGGGGGTATAAAGATGTTTAAGATTGATTGAGATGTTCTGTATGAAATACATAAAATTGAATTAAAATGTTCTGTTAAAAAAGAAGAAAAGGAAGAGTAAGGTCTTAAATTTAAAGTATTATTGAATAAAAACAATACATTATTTCTCCTACTCATAAAATATAATTTCTATCTAAACAGATTCTAATATTAGCTGAAACCATATGCTCTATTCTGAAAGCAAACTGTTTTCAGTGGCCTATCTTTAAAAGAAATTGGTAAAAGTCAGTGGGCAAGTGTCTCTATTTACAAACCTCTGCACACAGCAGCAGCACCACCACACAGCAATTTTCATTACTGAAATCTACTTTCAAGAGCTTTTCTTTATCTCTTTCTTCCTCAATACAATACTTGAGTAGAAATGGGCTTCATTTTACATTATTTATTAATTTCCCATTTTACATTATGTATTAAACTGTTAATCACATGACTCCATTTTAAAATACAACTTACATTTATACAGAAAAGAAGAGGTCTAAGGGGCTGGAGTGATGGCTTAAAGGACTCAGGTTCGGATCTCAGCACCCACGTGGTGGCCAACAACCACCTATAACTTCAGTTCCTAGGGATCCAACACCCTCTTCTGGCCTCCATGGGCATTGCATTGACATGGTACACAAACACGGATGAGGCAAATCATATATGCACTTTAAATAAAAATTTAAAAATTAATAATGTAATTTAAAGAATAAGGTTAAAAAAGAGGGAAAAAGATGGTACTTTAACGTCATATGTATTTTAACCACAATTACACATTTTTTAATCTAAATTCAAAAGAAACTCAAGATTTAAGCCTACAGTTAGTTCTATTATTTCCTCCTCATATAAATCATACATAAAAAAAACTGTAGGTTTATGCAGTTCATTTTTTCCCTATAGATGTTACTCTAGAGCAAGCATTAAGAACAAGGACTTAGCACTGTGGTCTCACTTGTTTTTTGTTTGGTTGGTTGATTGGATGGTTGTTGTTTGTTGTTCTTTTCATTGCAGATGGTGCTAATGGAGAATATATTATTTTCTCTAGAAATCAAAGTAGAAATAATGTTCAAGAAAACAAAACAAAAATAATTCCCTAAAGTTTTATTTAATTACCTATCCCTCACTCCACAGTTTGTTTCTTTCATTTCTCCATCCCTACGAACTCTGTACGAAGTTCATCTAACATTCTCAGGCCATTTAATCTGATTTTGCCTCACTCAGATTCCTCTCATTTTCTAGTGCTTTACACATACAATTGGGATTGTATATATAATTAAGACTAACTGGAAGGAAGTTGATTTTTTAAAACGGTGGGGGATTCAAAATGCTACCTAAGAAATCTAAGCTCTGTTAACATTTAAGATTCAAGCCTGCATAGGTCAATAAGGCAGTTGAGCTAGTGATTTTTAAAAATGGAGGAATCATTTATCTGTCCCTTAAGAGACAGAACATCAAATAAGAGACAATATTTTCAGCTAAGACACAAAGAGATTCGATGTTAGGCCAGGTATGAAGGATCACATGCATATATACTGCCAACTTTAATATTTGTTCTTTGGGTGTGTCCTAAATTAGTAAGCTCCCTTGGAACAAAGGCTATTTTTAGATGCTACAATTAATGGATCATGCTTCCAAAACGTTTTACAGTTTGATCAGAACTATATACCAGCCATTCATCTTAACTGTGTTCCCATTTCTTCACGTTTATGATTGTTTTTGTCTTTTTTGAGACAGGATCTCCCTGTAGCCCCAACTGGACTGCAATGCATTATGTAGACCAGGCTGGCCTCAGTCTCATAGATTTGCCTGCCTCTGCCTCCCTAGCACTGGGATTAAAGGTATGTGTCACCACATCGGGCTGATTTTTTTATACTGCTTCCAGTTTACAGTGCTATCTCATGGAACTTTTTCAGTGGATTAACATGTCCTCTGTCTGCATGGTCCAGTAACAGTAGCCATTAGCAACATATGGCTAGAAACTAGTAGGTTCTACAGCATGTGTCTAGAATGTCCTTTTGCTCTCTATAGCAAACATGGTCAGTGTTCTATTCACCTCCTCCCTGTCTTTGTTAACCTTTCCACCCCTTCTTCGGCAATGGTCCCTAAGCCCTGGGTTGGGTAGAATTCAATACAGGAGTACTGTCCAAGAATCCACACTCTGCAGACTCTTACTCTCTACTCTTTGGTCATTTGTGTTCATGATCATATGGAAATAGAGTCCTACAGGCTCCTGGAACCTTGCTCATATGAACCTTCAGCAATGGTGTCAGCATGCACAAGACCCATACAAACTCAAGCAGACAAAAACCCAGCATAGAACTGTGGAAATGGGTAGCAGACCCCAATCTTAGTCAAAGAACTATTGACAGCTGATTACTACTGGGTGAGGAAGAGCTGATCTTCTTAAAGCGGGAGGAGTCTAGATAGGCTGACTAGACCCTGATGGATGAACTTCCACTGAGGAATATCTTGGGACACTAACTTGACAGGATAGGCCTTAAAACAAATGATAGAATGCATAAATTCTAGTTGGGGGGTTATGGGTAGATGCCAGTGGGAAAGGGGGTATAAAGATGATTACAATGATCTGTATGAAATACACAAAAATTCAATAAAATTTTTTAATTCCTTTTTCTACTTCTGAGTTCTTTCCTCACCCCTCAGAATTTTGCCTCTAATTGTTTATAGCTATGACTACAGAGCACTGTCTATAAACTCCTGGAGCCAATGTGAAAGTGGGGGCAAAGCTCAGAGGGACTAGGGAGTTCATTGCCTGCCTGACCCCAGCCCAGCCTCAGGGCAACCCTTATACCCTGACTAGTGTAACAATATGGAAGTCCAGCTCTCTCCCCTAACTCAGGCCTTTGGTAGAACCTAAACCCTAGGGTTGCCTGCAGTGTAAGCTGAACCTTCCCTTTGAAAGCGTTCATCTGAATTCTCGTTCTGCGCTTGCTTTCCCTGCCCTGTTTCTCCTACCTGCTTACTGATTTTTCCTGGGAGCACTTCCTCAATGAAGCACTTGCATGTAAATCCTCAAATCAGGGCCCATGTCTAGGGGTGTCTAAGACAAGCTAAAAGGCCGATTCTTCTGTAATGCTTCCCCCAGCCCTAGGCAGAATATCTAATTTCTCTAAGCAGCAACATTTTATTCATATCTCTATTACTGCACCAAATAAACAGTAGTTCCTTATATTCATGATTTGGTACTTGTTATGGATTTAATTATGTCTACCCAAAATTCTTAAGTTAACGCTCTAACCTCCAATGTGCCTGTATTTGGAGATAGCATCTTTAAAGGGACAACTTAGATTTAATGGAGTCATAAGAACAAGTTCCTAAGCCAATAAGGCTGGTGTCCTCATATTAAGATTCTAGGGATCCCTCTTCTCCACCAGGCAACAAGAAAAGTCCATGTAAGGACATGGTGGAAAGACAGCTATCATCAAGCCAGAACCAGAGGTCTCCCCTGAAACCAAGTCTTCAGGCAGCTTGATCTGGGATGTTCAGCCTCCAGATCTGTTAAGAAATAACTGTGTAGAAGCCACCCAGATTGTGCTGTTATGTCAGCCCTGACAAAGAAATGCAGTCCCCAGCTAGGACATGAGCACTTTTGAGTAGGAATCATTTCATGTTCCTTTTTTATTTTATTTTCCAATCAGTGTTTATTAATTACAGAAAATAAACTAAGATTTTCTTTCATAGTGCTAGAGTTCAAACCCAGGGACTCACACTCTGGCAAGCACTCCTCCACTGAATTACATCCCAGGCCTCCTGGTCCTCTTGCTCAGTATCTTACAAAATTATATGAGTATTTGTTTAACTTATTTGAATCTATTGGAAAATATGGAGATAATTATTTTCCATTATTTTATATAAACATATTTAATGATTGTAAGTTATAAAAACTGGAGAAAACAGATTCTTGCCATTCAGTACTTATTTCCTGTATTCTGCCTTCATTCTGTACTCTGTGGTGATGTCTGGCAGCTTCTTAAATGAGATGAGAGGAATACAAAAAAATGGCTCATTAACAATGGGCTCCTTAGAAATCCAGCTGGGGAAATTCCAATATATTTCTGAGCTGAACCAGCGTGTCTGCATGCTGCCCATAGCAGAATGCTGAGTATTTTGAAACTATTTACAAATATACAATTAAAGATATTCAATAAATATTTATCAAATGGGCAAAGCAGTAATGTTTAATGGCCAGAGGAAAAGCAGGCAACCGGATGGTATATATTTTGTAAAATAAAATATACATGTACATAGCAAATAAAAAGCTAGAAAAATATCAGATATTAGAATTTTGCATGGCTGATTCTGATTGGTGAGATTTCGGGTGACTTCTGTTTCCTTCTTCATGCTTTGAATTTCCATCCTGTCTATGGTGAACTAATACTATTTTGGAAAGGGGGAGTGAGTTATTTTTAAAGTTACAAGTCACATTCACATCTTATCCCTCCAACAATCAGCAAAAAACTTATGTTTATGGGGGCTGGAGTGATGGCTCAGCAGTTAAGAGCACTGACTGCTCTTGCAGAGGACTAGGGTTTGATTCTAGCACCCACATGGTAGCTAACAACTGTCCATAACTCCAGTTCCAGTGGATCTGACACCTTCTTCTGACCTCCATGGGCATTGCATGACATGGATGCACTTACATACATGCAGGCTATACATTCATCCACATAAAATAAAAGTTATAAATATTTTTTAAGAAAGAAAATTACAATTTTGATCATTGAAAAATTATTTACAATTCAATGAAGTACAGAAAAATTGGCCTCTGAAAACTTAATCAATGAAGCAGAGAAATTGAAGCAATGAATTATGATAAAAATATAATCAAGCACAATTCTCATGGAGATAATATGACTGTATGATTTGATTCCAATATATTCTCACAAAGCCATTTCTTTCCAGAAAATGTACTAATTTGATAACTTACTTAGTAATTCAGATGTATCCCTATTACCTTGATTGTGAGAAATCCATGGAAGAATCTTTTAAAAAGAACTGATAATATTGTGTTTGATTCCATCATGTAAATATTTTTAAATATCCTAAAATTAAATAACTTGGAGAATTCCTTCTTTCCAAACTTGGATTCTTCTAGAAAATATTTTAGCATTGCCTCTTTAAAATTCACCATTAGGTAAGCTTCATAGTAGACCTGCATAGACAGAAAGACAGATACACACACACACACACACACACACACACACACACACACACACTCACATACAGTAAATGAACAAAAATGTAATAACCTGAACTTGATAGGTACACTCAGAATTTCTTTTGGAAATTTTTTCATCTCATTTACACATACTAATCTTATACTTAAGACAGCATTAATTTACTAAGAAGAATCTAAAGCCATCCTCAGTCCTTCTGAAGGCAAACTGCAACAGGCATGCATGCTCTCCTGATCAGGCACATTCCAACAGGTATGGGCTTAAGTGCCTGAGGATGGTCTGCACATAAAAAGTCAAGAGGAAAGAATATTTGTCTACTATCTTGAGAAACTAGTGAATGCACTGGTGTGAGAACTCCCCACCCCAAGGCTTGGCAGGCATGCCTCATCCTGGGTCCAGAGTAGGAGCTGCCTGGAGATGTTCACATGTCCACTCAGACTGCTCTTGGCCCATCTATCCATCTGGGTGGTCTTCAGGGGAAAACCTCAAAGGAACATGAATTAAAAGCAGAGTTACTATGCCACCCACATCACTTCCAGTATTAGAACCCAGCCAGCTAAAGCGTATTGGCTATCCTAAAATAATAAAAACAAATTAATGGAATTGCCTCAAGGGAAATCAAGTTCCACTTACAGGCCTAGCAGCAGAAGCAGCTGTTAAAATTCACTACATTGGAGTGACATAGTGGCTTCTTAAGGATGTTTTCAAAAACTTTGAGCCACTACTATGAAAACTTAGTAAAATATTATTCATCAGAAAGCGTTTCAGTAGAGGACGCTTTGAAATCTGCATAGGATATAAGATTGTGGCTGGACCATTTGCAAAGTTTATATTTCAGTAGGTTTTGATAGACAGGACCACTGTAGTTATAAATTTTAAGAAGGGGAAATTGTTGCTTTATTAAAAACCCTAAAGCCTTTCCACTGAAAACTCAAAACCCCAAAAGCTTTTCCATTTAGAACTCAAAACCCCCAAAACTTTCCACACAATATGATTTTCCTTATCAAACAAACTTCTATGTGACATTTATAGATTTTTATGTCTGACTACAATTCTTGTAATAAAACTCTTACCTAATAACAGGAGCAACTTTTGTAATAAAACTCTTACCTAATGACAGGAGTAACGTGTTACTAGCTAGCAAGATGGTTCAGTGGTAAAGGTACTTACTTCCAAGCCTGAGAGCCCAAGTTTGATCTCCAGGACCCACAGGACAAAAGGACAGAATTGACTCCCAAAAGTTGCCTTTAACTTCCATATACACCCTATGGTGTACACATACACAAAGCAAGTAAATAAATGTAAAAAGAAACAATTTTAAAACCTGTATTACCTTAAATTTAAAAATAAAATCAAGCTGGAAATGGTGGCACACATCTAATCCCAGCACTTGGAGGCAGAGGCAGGGGGATCTCTGTGCAAGCCAGACCAGCCTGGTCTACATAGTGAGTTCCAAGTCAGCCAGGGCTACAGGGAGACCATGTCTCAAAAAAAAAAATAGAAATAAATAAATAAAATCAATTGTTTATATACCCCCCAAGATATTTCTATTCTATTAAAAGGATTGTACTGTTATATAAATGAACAGTTTGGGGAAGAATTCCTATAATGTTAGTAATACAGGAATGTATCTGGTGAGAAATGATCTTAGAGACCGTAATTCACAT
Source organism: Nannospalax galili (assembly GCF_000622305.1). NCBI lineage: Eukaryota > Metazoa > Chordata > Mammalia > Rodentia > Spalacidae > Nannospalax > Nannospalax galili. The sequence continues at coordinate 1,120,501 of NW_008340240.1, read as the reverse complement.
GTTTCCTTTTTAAACAAAGGATAAGTTGGCCTAGAAGTATTCTGAAGTATTCTTTGGCTTTTGAATTCTAGAAACTAAAATCCTAAGCAAGTTTTCCACACCAGTAAATAGCCTGCTGCATATAGAGAGTCAATGTATTCATTCAGTCAGCAGGTGAGTATGCTGATGATGCAAAAGAGCATTCATAGGTGTGGTTGGCGTGGCTTGGTCATCACAGCAGAACTCAAGTCTGCTAACTGCAGGTAAATAAGAAGGAAGTCATTATAAAGTTATGGTGGAGTTCACAGGCTCAAAAGAAAACCTACAGAATCTGAGACTCTAACCAACAGGAATTGGGGCCTTCAGAGATTGTCTCTACTTTTCAGGAAACTAGAGTGGGACTGACTGGTTCCGTCCATTTTCTTTCTGCCCTTTAGGCTTAAGAGCAAAGCCTAGGAGAAGAGTCCAAAGCTCACATGATGGATTGATGACCCAAACACATTCTTCCCCCATTTCAGTATTCTTTCATTCATTCTGAAGTCTAAAAATCTAAAATTATATTCCTATATGTTCTAAAAATTATAAGCCAGTTCTCTTTGAAGCCAGCATTCTGGAGAGTGCTTCATATTTAGCTGATCCTATGCCTTTGTGTAAGATCAGAAAAGTAGCACAGGTGAAGGCCAAGTATGAGCTGCTTTTGGTTTTCCTGCAACATTTTTACCTAAGAACTCCAAAACCCATTAGCTTAACAGGTGTTGGGAAGCATGACAAAGATCACTCACATGGTATGCATGTGTCATGGCCCTGCATCCAATAATTCTGGCCACAGTTTCTGATCTATCAGTCACAACTAAGGTACATATTCCTGGAGCCAATGACTACATGGGTAACCAGGAATTGGCATTGTATTTCCCACAATTCCTTATCTTCCTGATGATAATCAAGTCTCTTCCCAGACTAGTGTTGTTCTGAAAATAATTCCTGGAGCCCTGATTCTCTATTGATATAATAAATCTCCTTCTGCTTAAATAAGTAGAGACAGTTCAATTTCAGTTCGATTAGCTATTGTGGTTTGGGCACCCACCTCTCAACTAGTAGAAAAGAGCACGTGTAGATTGGTAGCCCGAAAAAAGTGTCATGCCTGACGGAAGAGAGATAATTCCCCGAAAAGAAAATAAAGGGTTCTTATCAAAAAAGGATGAGCTCTGGTGCACCCAACTTCATAAACACATTACTATAAGACTTTAAGGCCCAGATTAATCTCAACTCATTAACAGCTGGGGACTTCAATACCCCATTGTCTACATTAGATAGGTCAACAGGACAGAGAATTAACAGAGAGACATCTCAATTATAACAATACCATATATCAAATGTGCCTAACAGACATCTACCAAATATTCCACCTAAGCATCAAAGAATATACTTTCTATTCAGCACCCGATGGAACTTTGTCCAAAATTGACCATATACTGGGGCACAAAACAAACCTCAACAAATACAAAAAGATTGAAATAATTTCATGCATTCTATCAGACCACAATACAATAAAACTTAAAATCAACAATGGAGGAAACCCTAGTAACTACATGAATACATGGAGTTTAAACAGCACATTCCTGAATGATGAATGGGTCAAAGGAGAAATTAAGAAAGAAATAAAAGTATTCCTGGAACTAAATGAAAAGGACAATATAACACAACAAAACCTCTGGGGCATGTTGAAAGCAGTCCTTAGAGGGAAGTTTATAGTTCTAAGTGCCTACATTAAAAAATCAGAAAGAAAACAAATGACTTAACATTTCTAATCAAGACACTTGAAAAGCAACAACAAATGAAACCCAAACCCAGAGGACAAGAAGAAATAACAAAAATCAGAGCAGAAATTGCTAAAATAGAAACAAAGAAAACAATACAAAGAATCAATGAATTCAACACCTGGTTCTTTGAAAAGATAAACAAGATTGACAGGCCGCTAGCCCAGTTAACCAAAAGAAAGAAAGAGCACCTCTAAATCAAGAAAATCAGAGATGAAAGGGGAAACAGCATAACAGACACCAAAAAGATCCATAACATTATAAGGGAATACTTTAAAAACCTATACGCTACTAAATTTGAAAACACAAAGAAATGAATGGGCATCTAAAAGCATTGTAATCACCAAAACTCCTAAAAGAAATGGATGCATATCTAAAGGCATGGGAACCACCAAAACTAAACCAAGAAGAGATTAACAGCTTAAACAGACCCATAACATATAAGGAAATTGAAACAGTAACACAAAACCCAGGACCAGATGGGTTTACAGTGGAATTCAATCAGACGTTTTAAAAAAGATCTATATCTGATACTACTTATTTTATTCAAAAATATAGAAATGGAAGGAGAACTTCCAAATTCCTTCAATGAAGCCAGCATCACTCTAATACCAAAGCTACGTAAAGATACAATCAAAAAAGCACAGACCCATAACTTTAATGAAAATAGATGCAAATATTCTCAACAAAACACTTGCAAATTGCATACAGACACTCATCAAAAAGATCATCCACCATGATCAAGTCGACTTTATTCCAGAGATGCAGGGATAGTTCAACATACATAAATCAATAAACATCATAAATCATATAAATGGACTCAAAGACAAGAACCATATGGTCATCTCAATAGATGCAGAGAAGGCCTTTGACAAAATTCAACATGCATTTATTTTCAAAGTTCTAGAGGGAATTGGATTTGAGGGAATATAATTAAAGCTGATGCAGAAAAGTCTTTTGACAAAATTCAACATGCATTTATGTTCAAAGTCCTAGAGAGAATTGGACTGGAGGGAACATACCTCAACATAATTAAAGCCATATATAAAAAACCCACAGCCAACATCATTTTAAATGGAGAAAAACTGGAAGCATTCCCATTGAAATCAAGAACCAGACAAGGATATCCACTACCTCCACTCCTTTTTAACATAGTGCTTGAAACTCTTGCAAGAGCAATAAGACAAGAGAAGGCAATTAAAGGAGTAATAATTGGAAAAGAAGAGATCAAATTATCCCTTTTTGCAGAAGAAATGATATTATATCTAACAGATGCCAAAAATTCCACTAGAAAACTCCTAGAAATGAATAAAACTCTCAGTAAAATGAAAGGTTACAAAATTAATCTACAAAAGTCTGTAACCTTTTTATATACCAATAACAAGCAATCAGAGAAAAAGTACATGGAAGCACTCCCTTTCACAATAGCTGCAAAAAAATAAATAAAATATCTCAGAATAACCCTGATCAAAGACATTAAAAACTTCTACAATGAAAATTTTAAATCTTTAAGGAAAGAGATTGAGGAAGATGGAGAGACCTCCTACCCTCATGGATTGGAAGAATTAATATTGTGAAAATGACAATCCTACCAAAAACCATTTATAGATTCAATGCAATGTCAATTAAAATCCCAATGACATTCTTTACAAAAACCATCCTAAGATTCATATGGAAATACAAAATACCTCGGATAGCCAAAACCACCCTGAGCACTAAGCAATGCCGGGGGGATTACTATACCAGATTTTAAGCTGTATTACAGAGCTATAGT
>NW_008340240.1:1102758-1116905 GCF_000622305.1 Nannospalax galili | reverse complement strand
AACATGATACTGGCACAAAAATAGACCCATAGATCAATGTAACAAAATTGAAGACCCAAATATGAGTACATGAAATTTCAGCCTCCTGATATTTGACAAAGGGGCCAAGAACTTTCACTGGAGAAAAGACAGTATGTTCAGCAAATGGTGGTGGCAAAACTGGATCTCCACCTGTAGAAGAATGAAACTAAACCCCTATCTTTCACCTTGCACAAAAGTCAGTTCCAAATGGATCAAAGACCTTAATGTGAAGCCTGAAACTCTGAAACTGTTAGAAGAAAACTTTGTGAATAACCTACAAGATACAGGTGTAGGAAAGGGTTTTCTACACCAGACATCAATTGCTCAGGAAACAAGGTCAAGAATTAACAAATGGGACCTCATTAAACTAAAAAGCTTCTTTACATCAAAAGAAGCAACGAAGGAAGTGAAGAGAAAACCCACAGAAGGGGAGAAAATCTTTACCAGCAACACATCTGACAGAGGTTTAACAGCCATAAGTACAATGAATTAAAGAAAATCTTCACCAGCAACATATCTGACAGAGGCTTAACAGCTATAATATACAATGAATTTTAAAAAAGAAAAGAATCAAGAAAGGAAGTAGCCCAGTTAAAAGATAGGATAAGGAGCTGAAGAGAGAGTTCTTAAAAGAAGAAATAAAGATGGATAAGAAACATCTTAAAAGGTGTTCAACATCATTAATAATTAGGGAAATGCAAATTAAAACCACTTTAAGATTTCATCTTACCTAGTCAGAGTGGCTAAGATCAAGAGAACAAATGATACCAAATGTTGGAGAGGATGTGGGGAAAGGGGAACACTCATCCACCGCTGGTGGGACTGCATACTTGTTCAACTCCTATGGAAGGCAGTATGGAGAACTCTTAAAAAACTACAAATGAACCTACCATTTGACCCAGTTATACCACTCCTTGGCATATACCCAAAAAACTATCCTATTGCAGAGACACTTGTCCATCCATGTCTTTTGCTGCTCTTTTCACAATAGGTAAGAGATGGAAGCAACCTAAGTGTCCCTCAACTGATGAGTGGATAATGAAAATGTGGTTCATTTATACAATGGAGTTTTACTCAGCAGTAAAGAAAGATGAAATCATGAAATTCGCCAGTAAATGGATGGAACTAGAAACTGTTATATTAAGTGAAATAACACAGACTCAGGAAAACAAACAACAAATGTTCTCCCTCATATGTGGATCCTAGCACCAAATCCTCATAAGTGAGTATGTATCCAGACTTAACTATAGGAACCAGTATAATGAAAAAGAACCAGGGAGGTAAAGGAAAAGAAAGAATCTGAAAGAGAACAGTAGGAAGTAGGTGTTAATAAGGGAGATATGGATTAAAATGGGGTTATTTTAAGGAGGGGGGGGTGGGATGGTTATATAAGAAACCTTGGTAATAAAGGGAAAGAAGGAGCTCAAGAGAGGTAGGAGCATAGGATAAAGGTATTATTAAGGGAGAAATGGGGAAAATGAGGGCACTTTAAATGGGGAAAACATTGTGGAAGGGTTAGACAATGTGAGAAATATATAATGCCTAGCTAGTTTTTAAAAAGCCAGGGGGAATCATATTAGTCCAACAACCTACTGACAAATTATACATACAATTATCTCAAGGAACATAATATATGTCCAGGCAAGGTTTATCTGAGAACATTTGGTCTTTTCCCAAGCTTTATCTACATAGCACATGGTAATTAAAAGTACCAGACTGGTAGAACTAACCTTCTTAGATGTTTAACAGCCATACTCTGAGGCCTATACTAACTTGGTCAGAGGTATTTAAAGGAGAGTTTTTGTTCCTTGCCTTCCAATGTAGACTAAGTTCCAGGGGACTATGGAGCATCTCTCAAAATGTTTTGTAACTGTGGTGAGTCACCTGTCCTCTGGATCAAGGAGGTCATGGAGACCCTACCAGATGGACTTGAACCACTGTCCAGTCTACAAAGAGGAGGGTCAACAGAGAGGAAATGTTTCCTCCATGCTTCCAAGTGAAACCATCCACACTAAAGCAGGACCTTTGACTTATCTTCACATAGATGGAACTGGTATAAGAAAGGAGCCAGGGGCTCCTCCAAAGCCCAAGTGACCCCTGAGGAACAGATCCTCAAATGACCTTAAGAGTAAAAATAAATTGGTTTATGTGGGCCAATTGCATGGTCTTAAACACACAAAAGGAAAGTATAACCAAAGATTAAAGGGATCATTTTAATTCTTTAAGATTCCATGTGTATAGATGAGGTTACATAATAAGAAACAATGTCAGGCAGAAGACACCTTCCTTTGAGTTGTTGGCCAGGGTGACCCAAGAGACTCCCAGACAGTAACCCAGCATAGAACTGGGAAAATGAACATCAGACCCCAATCTTATCTAAAGGAACATTGGCAACAGCTTGCTGCTAGATGAGGAAGAACTTATCTTCCTAAATCAAGGAACTATAGATAAGCTGACTATATTCAGCAGATATACAAGCACTGGGGAATGGCTAGGGGTACTGACAACACAGTGGACAGTAACAGGGATGACAGAGTATATGGGCTCCAGCAGGAGGGGGACATGGGAGGGTGTTACTTGGGATGTGGGTATATAGGTCTAAGATTGTTTGGGATGTTCTGTATAAAATACACAAAAAAATCAATAAATAAAAAATGAGTTATATTTGAGGAAGAAGCATAAAAATTCGCTTCATGTTTATTAGTAGATGTGAAAAACATTACCATTGAAATCTACCTGATGACTTTATATCCATGCTCAGGTGCCAAGGATCTCAGAAAGTAATGAACTGTGACTAGTAATAATCAGATATATGTAGGTTAGAGACGTGTGTACAAACATCTAGAATTGCATTAAAAACGAATTTTTTTCTGTATGAAACTGTATTTTCTTAATGAAATGGAGATCTTTTTTAAAAGGTTAAAACCTCATTTAATTTTATGTCTAAAAGGGTTTATACTGTGTACAATATTGTATAACTTTATTAATTCAACTGTAAATCTAAAAATTTGCAGCCATCTTTGAAAGAGATGCATCCTAGCTCTGGAAAATGTTATTGAATATGTCAGTGCTGTTGTAATGAAATGCTTCTTCTAATTATGTGGTTATTAAATAATTAAAATTTAAAAAGGATGGGATGGATTGTGGGTAGACCAAAACAGCCAACATCCATCCTGTAAATGAATACAAAGGTAATTAATCCATAGCACTTCTAGAGAATCTTGCTTAAGCTTCAGTTTTCTGAAGTCATGAAATGTTATGAAAGCTTTACTCCGAGAGAGGCAGTTAGAAGTTTCTTGGAATGACACCTGATCTAGGTTTTCAGGCTCAAACAAATACAACTAACTTTCTTTGAAATGATATTTTAGTGACTTAATTTGTACTCTGTGTTATGCATGCACATTTGCATTAAGTATCCAAATTGATGAGTCAAACAGGAAAGACATGTTTCATTTTGAACTTTTCTCTTACTAATAGGTGTAAATTTCATATCTACAAGAAAAAACTACAAAGAAAGTACAAATAATCAATACACTGTAGACTCAGGTTAGCTAAAATTTCCTAAGCCCAAATTTTACCCCGAGTGCTGTAGAAGCAACCAATTTCCCACGGTGATTTAACTGTATCCTATGCATCCTGACCTCCTCAGATAGAAATCAAATTTAGTTCATGAACACATGCCAAATGCTAAGGTTCATTATCCCCCATCACCTGCTTGTTTTTATGACTTCCCTGCATTCTTCCCCCTGCTTGGTTTGCCTCTCGTGGTCATGGTTGCTAGCTCAGGGATTGGTCCCTCAGGATAATAGCTTTGGGCTGACACTTGCTCTTGCTTACCCAATGAATGCTAAGCTGCTATTATTTCCTTCTCAACTCCAGCTAGAGCTGTGGTATTATTTCTGTCCCGATCTGTGACTCTGCTGTTTTTCTCACTCAGCCATTTCACACATTGAGTTCATCTTTTATCCACACTGGAAATGCTGCTGGGATGATATTGTCACAATGATGCTTTGACCCAAACTTGTACAGTGTGTTTAACGTGACAGCTGGTAGCACCATCCAGCAGGAATCGAGGGAAAGTGAACACTAACTGAATTTCCATTATGTATCAGATACGCATCTAAGACCTTTACTGTTTATTACCCATTTCATACGATTTATTCAGTGATTTGCTTCCCAAAGCCAATCATCCTCCAGTCTCTGTCAACACATCCCGGGGACTGGCTACACTACAGTTCAGCTTAATTAAGCACCTCCCTCCCAGCAGAGCTTTGTCCTGCTTCTCCTGCCTGTAGGCCCATCCCTCCTCCTCTACCTTTCTTTCACACTTCCATCTTCAGAATCGACTCCAGGTCAGCTTTCACATTCTTTCTTGCTTCTACTCTTTCTATGAAGAAGCTCTGACCAAATTCCAGCCGGTTTTAAGTGACATGCATATCCCCTCACATGCTCATACTGACCTCACAGAAAAGAAACTGTGATAGGAAACAAATTTCTAACATTCCTTCCAGCTTTCTAAAACGAGGTCCACCTGTTTTGAATCAGTGGCATATGAGAAGTGAATGTGATTCTCCCAACAGGATAAAAACGAGTCCGTGTTACTTATCACATAGTTTCTCAAAGCTTTTCTTCTTCTTGACCTTCCGTGTGTTCTTTCCAAGCTGCAAGAAAAATACTAAAAGATAAAGCTTTCAAAATATGATAAAGTGTTTCTCAAGAGATTACGGGATAAAGGTTAAGAGAATGTACAGTAACATAAGCGGCCCTAGGGACACCTCCGTGACTGACATCTGAGCATACAGAAAAGTCCATCTCCATGCTACAGCTTTCACATGCACAAATACGATTTCACCATGTACTCTTGCAGTATTTAAATGTCTAAGGTTTTGTACTGCCTTTCTCCCTCCCTGAATTCCCAAGCATAGAAGTTGTCACAGGGGAAATAAAATATTTTTACAGCAGAATTCCTGGTGTTAGGTGCTTTATAAAACAGGTTTGGCCCTCGCTGAGAAAATAAAAGTGCTAAGTTCCTAAAAGAACTGTGAGAATGTGGATTCAGACAGCTGTCTAGGGCTTGAGGTGTTATTGCAAGGTGTGTCCGTACCTCCTCTTTCCATCCATCCCCAACACTTGAAGATGAGAAATGGGAGCCAGAAAGAGTTCATCTTTTCAGGAACTACTATACACTTTGTTTTAAATAAAAACAATTTCTTCCCTGTAACTCTCTGTACTGGGAAGAGGGATTTTCCTCCCCGAGTCTAAGTGAGAGCAGTCCCACAAGACTCCCAGAAAAGTTTAAGGTAACCACAGAGGATACAGCGTGTGGAAACTGAAAAAGGCAATATAACACGGGCTTTCAAATGCCGCAGCCGAAGAGAGCACGGTGAATTGATGTGTGGATAGAATGACGGCCCATTCCGTGGTTAGACATTCACCAAGGAGTCCTACTGAATCATTTGCCCAATATTCCTTAAGAGAGAAATAAAGAACACAGGGGAAAACAGTATTGTGAAGATTCCTTGTGGAGAGAGTCAAGATATATCCTGTCCCCATCTACCGGAGCCTAACCCCTGAGAGGTTGCAGAGGGTGGACTTTAGAGGAGGAGGCCAGAGAGCACGCAGGGCCTATAGCTATGCATTACATCACAACAGCATGGAGAAAAGAGAATGTAGTGGAGAAATGGCTAGACGATGCCACCAGCTAGGCACCTAAATGGGACGAGAACCAAGACAGTTTACCTTTTATGTCTTAGCACACATTCGGACTATAGACACTTTATAAGCATTTCTTTGAAACTGGCTTCAAGAAGGGACATCAAAACTGATTTAAGTAACGATAAATAACAGGAAAAAGAAGTGTATCATTTGCATGTTGTTTTTTAATAGTATGTGTTTTGATATACCTTCTTTGTTGCAGATGTTCAGAGGAATTTCTCCTGATATTTTATAGAGTGTCTACATAAATTATCACATAACTGATAGTGGCGATATTCCACCAACCATAAGGACTTTCAATGGCAGTTTCTCATGATTTACTTTTCCCCACTTCTCTCCATGCTTTTAACAGTCCGCAGTAGCATGCATAGCAGCGTTTAACAACGGGGTCTTCTCTGAGGAATAACACATCTGCCGTGTATAGCTTGCAATATCTGTGATGTAAACACTTCACCCACAGCTAATTTCAAACTACCAATGTGAGACTAGAGAAAGTGGAATTAGGAAAAGATTGGCACAGTTGGATCTCAGGAGCCAGAGCAAACCATTTCTAAGCTCTCACTGCTCTGAAACGTGATGTTGAAATCCATTTATTAACCATTAGTTAACTTCAAAATATTGTTAGATGATATCGTTGTTGCTGATGTTGTGTGTCCTCCCTCAAGCAATTCCAAATGGTATAAGAGGAACAGCATAATAATAAGTGCATGTGAGAATGAGAATGGAAAGGAAATACAGAAAATGACAAAAGTCCACTTCTTCAAGAGTCTTGATGGATGAAACTAATTACACGTAGTATGGTAGATAACTAACATATTTTAAGGAGAAAAAAGAATAATCCCCTTAGTTTTAGATGCCCCTATTGCAGCATATCTTAAATCCAAAGCCCTTTGGATAAGTTTTTTAACAGTTTATAAAGTACCTGAGGGCCAATAATATGGGTCAGCAAGAAAAAAGTGTTTGCCACACCACTTGGTGACCTGAGTTTGATCCCTGAAATCCACTGTGAGAGAAGAGAACTGATTCATGCATGTTTGTTTACAGAATGTGGCCAGCAGCAGGACCTTCATGTGGGCCAACACCACTCATTTGGCTGCCCCAGGGGACTGGCCCCCCTCCAGGACTCCCAGACGGATTGCTGCTCTTCTCTTTATTCTTTTCTTACGTTTTCTGCCCCCTGAACACTGGGGGTGGCACCCAGGACCTTGCATATGCTAGACAAGCACTCTACCCGTGAGTCATGCCCCCAGACTCTCTGGATTCTAGGCAAGTAGACCCTCACTGGTGGATTCTAAGCAAGTGTTCTACCATTGAGCCATGCCCCCATTCCCTCACTGCGGAATTCTAGGCACTCTACCACTGAGCCATACCCCCATCCCCTCCCTCACTAGTAGATTCTAGGCAAGTGCTATTCCACTGAGCCATGCCCCCAGACCCTCACTGGCAGATTCTAGGCGGGTGTCTTATCACCAGGCCATACCCCGAGACCCTTACTGGTGGGTCTTAGGCAAGTGCTCTACCACTGGTCTACATTTCTAGCTTTGGGATTATTTTTTTCAAAAATTTTCTATTGACTTTTTGTGTATTTCATACAGACCATCTTAGTGATCTTTATATCCCCTTCCCCTTTGGCACCATCCAATACCCCCCCCCACACGCACACACTGATTTCATGTGTTCTGTCATTTGTGTTAAGGCCTAAGTCAAGTTAGTGTCCCCAGGTGTCTCTCAGTGCAAATTCATCCTAGTCTTGGAATTCACACACACACACACACACACACACACACACACACACACACCAATAAAAATAGAGTGCCTTGATTATATGGAGTACTCATAGAGCTTTCTCTTCTTCTACACTAGGCATCACCTTACCAGATGCTCAAAGAGGCACAATTGCTTACACCACTGCAAAGAAGAGAAAGTCAGAATTAAAAAGAGGCTAAATCTCTTGTACCAAAGGGAAAAAGGTGCCATGCTCCCTAAGCTGGCAAAAGGGTATATTCCTGTAAAGCCTTAGATGCCCTGAAATCTATTACAGCTAGTAGTTTCCAAAATAATAAGATTTCTACTGGGGCCTCTGACTGTATACTGTATACCTTCAGATCCTCAGCTGTAGCCCAAGTGGAGAGGAAAATGATCACAGCCCAATTAAGGTGCTGTCTCAGAGAATGAAATAAAAAGATTATGTCTAGCACTGTTCTTTCCTAGAGGAAAATACAAGAAAGTCATACTGTTTCTAATCAAAACCAGCAACAAAGAAAGAATTAACAGCATGACCTCAATTTCACATCTACATTAACAATTCAAGAAGAACAATTTTGCAATCATCCGTGAGTAGAGGAGTCTATCACTAGCCCAATTCAATTACATGTTGAACTAAGGCCAAGTCAATTTTTAAAAAGTAGCATAGCAAAGACTTTCTGAATTTTTCACCCAGAACTTTTATAGAAGTCTACTTCATTTTGATGTGCTATGTTTACACACTGATGATGCCCTTATGAAGTTCATAAGGTCGAGCCAATTAAATGATAGCATGAACCTCCTCCTGCACTGGCTAGTCCACCTCTTCCCAACTGTAATCTTCCCACTTTATAATGACTAGAACAACAGTTTGCTGCTGAAAGTCAAGGTCTTACTCTCCCATATTAAAAAAAGAAGATTCCGTTATATAAATTTCATTTTAAGACCTTTCTAGATGCATAAAATGTAATCTCTCATCACCAAAACAAGTCACCATTAACCTCTTCTTCACAGACAGACAGGTAGATGATGGATGGATAAATAGATGATAGATTGATATAGAGATGGGGGAAATATGTAAATAGATAGGATCAAGATATACTAAACTTCCTTCATGGGACTCTTCCCATATTTAAAGAGTTGTTTAGGTTTTTTTTTTTTTTTCAGTAAAACAGAGGTGGAAGTAATCTTGCATCAGAAAATTTTTAGTCCAATTTTGTATAGATTGACAAGAAATAAAGCTTGACTGATAATTCTAACTCTATGAGAAGCTATAAGCAGAATGTGACCATAGAGCTCATAGCCCAAGAGTATTCTTGAGAGTCATACTTACCTCAGAGTCATACTTACCTTCTTCCTTGAGCATTCCAGCAGTATTCCCTGTGAAGCCATTAACCAGGGAAGGGCCAACCAGGGACTCCAACAGTAAAGCAACATTCATCTTGGCATGGCTTTATGGAACTAGCCCCATTTGCAAAGCAGATGACCACCAGATACTCAGGGAACTTTTATAATTGTGAGCAAAAGTAGGACAGCTACAAGCAGGATAGGGCAAGAGGACAATTTTAAGAATTCCCTGAAGGACAACTTCAAATGATGAGGCCCAGCTTTGTCACATTGGCCTGATGGAGATGTGTGCTTTTAAAGACCTTAGACTAACTCAGGAAACTCAGACAGAGCAAGTAAAAGGCTCTGATTCTGCAAATAGCAGCTGCAACCACACTTCCAGGAACAGAATGGGTCCTTTCAATCACACTTATTCAAACTATGAGGCTCTGTCACTGTCATATTGGAGTTGGAATTCTACACTGCTGACCTAGATAATTGCATTCATTTGGAATAATTTTCCTTAATAATAAACATAGCAGATGACAATTCAGCACATGAAGAACTGTCACATAGTTTTTAAGTTGCAGTAGTTAGTAAACACATGAATAAAACACAACTTCAATCATAATCAAAGACATAAATTATTCAATGATCAAGGTGTTAACTTTTACCTATTTGAAATTTCTTGAAAGATAATATCCAGTGTACATGAATAACAGAAACAGAGACTCAAATATACTTATTTATTTATTTAAAATGCATCTAGTATATACCATGTTCCGTATACTACTGTTGGTGCTAGGAATGTGGTAATAAAACATCTTTTTTGATGAATGGATAGATAATTGCTACATATATAGATAATGATGATAGATGGATAGATAGATAGTAGATAGATAGATAGATAGATAGATAGATAGATAGATGATGGATAGATTATATAGATGATAGATAGATTAGATAGATGATAGATAAATAGATAGATAGATAGATAATAGAGGATAGATAGATAAATGATAGATGATAGATACATAGATGATATATTGATGATAGAAGATAGATGGATTATGATAGATGATAAATAGAGATAGATTAATGGATGGGTAGATAGATGATAGACAGATAGATAGATAGATAGATAGATAGATAGATAGATAGATAGATAGATAGATAAATGGTAAATAGGCAATAAGATCAAGATATAAAGTATCTTTGTCTCCACGGAGTTTACATTCTGTAAGAGAAATTAATAAATCAGACAGTCAACAATGTGGAGACGAAAACTTTAGGACTTTTTACCAGATGTGCGGTAAAATCTGTGTATTATAAACAAGTCACAGCCAAATAAATTCATGACTCAAACTAAAACTGCATACATACACACACACAAACACACACATACACACACACATATCTGCACATAAGAGATTTTATAATAAAAATGTTTGGGGAATGTCCAACTCACATTTGAAGACATATTGTACACTGATCTTTTGAAAGTTATAGGACATCCTTTAAGAAAGAATTCTGTTGACTTAGCTGAATATTTTCCAAATTTAGCTATTTTCTCTTCCTTCTCTCCTTCTATTCTTTATCACATGCATAGTACCTATGATCAGATTGTGCAAACTTCAACACACGCTGTTCCAGTTCAAACAACTGCTAAAATTATGAAGTTTACAGTATTGTCCATGTTAGACTAACAGAGAAATGCCTTGGAGCCTTGGTTCTTTTGTGGCTAGAGAGAGTCTTGCCTGGCCTAATATCTTAGAAATTTGCCCTGCTCAGAATCAATATCATGCAAATGCTGTATTACCAAAATTGTTCTAGGAATTCAATACAATCCCCATTAGTATTCCAATAACATTATCTACTATTCTAGAAAATCAATATTAAAATTCATATGGAAACACAGAACACCCTGAAAAGCCAGAACTAAGTAGAGAAAACAATGCTTGGAGACATTGCTATTCCTGAGCTCAAATTATACTATAGGGCCATAGAAATAAAAATACCATGGTACTGGTACAAAAGCGGTAGACTGAGGAATACAATAGCGTATACATAAATAAACCCACCAGCTACAACCACCTAATTTTTTGACAAAGATGCTTAATTGGGGTGTGGGAAGCCTCATCAACAAGCGGTGTTGGGAAAATTGGAATCCACATGTGTAAGTGTGAAATCATATCCATATCTCTCACCTTACACAAAAATCAGTTCAAAATGTGTCAAATTCTTTAATATAAAACCTGAAACTCTGAATATGCTAATGGAAAACATAGATAAAACACGGAAATATAAGCAAAGACTTTCTGTAAAGACTTTCCAATAGGAGAGGAAATAACCCAAGAAATGACAAATGAGATTAAATGAAATTTAAAAAACTTCTTCACGGCAAAAGAACTGTTGGAATAATGAAGAGACAGATTATAAAACAGGAGCAAATCTTTCCCAGCCATATACTGACAAGAGAATATGGAAACGATGTCAAAATAAAATAAATCCAAATCTTCCAATCAATCAAAGGAAAGATAAGCTCTTAAATCAGGGTGGGGGGGGAGAGAAAAAAGAGAGGGTGGCAGAATACATGTGGCATGAAAGCAGAAACAGGATTCTTTCATGGAGGAAGTGGGCCAGCAGGAAGGGAGCAGGGGACGGGGGCAGTAGTGGGGGAAGCAAGCAAATAAGAACAAAGCATTATGAAATGAAACCTATGGTTTTATGCTGACTTTAAAGACTAACTAGAAAAAATTGCTTTGCTTACTTTTTATTATAATCCACCACCAAACATGGGTGGGTATATAAGGAAGTCATTCCTCAGTATTAAATTACTACTATAACTCTAAGTATTTGCCTACCTTCCCTCCGCTATCTAGCTGGTGCCCAAATCAGGAATGCATGACTATTTAGATGTTAACTTTTAGCAAACAGAACAAGAATAAAAAGTGTCTATGAACTTAATGTTGTGATTACTGGCTACTTGGATGTTATCAACACAGTTCTTCCCCCAAGAATAAAGATACTGGAAAATTTAATTAAAATTTCCTTAAGCTTGGACCTGGTGGCATATTTTAGGGGAAGAAAGCATTTATTTGGTTTACAGTTCTAGAGTATAGTTCATCATTTTGGGGATTTCAAGGCAGGAACTCAGGCAGCTAGTCATATCGCATCCACAGTGATGAGCAGAGGGAAACAAGTCTACTCATGTTGCTTTCTTTCTTGGTCAGTGTGTTTGCCTTACTTTTCTTTGCAGTATGTATTTTTATTGAATTTTCATGCATTTCATCCAATACATCTTAATCCTATTTAGAACCCCTCCTCTGTCTGCACCCCCATAGCTCCCCACCAGATTTCATGTGTTCTGTCATATATATTAAGAACTATAGAGTCAAGTGTGTGTCCTCAAATGTCCCCTGGTCTGAGTTCATCAACTGGAGCCTGTTCAGCCTATCTAGTGTCACCCACTCTCCAGATTTTATGTATCCTGTCATATATGTTAAGGTCTATCGAGTCAAGTTTGTGTACCTAGATGTCCATTGATGTGAGTTCACGTACTGGAGCCTGTTCAGCCTATCTAGTGTCACTCTCTTAAAGAAGACCAACTCTCCCTCATCAGGCAATAATCAGCTGCCAATATGTCCTCAGTTAAGGTTGGGGCTTTCTTACCTGTTTTCCCAGTTCTGGGCTGAGTTTTTGTCTGATTTGAGTTTGCATGGGTCTTGTGCATGCTGTTAACATTGCTGTAAGCTCATATGAGCAAGTTTTAGCAGCCTGGAAAATTCTGTTTCCTTGTGGTCATCTACCAACCCTGGCTCTTACAGTCATTCTGACTCTCTTCCACGATGGTCTCTGAGCCCTAAGTGGAAAAGGTTTAATATAGGTCTCCTATCCAGGGAGTCTCTTACTGCAGTCTCTTACTCTCTACATTTTGGCCAGTTGTAACTTTCTGTGTTAATCACCCTCTGTTGCAGGAGGAAGCTTTGCTGGTGAGAGTTGGGAGATGCATTAATAGTCTCTGTTATGCTCCATCAGCCTTAGTTATAGAGGTTCCATTGTAGACATGTCACTTATGGCTAGGCATCTCACAGACATATTTTCTCTGTGTTTGGCCAGTTGTGGAACTCTGTAATAGTCTCCCATTTGTTGCAAAAGATGTTTTTTTGATGAGTGATGAGAGGTATACTTGTCTGTAAATATGTTTACCAAAAGGTCTAAAATTGCTAGCAAATAAATTTTCCTTTTTATATTAAATAAAACCCATGTACAAGAATAGAAACCATGTCATATTGGAAAGCGAGTTCTTATGTCTTAACCTTCTTGAGGGTAGGAATCAGGAGGACAGGTAGACCTGGAGGAGGCAGAGCCTGTGAACCCACCCATGACAGGGCTGGCTTTTGGCTACAGGGGTTCTGATCAGAATATAAACCCTGTCAGGCAGCAAGGATTCATTACTCCCCAAATACTAAGACCTACAACTTGCTCATGAAAATTCATCCAAGAAGCTGACACGTGAAACAATGGAGTTTATTGTCTTGCTGATCAAACTATGACCCCTGGCCTGACCTGCAGCAGCAGCATCTCTCGGGAGCTTGTATAAAGGCAGAATTTCAGGCACTTTGTAGATAATATGTTAGCTGGACTATAAAAAGGAAAGTAGTATAATTCATAAAGATACACTAAACTGGGAGATATCTAAACACACACCTAGTTTTTGCACACAAAAACACAAAAATCAACCTTAGTACTGGTAGTTGCTGTAGAAATTTGTCAGTAAATGATGCTAACCTTTTATTTTTTTCCAACATGAGAAGGTAGGTTTGCCCAGCCTTTCTATATTGCTGTGATAAAAACACTCACCAAAACTAACTTGAAGAGGAAAAGGTTTATTTTATCTTACATCTCCTAGGTCACTTTTCATCACTGAGGAACGTCAAGGCAGGAACTCAGGTCAGGAACTTGGAGACAGGAGCTGAAGCACAGACCATTAAAGAATGCTGCTTACTGGCTTGCTCCCCCTGGCTTGCTCAGCTATTTCTCTTACACAGTACAGGCCCACCTGCCCATGGCACCACTCACAGTGGGCTTGGCCCTTCTATGTCATTCAACAACCAAGAAAGAGGCTAGAAAGATAGCTCAGTGAGTAAAGTGCTTGCTATGCAAACATGAGGGCCTGAGTTCAGATCTCCAGGATCCACATAAAAGCTGGGTGAGGTGGCACATATCTGTAACTCCAGAACTGCAGGGGTTAGGTGGTGTCATATCTCAGAGGCTCACTGGTCAGCCAGTCTAGCTAAAATGATGAGCTGCAGACTCAATGAGAGAGCTTGTTTCAAGTA
>NW_008340240.1:1099977-1102605 GCF_000622305.1 Nannospalax galili | reverse complement strand
ATAGAATTGCATAACAATCTTTCCTTTCATATAAAAAAATCTGGTTACCCTAAAAGTGGGTAGTTCATATGGAGAGATTGAGAGGGTGATAATAAGTTTCAAAGACAGAACCACCTAGTCAAATCCTTTCCACAGTCTTGAGTTGGGGGAACCAAGAGTCATGCTAAATAATTATTAAGTTAACACATTAAATTTTATTTTGCAATTTCTTGCTGTATAGCCATGAACCTTGTGCTGGATAATTTCACTTGTCAACTTGACACACCCGGGAAGAAGGAGCCTCAGCGGGGGAATTTCCTCTATCGGACTGGACTGTGGGCATATCTCTGAAGCATTTCCTTGGTTGTTGAATGACGTAGGAGGGCCCAGTCCACTCTGAGTGGTGCCATGGGCAAGTGGGCCTGTACTGTATAAGAGAAGTACCTGAACAAACCGGGGGAGCAAGCCATTAAGCAGCGTTCCTTAATGATTTGTACCTCAGCTCCTGCCTCCAGGTTCCTGACCTGAGTTCCTATCCTGACTTTCCTCAGTGATGAAGAGTGACCTGGGAGATGTAAAATAAAATAAACCTTTTCCTCCTTCTTGTTTCTCTTTTCTCAATTTGTTTAGGAGCCAGGAAGGAGAGGTGCTATTTACCAGGGACCCTTATAAACTCAACACTTTTAAATGGCTTTCTTCTTGCTCCTACAGAGCCTTCTTGTTTGGAGCCCCCCCCCCATACACTCTCAACCTATCTTCCTAGCATCTTCAGGCCTCAGTCTGACCATTTCACCTTGTACTCTACAAAGCCCCAAAGCACCTCTGTGTTCCTGTCATGTCCTTGGCTATCTGCTCCTTCCCTCCTAACACTAAAAAATTCTGAGTTACACAGGACTAGGCCATGTCCTCATTGCTGAGAACTTCCAAAGGAAGGCCATGCATGGCTGTGGAACAGCCTGGAAAGTTGTCCCTCTAGAGGTGATTTGAGAGAGTCTGAAAGGGAGTGGCTGAGATGAATGCACACGGGTGAGTAGTTTCTTTCACTGAAGGAAGGCAAAATTCCATGAAATCAATTGCACAATTGTGAAGCTTCTGACAGTCCTCTTTGTGCTCTGGCAAAGTCAATAACCAATGAAATGATGTGACTAACCACCTTCACATGAAGCCATCTGTATCCACTAGCCTGTGTTGTCATGCTACCCTCATGTCCAAAGACCAGGTATCTCAGAAAGGAGTAAAAAGAGGAAACTTGTCATTTTGTATTGAAGGTAACATTGATGAAAGCTTATATTTTTGTAATCTTTTTTTATAAACAACATAGACTGTATTTTTTTTTAATTTCTGTTAAAGATGACAGCCTCTATCTTTAAATTAGAAAGTTTAGACTGTTTACATTGTTAGAATAATTGGTATATTTGGAAAAACCATATCTGATCCTACAGCAGAAGCTTTATAAACACTTAGCAAATGAATTAGTGAGGATAAGTTGTGAATTTATATTGCACAATTGTACTTCATTGTATAAAGAAATAATACATATTTGAATAAATAAAACAGACTTTTTTAAAAAAGAGGAAACTTCTACAGGACTGTGATGAAGTTACAGCCAATCTGAGCCTAAGAATACCCAGGCAACATGCTGCCTGTAAAATACCAGGATCCTTAGAGTGACTATAACTGATGCAGAGCATTGGAAACCCCTGCCTGTTGACTCAGGAGCAGTCGAGTACATGGAAAGCCTGTCCAGCTTCCACTCTATCAGTTATAATTTCCTGAGCAGAGGTCAGTCTAGTTGCAGAAAATGGGGGCCACCTGACCTCATGTCCATAGGACAGAACATAAGAGTCCATAGGAAAGAACATAGAATCTAACTGAGTAGATGAAGTAAGAGGTAACCTATTCTCTCAGCCACATAAATGTCTATGGGTCCTGCCTATGCCCATGCATGATTCAAGCCAGTGGACCTAGCAGAAACAGAGACAACATGGTGTAGATTACATGATTTATGGCAAGGCAAGGAGCCTGAAGCATATCAGAGCTGTAGGAGGGAAGCTGAATGACACCTGGGAGGAATCAGTCTTTTGTTCCAAAGAAAGAGCCTTAGAAATGTTGAAGCTAAAATCTTTTATTGCAGTAGCATTAAAAATAACAAAGTAGGCCAGACCCCACCTCCCTTTACATCTCTGAATGGCCCAGATTCACAGCTTCCTGGGGCCAGCAACTTTCCTGGGCCCTTCTCCCAGGCCAGGCCAGCCCTCAAATTCCTGAAGCCAGCATCTTTCCTGGAGGGATCCAGACCTTAGGAAAAAGCTTGAGACCATCCAATCCTCATCTGACTTGAGCCTCTGTGAGAACTCCTGGGCAGCAAGATGAAAACAATTTGGCCACTCCAATATAAAATCAAAATAGAAAAGCTGAAGCCTAGAACAAACAGATTTTCATGTCTAAAAAGTAAACCACAAAGGCACACAAGTCTACAAAAATAAGCAGAACAAAACTCAACAAAGGAAGGCTTGAGTCTCACACAAGAATCAGAAACTACAAAAGAAATACACATGTCAAAATCACAGAGAAAAAAATAACAACGTGAAAAGCCAAAATAATATATCCCCACCAAGTACCAACACTCCTCTACAGGAGTACAATGAA
>NW_008340240.1:1097827-1099852 GCF_000622305.1 Nannospalax galili | reverse complement strand
ACTTCTGAATGAATTCAGAAAAGAGCTAGAAATATTGAAGAATACTCAGGCTGAAATAAAGAACGAAGTGAAACACTCCATAAGCCAATTAGAAACGACAGGGGAAAGCCTCACCAATAGGATGAATGAAATGGAAAACAGAATATCAATATTGGAAGATAAAGTGGATGGATTAGACAATCCAAGCAAAAATTATGAAAAATTTAAGAAAACACAAGAATGGAATATGCAGGAATTGTGTGACACCATAAAAAGACCAAACTTGTGAATCATAGGCATACAGTAAGGAGAAGAATCTCAAGATAATAGTATGGATCAGATCTTCAACAGGATGGTAGAAGAAAATTTCCCAGAATTAAAGAAAGACATGTCCATACAAATACAAGAAGCATAATGAACACCAAATAGACAGGGCCAGAAAATAAGCTATCCTGGCACGTCATAGTAAAAACACTAAACATACAGAACAAAGAGAAAATACTGAAAGCTGCACAAGAAAAACAAGTCACATATAAAGGAAAATCCATCAGAATTACTGCTGACTTTTCAGTGCAAATTATGAAAGCCAGAAGAGCTGGACCAGAGTATTCCCAGTTCTAAATGACCACAGATGCCAACCCAGATTACTTTACCAGCCAAAACATCTATTATAGTCAAAGGGGAAAGAAAAATCTTCCATGACATAAATAGGCTGAAAGAATTCATGTCCACAAAATCAGCCCTTCGGAGAGTTCTTGAAGCAATATAAAGAGCTGAAGAAAGGAATGGCTCTACCCAAGGGGTTAGAAACTTAATGAAGGTATAACTATGGAAATGCACAGCTATACCAAGAATGTGAACAGAAATAAAAATGACATGAATCTATATACAACTTACATTAATAACATTAATAACCTTAAATATCAATGGACTGAATTCCCCAGTCAAAAGATACAGACTAGTTGAATGGATTAAGAAACAAAACCAATCTTTTTGTTGTCTGCAAGAAACTCATCTCACTTTCAAGGACAGGCACTCCCTTAATATGGTACTAAGAAAAAAGCAGGCATTGCCATTCTACTATACAACAAATTAGACTTTAAAACTAATCAGAAGAGATAAAGAGGGCCACTACATTCTTATCAAAGGGATAATTGATCAAGAAGATATTACAATCATGAACATATATGCCCCAAACTCTGGTGCACCAAACTCATAAAATCAGTACTGCAGGACTTTAAGACAGAGATTAATCTCAACTGATTAATAGTGGGGGAATTCAATACCCCATTGTCTCCATTAGATAGGTTAACAGGACAGAGAATTAACAGAGAGACATCACAATTAAACAATACCATGCATCAAATGGGCCTAACAGATGTCTACCGAATATTCCACCCAAGCACCAAAGAATATACTTTCTATTCAGAGCCCCATGGAACTTTCTCCAAAACTGACCATATACTGGGGCACAAAACAAATCTCAACAAATACAAAAAGATTGAAATAATTCCATGCATTCCATCAGACCACAATGCACTAAAGCTTAAAATCAATTCCAGAAGAAAGCCTAGTAAGTACATGAACACATGGAGATTAAACAACACACTCCTGAATGATGAATGGGTCGAAGGAAAAATTAAGAAAGAAATAAAAGTATTTCTGGAACTAAATGAAAAGGACAATACAACATAACAAAACCTCTGGGACACCTTGAAAGCAGTCCTTAGAGGGAAGTTGATAGCTTTAAATATATTCAATAAAAAAATCAGGAAGAACACAACTAAATGACTTAACACTGCAAATCAAGACACTTGAAAAGCAACAACAAATAAAAGCCAAACCCAAGAGACAAGAAGAAAAAAAAATCAGAGCAGAAATTAATGAAATAGGAGCAAAGGAAACAATACAAAGAATCAACAAATCCAACAGCTGGTTCTTTGAAAAGATAAACAAGATTGACAGACCTCTAGCCCAGTTAACAAAAAGAAAGAAAAAGCACCTCCAAATCAGAGATGAAAGGGGAAACATCACAACAGACAACAA
>NW_008340240.1:1083847-1097662 GCF_000622305.1 Nannospalax galili | reverse complement strand
ACAGTAATGCAAAACCTCCCACTAAAAAAAGCCCAGGACCAGATGGATTTACAGCAGAATTATACCAGACATTTAAAGAAGATCTATATCCAATACTGCTTAATTTATCAAAAAGATAGAAATGGAAGGAGAACTTCCAAATTCCTTCTATGAAGCCAGCATCACTCTTATACCAAAGCCAGGTAAACATACAACCAAAAAAGAAAACTGTAGACCCATATCCTTAATGAAGATAAATGCAAAAATTCTCAACAAAATACTTGCAAACCACATTCAGACACACATTAAAAAGATCATCCACCATGATCAAGTCGGCATTATTCTAGAGATGCAGGGATACATAAGTCAATAAATGTCATAAATCATATAAATGGACTCAAAGACAAGAACCATATGGCCATCTCAGTAGATGCAGTGAAGGCCCTTGACAAAATCCAACACGCGTTTATGGTCAAACTGTTAGAGGGAACTGGAATGGAGGGAACATGCCTGAATATCATTAAAGCCATATACAATAAGCCCACAGCCAACATCATTCTATATGGAGAAAAACTGGAAGCACTCCCATTGAAATCAGGAACTAGACAAGGCTGTCCACTATCTCCACTCTTTTTTAACATAGTGCTTGAAACTCTTGCAAGAGCGATAAGACAAGAGCAGGAAATTAAAGGAGTAATAATTGGAAAAGAAGAGATCAAATTATCCCTTTTGCAGATGATATAATATATCTAACAGATACCAAAAATTGCACCAGAAAACTCCTAGAAATTATTAACACGTTCAGTAAACTGGCAGGTTACAAAATTAATCTACAAAAGTCTGTAGCCTTTTGATATACCAATAACAAGTAATCAGAGAAAGAGCACATGGAAACACTCTCCTTCACAATAATTGAAATATATATATATATAATATGCATATATATGAATAAACCTGACCAAAGACATTAAAGACCTCTATGATGAAAACTTTAAATATTTAGAGAAAGAGATTGAGGAAGACATCAGAAGATGGAAGGACCTCCCATGCTCATGGATTGGAAGAGTTAATTTTGTGAAAATGATCATCCTGCCAAAAGCCATTTATAGACTCCATGCGGTGCCAATCAAAAGCCACATGACTTTCTTCACAGACTCAGAAAAAAAATACTAAGATTCGTATGGAAGCACAAAAGACCTCAGATAACCAAATTAACCCTGAGCACTAAGAGCAATGCTGGGGGTATTACTATACCAGATTTTAAACTGTACTACAGAGCTAGAGTCATAAAAACAACACAGTACTGCCAAAAATAGACCTGAAGATCAATGGAATAAATTGAACACCCAAATATGAGTACATGAAATTTCAGTCACCTGATATTTGACAAAGGGGACAAGAACAGTCACTGGAGGAAAGAGCATGTTCAGCAAACGGTGCTGGCAAAACTGGATTTCCACCTGTAGAAGAATGAAACTAAACCCCTATCTTTCACCTTGCACAAAAGTCAGCTCCAAATGGATCAGAGACCTCAATGAGAAGCCTGAAAGTCTGAAATTTTTAGAAGAAAACATTAGCATAACCAACAAGATATAGGTTTAGGAAAGGATTTTCTAAACCAGACATCAATTGCTCAGGAAACAAGGTCAAGACTCAATGAATAGGGCCTCAATAAACTAAAAAGCTTCTGTACATTAAAAAGAAGCAACCAAGGAAGTAAAGAGAAAACCCAGGGAATGGGAGAAAATCTTGACCAGCAACATATCCGACAGAGGTTTAACATCCAGAATATATAATGAACTCAAAAACAAAGAATCAAGAAAAGAAGTAACCCAATGAAAAGATGGGCTAAGGAGCTTAACAGAGAGTTCTCAAAAGAAGAAATAAAAATGGCTAAGAAACATCTTTAAAGGTGTTCAACATCGCTAGTAATTAGGGAAATGCAAAATAAAACCACTTAAAATTTCATCTTACCCCAGTCAGACTGGCTAAAATCAAGAGAATAAATGATACCAAATGTTGAAGGGATGTGGGGAAAGGGGAACGCTCATCCACTGCTAGTGGGATTATGAACTTGTTCGACCCCTATGAAAAGCAGTTGGAGAACTCTTAAAAAAAACTACAAATGAACCTACCATTTGACCCAGTTATACCACTCCTTGGAATATACCTAAAGAATTCAACCTATTGCAGAGACACTTGTATATCCCTGTTTGTTGCTGCCCTTCTCACAATACCTAAGGGATGGAAGCAACCAAAGTGTCCCTCAGCTGAAGAGTGGATAATGAAAATGTGATGCATTTATACGATGGAGTTTTACTCAGCAGTAAAGAAAGATGAAATCATGAAATTTTCAGGTAAATGGATGGAACTAGAAACTGTTATACTAAGTGAAGTAACACAGACTCAGAAAAAAAAAGACATTTGTTCTCCCTCATATGTGGATCCTAGCAGCAAATCCTTCTGAGTATGTATCCAGACGTAACTACAGGAATCAGTATAATGAAAAGGAACCAGGGAGGTAAAGGAAAAGAAAAAATCTGAAAGAGAAGAACAGTAAGAAGCAGGTGTTAATAAGGGAGATATGGATAAAAATGGGGTTAAGTGGGGGAAGGAAGGATTATACAAGGAACCTTGGAGATAAAGGGAAAGAAGGAGCTCAAGAGAGGTGGGAGTATAGGAGAAAGGTATTATTAAGGGAGAAATGGGGAAAATGGGGCACTTTAAATGGGAAAACCATGATGGAGGGGTGAGACAATGAGAGAGATAAATAATGCCTAGCTAGTTTTTAAAAAAAAAAAAACAGAAGGAACTATATTAATTGAACAACCTGCTGACAATACACACATCTAGCTTCAGGAACATATGTCTAGGCAAGGTTTATCTGAGAAACTTTGGTCTTTGCCCAAGCTTTATCTACATAGCACACAGTAATTAAAAGTACCAGACTGGTGGAACTAACGTTCTTGGATGTTTAACAGACATACTTTGAGGCCTATACTAATTTGGTCAGAGGGACTTAAAGGACAGTTTTTGCTCCTTGCCCTCCTAGGTCAACTAAGTTCCAGGGAACTATGGGCATCTCTCAAAACGTCCTGCAACTGTGGTGAGTCACCGTCCTCTTGATCAAGGAGGCTGAGGAGACCCCACCAGACGGACTTGAACCAGTGGTGTCCAGTCTACAAAGAGGAGGGTCAACACAGAGGAAATGTTTCCTCCATGCTTCCAAGTGAAGCCAGCCACAGTCAAGCAGGACCTTTGTTTTATCTTCACATAGATGGAACTGGTAAAATAGAGGAGCCAGGGGCTCGTCCCAAGCCCAGGTGACCCCTGAGGAACAGACTCTCAAATGTCTTTAAAAGTAAAAATAAATTGGTTTGTGTTTGCCAACTGCATGGTCTTAAACACCCAAAAGGAAAGTATAACCAAAGATTAAAGTGATCAGTATAATTCTTTAAGAATCTATACGTATAGCTAAAGCCCACATACAAGAAACAATGCCAAACAGGAGATACTTTCCTTTGAGTTGTTGGCCAGGGTGGCCCAAGAGACTCCCAGATAGTAACCCAGCATAGAACTGGGAAAATGAACAGCAGACCCCAATCTTATCTAAAGGAATATTGGCAACTGTTTGCTGCTAGATGAGGAAGAGCTGGTCTTCCTAAAACAAGGAACTCTAGATAGGCTGACTAGATTCAGCAGATGGACAAGCAATGGGGAATATCTGGGGGTGCCAACAACACCGTAGACAATAACAGGGATTACAGAATATATTGGTTCCAGTGGAGGGGGCAGGGGCTATGGGAGGGTGTTACTTGGGATGTGGGTTTGTAGATGAATAAGATTGTTTGGGATGTTCTACATGAAATGCACACAAAAAAATCAACAAATTTTAAAAATGCTTTATATTTAAGGAAGAAGCAAAAAAATTGCTTCATGTTAATTAGTAGAGATGAAAAACATTACCATTGAAATCTACCTGATGACTTTACATCCATGCTCATGCGCCAAGGATCTCAGAAAGTAACTGACTGTGACTAGTAATAATCAGACACATAGAGATTAGAGACGCATGTGCAAACATCTAAGTGTTAGTGGCATTAAAAATGAGTTTTTCTGTATGAAACAGTATATTTTAAAATGAAATGGAGATCTTTTTTAAAGGTTAAAACTTCATTCAATTTTTTGTCTTATATGGTTTATACTGAGTTCAATATTGTATAACTTATTAATTCAACTGTGAACCTAAAAATTTACAGCCAATTTTGAAAGAGATTCATCTTTGCTCTGAAAATTGTCATTGAATATGTTAATGCTGCAATGAAATGCTTCTTCTAAAAAAAAATGACAAAAAGTTAAGGACATATTTAACCAAGGGAGTAAAAGATCTATACACTGAAAACTATAAATGTTGAAGGAAGAACCTGAAGAAAGCAAGTTACTGGAAAGATAACCTGTGCTTATGAATTTGAAGAATCAACATTGTTAAAACGTTCATACTATCCAAAGTGATCTATAGACTCAATATAATGCCTATCAGAGTTCTCATGAAACTTTCCTCAAAAATAGAAAAAAAAAAAAAACCTAAAATTTCAGAGGGAATCATGAGATCATAATTGATAAAACACCATTGAGAAGGAATAGCAGATATAGAGGCATCAAATTTCTGATTTCAAAGCTGACATAAAAATTGATACAAAGACAAAGGTCAGAATAGAGAGCCCAGAAATGAACTCATATAGGATCAGCTAGTCTTTACCAATTGGTTGAGGAAAGTAGATATCCACATGGAAAAGAAAATCAAAATTGAACTTACCTTAAACCACATACAAAAGTCAACTGAAAACAAATTAAAGACAAGCATGAAACGTGAAACTATAAAAATCACACACCCTGGGAGAAATCTCCTTGATGTTGGTGTTGACAATGTTGCTTTCCATAGAACACCAAAAGCACAGGCAACAAATGTAACAATAAACAGGTGGGGTGGGATCAACCACAAAACTTCTTTATGGCAAAAGAAATAAGCAAAAAGTAAAATTTCTCTGTTGCCATGACAAATACCTGAGATAAATCAACTTAAAGGAGGAAAGGCTGATTTTTTTATAATTACAGAAGTTTCAAGCCATAGTTGCTTGGCCTCATGCCTTTCTGGCCTGTGAGGAGGCAGAACATCACAGTGGAACTTTCTGGCAGATAAAACTGTTCACTTCATGGTGTTCTGGAAGCAAAAGGAAAGAGAATACCTTCTTTAAGGGCGCATCCTTGATGTTCTAACTGCCTCCCAATAGTTCTACTTAAAGGCAAAGAGGGGGACATCTGGGTACAAATGCTTGACCAGATAGTAGGACTTAGCATATATGACAGAATGCATGACATCTGGTGGGAGGGACACAGTGGAAGGGATGGGGAGGGGTCTAAATTTGATTAAGATTTATTACATGAAATGCACAAAAACGCAACAATAAAAAACGTAAAAAATAAAATTAAAATTAAAAAATGTTCTACTGTTTCTCAACAGCATAAGGCCAGCTCCCTTGGCCTTTAGCTTGAAGGACATTTAAGACCAACCATAACTGATAGCCTTGGGAATGGAAGAAAATATTTGCATGTCATATACCTGAAAAGGCTTAATGTATAAAATATATAAGCAACTCATATCACTCTAGAAAAAAAAAAAAACCAACATCTATCTTCAAAACCCCAAAATAGAAAAAACTATCAACAAATGGACAAAGAACCTAAATTGACATTTTCTCAAAGAAGATTTTCAAATGACCCACAAGTATATCCAAAGGCACTCAATATCATATTTATCCGTAGGTAAATGCAAATCAATACTATAGTGAAATATCGCCTTTTACTTGTTAAGTTGATTATGATCCAAAAGTCAAAACATAGCAAATGTTGGTGAAGGTAAAGGAAAAGCCACTCTGTTACCCTGTTCACGGGAATGTAAACCAACAGTTTTGTTGTTGTAACAATACCAGCAGTATTGTTTTGTTACAAAAAACAATATGGAAGCACTTTTTAATAAGGCTAAAAATAGAACTACATATGAGCCACCAAGGAAATTCAACAATATGCCTGAGTTATCTTTCTCACATGTCTAATGCAGTGCTATTCATAATAATTGAGACATAGAATCAACTTAGAGGCTCAACAATGGTTTAATGATGAAAATGCAATGCATACACACAAATATTTATATAATATTATGCAACGTTAAAAAAGGAAGGTTAGGTGTGGTGATGCACACCTGTAGTCCAGTGCTGGAGTGGCAGAGGCAGGAGAATCACAAGCTTGAGGCTAGCCCTGGCTACATAGCAAGATTGAAACAGGCTTGAGCTATATAGTGAATATACTGAGGAGGAAAAGGAGGAGGAAAGGAGGGAGGGTAGAAGAGAGGGGAGGAGGAACAGATGGAAGAGGAGGAGGAGGAGGAGGAAGAGGAGGAGGAGGAAGAGGAGGAGGGGGAGGGGGAGGAGGACAAGGAGGGAGAGGGGGAGGGGGAGGAGGAGGAAGAGAAGGGGATCATATAGATGAACCTGGAGGACATTATGCTAAATAAGACACAGTCATTGCATGGTCTCGTTAACATATGTAATCTAAAGAAGTTTATCTAATAAAAATAATAGAATGGAGATTACTAAGAGTTGGAGAGGGTGGAAATGGGATGATTTTGGCCAAAGGATGAAAATTTTCAGTTACAGGTAAATTCATGCAGGAGATCTAATGTATAGCATGATTACTACAGTTAATAGGAGCACACTGCCTGCTTAAAACATGCTAAGACAGCAAATCTTAAGTGTTTTCTTCAGAACAGAAAGGAAGGGGCACACATCCTTTAAGAGGTAGTGGACATCTTAATTAACTTGATTGTGATGACCATTTTGCAATACATAACCACTGTATATCTTAAATATATACACTTTTTATTTGTTCAATATACCTCAGCAAGTGTGGTAAACAAAATATAGCTAAAGCTAAAGTCTTCAAACTATTTCTTCATCCTAGATTTAAAAAATACATTTTTTTAAAAACCTCTCACATTATTGAAGAAGAGCTCCCTATTTAGTGAAGCAGCCGCAAAGACTTAAACACAGATATTATTGTGAATATTTATTTGGAAATCATTCAGAAAAGTTTCTGACTCTTGCATTTTTTCACAGAGTACTTTAGAAAAATCTTGAAAGGTAAATGCTCAGAAATGTCTTCTTTATATCTTAAAATAAAAGAATTTTTTTAGCAAAAACATTCCCTCTCCTTCTGTCCCTCACTCTCCCTCCCTCCCTCCCTCCCTCCTTCCCTCCTTTCTCTCCTCACTATATTCACTATACAGCTCAAGCTGGTTTCAAACTTGCTGTGTAGCCAGGGCTAGCCTCATTCTCCTGCCTTTGCCACTCCAGCACCACTCCTCATAAAAGACGTCAATTCGGGGAAAAACCTCATTGCATTTTGATAGAGTAATCTAAATACTGCCTCAGAGAGGATCTGCCTGCCCAGAGAGCAGTTTGCACAGGCACACATCCCTGTTGACTTCAGTGGAACATTGCTGATCTCTCTGAGAATTGGAGATGGAGGAAGGAATGACATATAGGCATTCTCTTCTGACCCACACATCAGGAAATGAAAAGTCGACCAAACAATGTTGCCCCATTTGCTCCTCCACAATTAGATTTGGGAATTAAATTTTTATCTGCTTACAGCTATCAGAGGACCTCTACAGAAGGACTGTTGTAGTAAGATTGGTTAGTCTAGCTCATTCCTTCTTCTAGCTCCATTCCTTCTTCTGATTCTGAAACCTCCAGTGCCCAGACCCAGCCTGCCCTGAGCCTCGTTGCTTACATGCTGCAGTGTTCTATATCTACTCACTCAGTTTCTATGACCATCTGTGATAGTTAGTTTTAATTGTCAACTTGACAAAATTTTAAAAAAAAAGAAGAAAAAGTATTCCCAAGTTTTCCTTCTCTTTTATGCCATATCATTTCTCTGTTGCTATTTATTTTTGTCACAGGTGCTCAGTGCTGTCCAAGCCATCTCCAATTCTCACACTGTAGTGAGCCTTCTCACTCAGTCTCCAAGGAAGTTAGGATTACAGGCATACTGCCAACCTGGCTAATTACAGTTTAAAACGACTGCTATGTGAGTTTCAATTTGAAATGTCTTGTGTTTAGAAATCTAGCTGAACATGTATATAAATCTTATGCTTTCAGCCATGTCAAACACATTTTATACTTGAAAAACAGTTTTGTGCATTCTTTAGGAGTTCATCTATATAAAGCATTGTGTTATTTTCAAATAGTTGTGTTATGATTTGTTTGCCATTGGGCAGACGCCTACAATAAGAATTACTGCTGCTGAGTCAGGGAGAGTAAATCTTTAAGACCTCTAGACAGGCTGACTAGACTCCAGTGGATGAACTTGCACCAAAGGACATTGGGTACAAATGCTTGGCCAGATAGGACTTAACATGCATGGCAGATTGTATGAAATCTGGTGGGGAGGATGGGAGTGGGTCTAACTTTGATTAAGATGTATTATATGAAATGCACAAAAACTCAATAAAATATTAAAAAGAAATCATCTAGGAAGGGAGTCTCAAAGAGGCATTGTCTACATTGGGTTATCCTGTAGATACAGCCTTGGGTATTGTCTTGGTTATGTTAATTGATGAGGGAAGATCCAGCCTAAAAATGAGTGGCACGGTTCCCTGGGTTTGAGTCCTGGGTAGTATCAAAAAGAAGAAAGTGGGTGAGCTGAGCAGAAGCAGGTGTGACTGTGGGTGTGATGTGACCAACTGCTTCAAGTCCCTGCTGCCTTGACTTCCCATCAGTGATAGGCTGTGACCTGGAACTGTGAGCCAAAGTGAGCACTTTATCTCCCAAGTTGCTTTTGTCAGGGTGTTTTATCATAGTAACAGAAATGAAAGTAAAACACCATTATGGCGTAGGCACTGTCATCACCCTCACTTTATAGATGAAGAAACCAGGCCACAGAGAAGTTAAGTAATGTTCCCAGATCCCACAGGAGTAGCAGGTAGAGTGGGAATGTGACAACAGACAGCCTGTCTTCTGGAGCTCATGTCAGGATGTCCTAAGAGCTGTGTTTATCTGTGTTCATCAACAACCCTAGAAATCCTTGTGAGGGAAGCAAAGTGCACTTGGTTTTGTTGTGTTCTGTTTGGAGGGTTTGCTTATTGTTTGGTAACATTGACTTCAGTGTCTCCTTACCGTTTCCAGGCTCTCTTATCATGCTCAGAAGTGTCCTGACTCTGGTCATAGCCTGGATCATTCTCTGAGAAATGCTGCTTAAATGTTTCGTGCTTGCCTCCCCCAGTTTTCTTCATTTTTATTGCTCTCCCCGAATTTATTTAAGTATCCTTATTTTAACATACTAGTTTATACATATTTATTTGTGTAAATAGATTTATATTACGTGCATGGTTATGCGTAGTGTATATATATATATTTGTTTGTGAACATTTATATCTTAATTCAATGCAATGACCCAATGCTTTTACTTTATCATTGTGTATGAAAACACAAGTCATTTCCCAAGCTGAAATTTGACCATACAGTCACAAAAATATGACGGTGCTCCCAACATACCACACACTGGAAAACAGTCAGATTCTCCCATGGTCCCATGCTATTTATCAAACCCAAAACAAAATATCTTTCACATACATATATTTTCTAACATATCTGCTCCATTTTGGAAAGACATCAGCTGTTTCACATCACATGCCACTTAGAAATAGAAAATGATTACAATGTGGTTTTTAGAATATGATATACAAGTATATTCTTCCATTTCTAGAACATTCAAAAACAAATGGTAACAAGTCAGCAATTCCTTGCTAAAGTGATATGTATAGGCATACATGGTTTGCTGACCTTCACTAACCCTGCTGCCTAGCCAACAAGAGGAGATTCTTTGGGGGTTATTGAGTGAATACAGGGGAGCTTCATAAATCAAGAAAGAAATGTCAAACAAAAGAGTTGAGATGGAGGAATAGAACTAGTGAGAAAGACTTAAGGAGATCCTTCAGGAAAATTCTGTCATCTTAAAAAATGTATATCTTTATAACTATAAATTTCTAAGAAAAAAAAATTCTATGACAATTTATAGGTGTCATACTTACACAGTCCCTAGGATCTCAAAAGGTAACTTCCATAGTTTTTCACAAGCAAATATTTCATAACACTTTTGTCAAGAAATGTCCATGACCTTGCCATCCCCATTTAGTAATATTTTATTAAGTAGAAAATACAGTCATGTATTTTGGAAATCATCCAAACTTCAAATGGAATGATGCAAATGAGATTTGTATACTTGCTAAAACCTGAACCCAAATTCTAATCCAGGTTCTACAGCCCTGTGCTCTTGCCTTCTGTTTAGTGACAGGGTCATTGTAAGTCAGCTTGGACTATCATTATATAACGTGTTCAGCAAAGGAAATTAGAATATCTGAACTTTTTATCTCTATTCTATAGCTAGCCTTACTAGTAGATGGATTTGTCTCATGATTTAGAGACTTTATAAATTTTTAATAAAAGATTTCCTGCTGACACATTAAACAGTAGCAGTCTCCCAAAGCTAGTTTTAAACATGTTTTCAGTATTAAAGTTATTATTCATTTCATCTTAAAATAGGAATAAGCACCAAGCTATTCCAGAAACAGACCCATCACTCCTACATAAATCACCAGTGAAAACCTCTTCTACAGATAAATAAAATTTATATTCAATAATCCAATAAATAGATCCCAGTCATAAGACAGATCACGAAACAGACCCTGCTGTACAGTTTATCCCTCTTGACCTCCCCTCAAAGCAAATCATACACTGAAACCCCACTGTGACTTTATTTGGATAAATAACATTTACTGAAAGAGTTAGATCAAATGAAGTCATAGCATGGGCCCAGATCTGAAAGGCATAGTGTACTTGATAAGAACAGCGAGAACCCCACCCACCCTGCTTTCATTTCCACACTTCTTGGACTGGATTGGGTCACACCCTGGTGAGTTAGCCAGAATTCTTGCCCATCACATTACTATCCCCACATTTACAGGCCTAGCTGTGATTGCACAGCTCCTGCATAGGACCAGTATGCAACCACCCCTGTCTGTCCAATCAAAAATCAATGCTTAGAATCTGATGGATTGACCAACTAACTCTTCCTACCTGATCTGAAATCAATCAAGCTAAAAGAACTAGAAACAAACTGTCCATCAACAACTATAATTTCATATCAGACACAAATGACAAAAGAAGTCCGTGTGCCCAGGTCGCATTGCAAAAACACAAACAATATGAAAAAGCCAAGACAATATGTCCCCACCAAAACCCCCTAATCCTACAGAAATGTCCTACTGCAAGAACTACCCAGAGAAAGGCCAGGACATGCTACTTAAAAGATAACTCATAGCCAGGCGTGGTGGCGCACGCCTTTAATCCCAGCATCTGGAAGGCAGAGGCAGGTGGATCTCTGTGAGTTCAAGGCCAGCCTGGTCTACATAGTGAGTTCCAGGACAGCTGGGGCTACAGGGATACCCTGTCTCAAAAAGAAGAAAAAAAATTACTCATAAACGTGATTAAAGAATTCAGGGAATTTAAAGAACAAACACATTAATGAACTCAAAAAGGATAGGAATAAACTCAAGTGAAGCTCAATACAAATACATGGCTGAATGAATTCAACATTTGTAAGATCAATTCAGGAAATATAAAATACTAAAGAAAACAAGCTGAAATGAAGATGGAATTAAACAATTCAATAATGCATTGGAAAATTAAGAAGAAAGATTTGTCAAGCAAATGGAGCAAGTAGAACACAGAATATTTGGAGTTGAAGTAGAGGAACTGGAACAATCAAGTAAGAATATTTTAAAAATTAAAACACAGGGAAGAAATATACAGGAACTTTAGAATACCATGAAAGGACCAAATCTACAAATCACAGGCATATAAGAAGCCCGGAACAACGGCAGAGAGCAGATCTTCAACAAGATTATGGAAAAAACTGCCCTAAATTAAGGAAAACACACTCATACAGATACAAGAAACACACAGAACAGCAAATAGAAAGGACCAGAAAAAAAATCTCCCAATAGCATATCATAAAACATTAAATATGCAGAACAAAGAGGGTATTGAAAGCTGTGAGAGAAGAATACAAGAAAACCCATAACTTCTCAGTGGACACTTTCAAAGCTGGAAGAACCAGGATCACTGTATCCTGAGTTCTAAAAGACTATAGGTATCAATCCAGACTAGTTTACTCAGCAAAACTAGCTGCCAATAGTTGAAGAGGAAAGTAAAAATTTTTGTTGATGTAAACAGGCTGATTCATGTCCAGCAAATCAGGCTTGCAGAGAACACTGGAAGCAATATTATGGACTGGAGAAAAAAGTAAACATAACCAGGAGGCTACAGAAAGAAAACAAATGAAATGATAATTACTGAACCACAAAGTAGGGCCAAGATCATAAAAGAAAAGAAAATGACAATAATTAACACACATCTTTCAATAATAACTTTAAATACTGATGGCTTCAATTTCCCAGTCAAAAGACCCAAGTTAGTTAAAAGGATTAAGAAACAACATCCATCTTAGTGTTGCCTACAAAACTCATCTTAACACTCACCTAACAATCAAAGGCTAGGGAAAAGGGTGTTCCAGTAAATGGGACAAAGAAATAAGCGGACATAGCTATACGAATATCTGACAAAATAAACTTCCAACTAAAACTAATCAGAAGAGATAAAGAAAGATACCTTCTGATCAAAGGAGTAATTAATGAAGAAGACATGGTAATCATAAACATATGCACCAAACTCTGATATACCCAATTTCATTAAGAGTACTACTGGATTTCAAGACACAGATTAACCCCAACTCAGCAATATCAGGTGATTTCAATACCCCACTTTCTCCAATAGGCAGGTCATCTAGACAAAAAATAAACAGAGAAACATCAGAATTAAGTGGTAACATGCATCAAATAGAGCTAAGAGGCATCTACAGAATATTCCACCCAAACACAAAGAATACAGTTTTACTCAGCAGCCCATAGAAGTTCCTCTAAAATAGACCACATATGGGGACATAAAACAATCTTTAAATAATACAGAAAAATTGAAATAACTTCATTTATCCTTCCTAACCACAATACAATAAAGCTTAAAATCAGTAGCAAAAGAATTTCTAGCAGTTACATGAACTCATGTAGATTAAACAACATACGACTAGATGATAAAGGTATCAAAGAAGAAATTAAGAAAGAAAAAAAATCCTGGAGTTAAATGAAAATGAAAACATGACAAAACCTCTGGGACACACTAAAAGCAGTTCTATGAGGTAAATTTATAGCTCTAAGTGGCTACATAAAAAAGCAGTAAGTCACTCCCTAAGCCACATTCACCCTTCCATCCCTCCCGCCTTTCTATACTCCTAGTTTGGGCCCTGCGCCATTCCTAGGCTTGGGGCCCCAGACACCTGGGGAACCAATACTGCTTCCTGATCCTTCTCACCAGACCAACTCAGTGCCTTTCTTGGGCT
The DNA here is from genome assembly GCF_000622305.1 of Nannospalax galili. Taxonomy (NCBI): domain Eukaryota; kingdom Metazoa; phylum Chordata; class Mammalia; order Rodentia; family Spalacidae; genus Nannospalax; species Nannospalax galili. Next base: position 1,084,114 of record NW_008340240.1, on the reverse strand, counting down.
CCAGGAGCACTGCTTCTGGTCCTGGCCCCGCCCTCACCTCTCTCTACTTCCCTGGGCCTGTACCACCGCCTAACTCTCCTATCCTCAGGCATCTTGGGGTAAGTCTATAGCGCAGCCCTCCGCGCCGGGACTCCCTAAGCCACATTCACCCTTCCACCCCCCCCTTGCCGTTCTATACTCCTAGTTTGGGCCCTGCGCCATTCCTAGGCTTGGGGCCCCAGACACCTGGGGAACCAATACTGCTTCCTGATCCTTCTCACCAGACCA
>NW_008340240.1:1074954-1078188 GCF_000622305.1 Nannospalax galili | reverse complement strand
TGAGTAAAAGATTATATAAGCGTAATAATTCATCTGTAAACCTAGAAATATGCAGCCAATTTTGAAAGAGATGTACCTTGCTCAGAAAAATGTTATTGAATAGGTTAATGCTGTTGTAATGAAATGCTTCTTTTAATTTAAAAAATAATAATAATAATAAAGGACAGATAATAATGGAGAACATGAAGGTGAAGGGAACTAGTGGGGGGTGGAGGGGGGACTTAAATGTGATCAACAGACACTGCATGAATCTCCAAAATCAAGAAAAAGTTTTTTTTAAAGTTTGTGATGCAAAGTAGTATATTAATAACTACTTTCTGTAATACATGATACTGTAAAACTTCAATTAGTGAGCTTAAAGATGATTTAACTTAAATATCATCATTTTCCATTGAATAAATAATAAAAAGTCTGTGTAATAATAAATTTTTAAAAAAGCAGTAAGTGCACAAATAAATGGCTTAATGATACAACTAAAGAATTAGGAAAAACAAGACCAAACCCAAATCCGGGAGATGGGAAGAAATAATATATATCAGACAGAAATCAATGAAGTAGAAGCAAAGAAAACAATATAAAGGATCAATGAGGAGGCTGGAGAAAGGGCTCACAGGTTAAGAAGATTGACTGACATTGTAGAGGACCCAGGTTCGGTTCCCAATACCTACATGGCATCTAACAACCTTCCATAACTCCAGTTGCAGGGGATCCAACATGCTCTTCTGACCTCCATGAATATTGCACGACATGAGTTCACATATATGAAAGACCTGTACTTTGAAAACATTAAATCTCTGAAGAAAGAAACTGAAGATATTAGAAGATGGAAAAATCTCCCATATTCGTTAATTTATAGAATTAATATTGTGAAAGCAATTTACAGATTTAATGCAATCCCCATCAAAATTCCCATGACCTTCTTCATAGAATTAGAAGAATTCAGAGAAGGAGGAACCCTTGTTTACTGCTGGTGGGATTGCAAATTGGTGTAGACACTATGGAAGTCAGGGTGGAAACTTCTCACAAAACTAAAAGTAGATCTCTCATATGCCCTAGTTATACCATCCCTTGCAAATCCCAAAGGACTCAAAATCCAACTACAGGGATAGTTACTCAGCCATGTTTATTGTCACGCTTTGCTCAATAACTAGGGAATGTAAACAATCAAAATGGCCCTCAACTAAAATGATAATGAAATTTTTGTACATATACACAATGGTGTTTTATTCAGCTGCAAAGAAAAATGAAGTCATGAAATTTTCAGGTAAATGGGTGGAACCATAAAACATTATACTGAGGGGTAACCCAGGCTCAGAAAAGCAAACATCATGTGTTCTCTCTTATTTGTGTATCTTAACTCCTAATCTTTAGATGTATGTGTCATGAAGCAACCACAGAAGCCAAGAAGTTAAAAAGGGACCCGGGGAGAGGAGGGAAGTAAGGGCTGGAAAGAGGGGAATAATAGGACATAGATGCTGTCACAGGGGACATGGGTAAAGGGGTGGATACTTGAACTGAGGAAAGGGAGAGTAACAAGGGAGGAGAAGGAGGAAAGAGAAATTAATAATACTAAGGTTGTCTGCAAAAACATGATGAAATGTGTTATTTCATAAGCTTACTCTAACATATACACATAATATATTTAAGTGCATATGTATAGCTAAAAACTATCTAACAAAAATTCCAGTGCCAAGCAAGGAAAACCTTCCTTTGAGTTACTGGACAGGGTAGTCTAAGAGACTCCCAAAACAATGTAAGCTATGGCTATAACCCTTGGTTGCCTCCCATAACTTGAATATAAGACCCTATTGCTGAAAACATCACATACTTCAGATACAAGACTTGGAGTAATTGAGCTGTAACTGACCTGTAAAGTCACCTCCCTGAAGACTAGCTCTCATAATATTGGAAGGTGAAATGCAAACTGCCAAGGGAGAAAAATCAGTGATCCTCCCCAGCTGTAAAGCATATAAACCACAAAAATAACCAGTTCAGCAAAATATCTCTATGGGTATAATAGCGACACTTTTATATTGGGGGTAATCCACAGTTGTCTAATTGGACTTGAGGCCCGCTCAGCAGGAGGGAATCCATACACAGTACTGTAAACAGCCAAATACACATGGTTGGAGAGGTCATAATCCTAGAGGAGAAAATACTACTGCCATTTTCCTAAATAAATGCAATTTCTTACTATTTTCTAAATATTTATCCTTATAGTCACAGATAAGTGTAGCTCATCAAAGATGTTTCTCTTTGCAATAGATGGAGACTATTACAAAGTTTCACAACTGATCAAAAACACAGAGAAAAAAAAATGACCTGGTGGTGCCTAATCCCAATTGATACATCTACAATGTAACTTCTCCACCGGGGCCTCCAGGAATAGTGAGGAAGAGGGCATGCAAAGGTTAAAAGAGCCAGATGGCCAGAATACCTGTTGCTAGATAGGATATTCTGGACCTGATAGGGAAGTTGCACCCATGAACTCTCCACAGTATGGTTACCTAAACAAGACCTGCGTACTCACAACAGCAGGTTGACATGCTAATGTGTATGGGGGGATATTTCACAGGGTCTCATTATCTAGATAATGGATGCTGAGGGAGAGGGAATCAGTCTTCTCCAGGGACCACGTCCCTGTTGGGTTATACAGTCCCAAGTGGTCAGCCATAAGCATATGTATACAGGAGCACCACTAAATGAACTCAGTGCTTGCATGCATATGCATATTTATAAATGTACATGTAACAACAATAATTAATGAAAAGGACAAGAAATTGAGACTGAGTTGGGGGCCATGGGAGAAGCTGGAAGAAAGGGAGAGGTAGAAATGATGTAAATACAGTACTCATATATGAAATTCTCAAAATAATAATAATAATTTTTTTAAAAAAGAAGAGCTGGGCATGGTGGTACACACCTTTAATCTGAGTACTTGGAAGGTAGAGGCAAGTGGATCTCTGTTGGTTTAAGGCCAGCCTGGTCTACGAGGCAAGCTTCAGCCCAGCAGGGACTATAGGAAAACACCTTCTCAAAAAGACCAAAAAAAATTTAAAATAATAAATAAAAAATAAATAAGAAGAGGAACTGAAGCCAGAGTTCACTGAGTCCTCTCTCTTCTCTCCTTGACTCTCCTGCACATGCCCCCCCCACCCCCAATCTCCTCTAAACAGGCAGGAAAGGCCATGTGGGGACACAGTAAAAAGGAAAGCATCTGCATGCCATGAATAC
>NW_008340240.1:1069297-1074611 GCF_000622305.1 Nannospalax galili | reverse complement strand
AAATAATAAATAAAAAATAAATAAGAAGAGGAACTGAAGCCAGAGTTCACTGAGTCCTCTCTCTTCTCTCCTTGACTCTCCTGCACATGCCCCCCCACCCCCAATCTCCTCTAAACAGGCAGGAAAGGCCATGTGGGGACACAGTAAAAAGGAAGTCATCTGCATGCCATGAAGACAGGCTACGACAGTAACCAAATTGGCCAGCACTTTGACCTTGGACTTCCTAGCCTCCAGAATTTTGAGCAATACATTTCTACTGTTTAAAATACCAAGCCTGTGGCATTTTGTTAAGGAGGCCTGAATAGACTGACAAAGATCCTATGAAGGGAAAGAAACGCAATGTTCTTAAAATAGGAGAAGGGCAGAGGAGCTTATTAAATAATGAACAAATGCACTTTCAGTGTCTTCTTGAAACTGTTGTTTGCTTGTTTGTTTCCCAGAATTAAGATCACTAGTATGGTCTGTGAATAAAAAAAATTTCAAGCAGGGGCAAGAGGGACCTAACATACAATATTTCACAAGGTCTTCTGTGGTCTTCAGGACCTCACGGGGAGTGTCTGGACCCAAGATGAGCAGAAGGGCCTGTGCCTCTTCCCTCCCTCAGCTGTCATATCCGTCCATGTTTTCCTGACCTGGCTAGACTACCTGTCTTGACTTCCCCTACAAGACCTTGTGAAGGAGTTAAGATTGCTGTCAATTTACAGGTATTATGAGATTTGCAAAGATATGTCCAAAATATGTCCAAGCGGACACTGACATTGTTTGAGGCCTGATGCCATATTCATTTTAATTAACAAAGTCAGTGAACAATAAAAATGCTCTAGGAAAAAATAATGGGTTTTTTTATCATAAGGGTCATAGCAGATGAAATGACGAGGTAAGAGCTGAGAGTCATGCACATTAGCAAATAGGGAAATGGATTACATAGCAAATGTATACTGTGAGTAACAGTTCTGAGGCACACACTAAGCAGCGTGTACTCTGGAGAGCACAAAGAAGTAGATTCTGACCCTGACCCTGGTGTAAGATGATCTCAAGAAATAACACAACAGAACATCAGTCAAGTCACATTTACTGAACCCTGATGTGCTCAGTGCGTCACACTTGTTGCATATGCATACTGCATTTTACTGCTTTAGTGCCCTTCACATATATTTTGGTTTTTGCAGATTGCAGGTTTGTGGTAATCCTGTATCAAGCAAGTCTATCAACATGTTTCCGATAACATGTGTTCACTTCATGTCTCTGCATCACATTTTGGTAGTTTTTGCAATTTTCAATCTTTTATCATGATTATTTCTTTTTCTCTTTTCAATGATTTGGGATCAGTGATTTTTTTATGTTACTATCATCATTTTTCAGTGACTACCATGAGCCATTTTCATATAAGATAGAGAATCTGATTGGTAAGTACTGAGTGTGTTTTGATTCTTCCTCTCTCTGTTTCCTTGTCTCTCTGTCTCTCCTTAAATCTCTACATTCCCTAAAACACAATATTAAAACTAAACCAAGTAATAACCTTACAATAGCTTCTATGTTTTCAAGTAAAAATAAAGAGTCCCACATCTTTCACTTTAAGTTATGAACTATAAATGACTAAGGTTCATGAAGAGCCCGTGGATGTCAAAAGCCAAGTCAAAGCTGGGGAGATAGCTCACATAGTAAAGGACTGTCTGGCAAACATGAGAACCTGAGTTCAGTCCCCAGAAAAGCTAGATGTGGTGGCACATGTATGTAATCCCAGTACAGGGGAAGCAAAGAGAGGCAAATTCCTGAGGTTCACTGGTCTGCCAGATTAGCTTACTTGGCAAGTTCCAGGCCAGTGAGAGACTCTGTCTGAAAAAGTAAGGTGCACAGTGCCTGAGGAACAACATACAAGGTTGTCCTCTGGCCTCCATATGCTTGCACAGACATATGCACTCACACATACATGCACCAACACACATAAAATTAGTTTTTAAAGCCAAGACAGAGACAGGTATGGTGGCGTATGCCTTTAATCCCAGCATTCAGGAAGCAGAGATGGGCTGATCTCCAAGCCAGCCTGGTCTACATAGCACATTCCAGGCCAACTGGGGCTACAGGGAGACACTGTCTCGCAAAGATAATTTTTTTTAATTTTGCTAATATATAAAAGAGCCAAGATGGGCTGGGTAAAAACAAGGCCTCTTGTGCCTAGTAGCCAACTGGTGAGTGCAAAGCATCAGTTCTTGATAGAAATTCAAAGTGCTTTTTCTGAGAAAGCATAAAGGTTATTTTAAAAAAGATTTAACCTTGTTTGATGATAAAGAGAAAGCTTTAGAGGTCTTGATAGGATATCAAACCAGACATGACTGAGTCTTAAGTCAAAGACTAATATTGTCAAGTCCTAACTAACTCTTTTTGCTTCTATGAGGGTTAAGAGAGGTGAGGAAGTTGCAGAAGAGAAGTTTAATGTGATCATATTGGTTAATGGGGTTTAAGGCAATACAAACATAGAAAGCTCAGCAGCAAGGGATGATGTAAAGGTTGCTGTAAGCTGACCCAGCCAAGATCACTGGTGAAGCTGAGCACGCATAACAAATTATCAGTGTAGAAAGAGCAGCCTTATATAGGAAAAGGATGCCATCTAGGACTCTTATAGCTAGAGAGGAGAAGTCAAGGCCTAGATTTCCTGTCAGGGGAGAACAGAGCTAGAGAACTGAAGTTAATGCCAACGGTCATTTAACACCCTGAGAATCTCTAGACTGCTAAGAGTGACACTGTCTACTTGGCTTATGCTCTGTAAACAGAATGACAAACACTGAATGTCAGCACATATTTTTACACAGCTTGTAGACTTCTTTAAACCCTAGTTTGAGACCTACTGCTTGAAAAGATCCCTTTAAAATATTTTTGCTCACTGACGGTGTACCATGTCATGCAGAGCTCTGATGGAAATACACAGGAGATCATTGTTGCCTTCATCCTCAAAAGCAGCTTCTGCTCCATAGCTTGGGGATCAATGAACAATTTTAACTCTTGGCAATTAATGTTAATAGCTTCCAGAAATGAGGTGGTGATTCTGAAGGAAAAGCACATGATTCACCTTCTGGAAAGGAGTCGCCATTCTAGAAGCCATTAAAAACATTCGTGATCCATGAACGAAGATCAAAATGTCAACATTAACAGGCACTGGAACAAGTTTATTCCAATCCTCATGACTTTGAAGAGTTCAAGACTTCAGTGCAGGAAGCAACTGCAGCTGTGGAAGAAATAAGCAAGAGAACCAGAATTAGAAGCAGAGCCTGGGGCTGCGACTGAATTGCTTCAATCTCTCAGCAACACGTGAATGGGTGAAAAGCTGCTTCTTCTGGAGGGATGCGGAAAGCCATTTCTTGAGAAGCAATCTATTCCCAGTGGTGATTCTGTGAACCTTTTCAAAATGGTGAAATGGTAACAAAGAATTTAGAATGTCACACAAACTTAGTTAATAAAGCAGTACCGGGTTTGAGAAAACAGGCTCCAATTATGAATGCTATTATACTGACTAGTAAAATGCTACCAAACAGCATTTGTGCTGCAGAGAAATCTTGTCAAGAGTCAATGGATAAGTTGAACTTCATTATTGTCTTAACTCAAGAAATTATCACAGCTGCCCCAATCTACAGTAACGACTACTGAGACCAGTCATCAACCATGTATACCAAGACAAGACCCCCCACCACTGAAAGCATTGTAGCTTGCTGAAGGCTCAGATAGCTGTTTTTTTAATAATAAAACATATTTAAGTTAAGCTACGTATATATTTTTTTAGACATGATGCTATTACGCACTTGATAGCCTACGATATAGTGTAAACATAACTTTTGCATGCACTGGGAAACCAACCAATTGTGTGCTTCCTTTTATTGTGATATTTGCTTTATTGTGGTGGTCTAGAACTGTGCCTACATTGTCTGCAAGATGTGCCTATACTTGGTTTCCCCGTATGCAAGGAAATAATCCAGTAGGAGAAAGTCTACATTTGCATACATGGATGACTTAGAACTGGAAAATAACAGTCCCTAGATAAATGAATGTTTGAAGTATCATAGGTTTCAGGCAAGAAAGACTGTGGTGGTTTAAAAGAAATATGTCTCCCATAAGTTCATGTATTCAAATACTTGGTCCCCAGTTGGTGACACTGTTCAGGGACATTATAGAACCATTAGGAGGTCCAGCATTGCTAGAGGGAGGACATCACTGAGGGCAGACTTTGAGAATTGTAGACTCACCCCACTTCTGGTTCACTCTCATGGCTTCCTGCTTGTGACTGAGATGTGATCTCTCTGCTTCCTGTTCCTGCTGCATGTTATCGTGTCTTTCCACCATGATGGATGCTTATTCTTCTTGAACCATAAGCACAATAAATACTTTCATCTATAAGCTGCTTCTGGTAATGGCATTTTATCACAGCAGTAGAAAAATAACTGATAGAAAAATGCAGTCTTTTTAGCTTGCTGGCTATCCACAGCCAGAGAGAACTTGTCCTTTGTAGTCGTGACTATGACACAAAGATACCAGCAGACATGGAAACAGCAGAAAGAAAAGGAAATGTTCTACTCCTTTCACTGAAGATGTATCTGGAGATACATCCTTTGCAATGGTCAACCTGAGGCTGTGAATTGAGCTTTTAGGTAAAGGACTTAAATGAGGTCATTTAACAAATCTTTAAAAAAAAAATCTATTGATCTGACAGAGTATGTGTTGGATTACTAATCTCTGGATATAAAAGTTTTCAGAAGTTGAGAGAAAAGCACTTAGAAATAGTACATTTATCATGCTACCCAAGAAGCAAAGTTCATAAAGTCAACACATCCATCACCATTATGGGCATCAAGCCCAGAGAAGGGCTCTGGCTCTGGGTGCTAAAGGAATTTCTCTCTTTTGGTACCACCCCAAAATCCAGTGTGTACAGCAGGAGCATGCATTCCCTTCATACTGAAGCAACAAAATCTCTCCCGCTTCTTCCCACACACAAGCATATCGTTCTGAACATCTACCTAAAGTGCAGAACACATTTTTTTCCTCTTACCAAGAAGAGGTCTTATTCTTAACAGCTTGCTTCATGAGCTACAGGGGGAAATGAATACTTTTCTACATTCCCAGATGTCAACAGACTTTTCATTCAGCGATTGGCTGGCATATATTTTCTCTTGCCTTTCCTTTGTTCTTTCTTCAAATTTCTTACAATGACACAAAATTTCATGGGTAAAATTAAATGCATAGAGCTTGACTATAAAATTTGTTGAAGTCAATGTCTTTTGAAATTCTATATGTATTTCCATTTCAATCAAATAAATACTGAATTCCA
>NW_008340240.1:1058101-1069156 GCF_000622305.1 Nannospalax galili | reverse complement strand
GTGCCTCCCTGTTAAAAGTTTGTTAATATAGGAAGTAGCCTACTGAAAAAGTCTTGCTGTTAGTTCCATTGTCACCTAACAACTTTGAGCATTGCCACTTGTTTTGTTACTCTGGAATGATGCTGCAGCATGTTCCCTTATATTAAAAAATAAAAACCTGTGACCTTCTGAGTCACAATCAAAGAAATGAACAACAGTTCGGAAGAAAAGAAAAGGATATTACCCAATCCTTTCAACAGAAACCATCTTCATACAGATCCAGCAACCCTCAAAACCACTTCAACTTCTTAAGTACACAGAATATTAATAAGGAATCATATTATTGGATCCTAGTAGACAGGCTGAGAGGGTGGGTTTGGATTTCCATTGGTGTAGCGGCTCTGATCTCAGCAGGCCACCAGAAAGTGCCACGTTCTGGCCTCCCTCTGGCCTCCCTCTGGCAGAAGGGCTGAGAATGCAGGAGACTGGCTGAAAGCACCCAGATCCTGGCTCCATGTGGTGAAAGAAGCCTGAGTGTACCTGACTGGAACCTGAATTGGGCTTCTGTGAGTATGTCTGAATAGCTGATCTGAAGTCATCAGTTCCCTCCAAATTAAACCTGAGAGAGCCTGAACCCTGTAGCAATGAGTTTTATAAAACCAATAAAGAAAAGATCTAGGGACCCCAATAATACAAACAGAAGCATACTTCAACTTAATTCTCATATCAGAATCATAAGCAACAAAAGAAATTCACATGCCAAAACCACAACAAAAGAATAATAAAATGGAAAGTCAAAACACTATGTCCCCACCAAACCCCACCAATCTTGTAGGAGAGATCTTCAAGGAGAACCCCCTAGAGATAACCCAGGACACTGAATTTAAAAGAACAGTCATAAATATAATCAAGGAACACACAAACAGACAAATCAACAAACTAAAAGAAGATAGGGATAAACTTCTGAATGAATTCACAAAAGAGATAGAAACATTGAAGAAAACTTGGGCAGAAATGAAGAAGGAAGTGCAAAACTCAATAAGCCAACTTGAAACAACAAGGGAAAGCCTCCCCTCTAGAATGAATGAAATGGAAACCAGAATATCGACACTGGAGGATAAAGTTGAAGAATTGGACCACTCAAGCAAATATTATGGAAAATTTTAAAAAAAAAAAAACAGGAATGGAATATGCAAGAGATGTGGGATACCATAAAAGACCAAATCTATGGATCATGAGAATAGAGGAAGGAGAAGAATTTCAGGTTAATGATGTTGACCAGATCTGAAACAGGATTGTAGAAGAGAATTTCCTGAAATTAAGGAAAGACATCTCCATACAAATACAGGAAGGACATAGAACACCAAAGAGACAGGACAAGAAAAGAAACTCACCACCACCCCAACATATCATAGTAAAAGTACTAAATGTACAGAACAAAGAGAATACTGAAAGCAGCAAAAGAAAAAACAAGTCACATACAAAGGAAAGCCCATCGGAATAACAGCTGACTTATCAATGCAAACTATGAAAGCCAGAAGAGCCTGGACCAAGGTATTTCCAGTTCTAAATGGCAATAGATGTCAGCCCAGAATACTTTACCCAGCAAAAATGTTTATTATAGTTGAGGGGGAAAGAAAAATCTTCTACGACACAAATAACCTGAAAGAATACATGTCCACAAAACCAGCCCTTCAAAGAATACTTGAAGCAATACAGAGGCAATGAAAGAAAATAAATAAAGGTATAATAGAGAAAACACAAAATTAGACAGAGAATGCAAACAGCAATCAAAATGATGGCAACCAATACACATCTTTCAATAATAACCTTAAATATCAATGGACTAAACTCCCCAGTCAAAAGACACAGGCTAAGTGAATGGCTTAAGAAACAAAAATCCATCTCTTTGCTATCTGCAAGAAACTCATCTCATCTTCAAGTACAGGCACAACTTTAAGGTAAAAGGATGGAAAAGACTATTCCAAGCAAATGGCACTAAGAAACAAGCAGGGGTTGCAATTCTAATATCTGACAAAATAGACTTCAAAGTAAAACTAATCAGAAGAAAAAAGGAGGATCACCTCATTTTGATCAAAGGAACAGTTAACCAAGAAGATATTATAATACTTAACACATATGAACCAAACTCTGGTGCATGCACCCAAATTCATAAAAACAACACTACAGGACTTCAAGACACAGATTAACCCCAACTCAGTAATAGTAGGGGACTTCAATACCCTACTGTCTCCATAGACAGGTCAACTGGACAAAAAATAAACAGAGAGATATCTGAATTAAATGATACCATACATCAAATGGACCCAACAGATAACCTTTTGAATATTTCACCCAAACACCAAAGAATACACTTTCTACTCAGCACCCCATGGAACTTTTTCAAAAATTGACCACATACTGACCCACAAAACAAACCTCAACAAATACAAAAATATTGAAATAATTCCATGCATCCTATCGGACCACAATGCAATAAAGCTCAAAATCAACACTGGACAAAGCCCTAGTCACTACACAAACTTATGGCAATTGAACAACACACTCCTAAACAATGAGTGGGTCAAAGGAAAAATTAAATAATTAAGAAAAATAAAAGAATTCCTGAAATTCAATGAAAAGGACAATACAACACAACAAAACCCCTGACACACTTTAAAATCAGTCCTAAGTGGGAAATTTATAGCTCTAAATGCCTACATTAAAAAATTTGAAAGAGCCCAAATAAATGACCTAAGACTACAACTCAAGACACTGGAAAGGCAAGAACAAATGAAACCCAAACCCAGCAGAAGAAAAGAAATAACAAAAATTAGAGCAGGAATTAATGAAATAGAAACAAAGAAAACAATACAAAGAATCAGTGAGTCTAAGAGCTGATTCTTTGAAAAGATAAACTAAATAGACAGACCCTTAGCCCAGTTAACCAAAAAAAGAAAGAGAGAATCCAAATCAACAAAATCAGAGATGGAAGGGGAAACATCACAACAGACACCAAAAAAAAACCCAGACCATTATAAGGGAATAGTTTAAAAACATATACGTTACTAAATCTGAAACTGTAAAAGAAATGGATGGATATCTGAAATCATGGGACCCACTAAAGTTAAACCAAGAAAAGATCAACAATTAAAACAGACCCATAACATATAAGGAAATTGAAACAGTAATACAAAGCCTCCCAACTAAATAAAGCTCAGGCCCAGATGGATTTACAGCAGAATTCTACCAGACATTTAAAGAAGATCTACAACCAATACTACCTAAATTATTCAGAATAATAGAGGGAGAACTCCCAAATCCCTTCTATGAAGCCAGCATCACTCTAATATCAAAACCAGGTAAAGACAACCAAAAAGAAAACTATAGACCCATATAAAAAAGTAATAGTCTAATCCACTGTCCCAATGCTTCTGGACATTCTTTCATATTTAGAAAGAATATCATTACATTGCATTTACTTGAATCATCAATTTCTAACATTTATTAACTTCCTAGTGTGATAAATGAAGACATGGCACTTTTGAACCTCATCCTTTAAGCCTTCACTCCATTTCACCCTCAGCATTGTTAGCTTCATCTAAGATTAATGTTTATCTTATTATTATGTGTATATCATAACAGTCAATACCATTAGTGTACATTCAATTCTTTTCCTTTATTTATGAAACACAAGTAAGATTTTTAATTGAATTTGTTTTATTTTATGTGTCAATTTAAGGAACAGTTTCTTGGGGTTTTCTTTTGGTTCCACATTTGACTAAGCGTTTTAAGAAGATCATGTGATTAGTCACCATGTCTACCGTCCCTCCTTGACTTCCTCTCAAAACCGCACATACCAGACACCATTCTAGGAATCAAAATGGACAGGAAGATACTGACAAAGAGACAGTTTGTACATTTAACAAATTGTTTAGCTAATATCATAGGAAGTCTTGTGTCATCAATAAGAAAAGCAGGGAAGGGTACAAAGAATGCCTGGAACAGGAGTGAGAATGTTGGCTCCAGCTAAACCCAGCAAGTCAAGTAGCCAAGGGTGTGAAGGGCAGGTATCTGCATTATGAACAGGCCCTCCACGTGATCACTGTAAGTGTCAAACCTTGCAAATCACAGATCCAAATGAAGTTCCTTGCACAGCACTCGTATGTGTCTCAGAAATGGGGAAAGAACATTATCCACCAAGTTTCATGGATTTTGCTGTTCACTAAGTCTCTCTCCTTTGGTTTTCCTTTGAACGCACGTTTATGACTTCTTTGCAACCTCATGTGTTTTCCTGGGTTGCATGTTGGTATCTGAAGGCTGGCTTTCAGAGGATATGATGAAGTCAAGCACTCCAGAAATTGCGTCTGCGTGTAAGATACACTGATTGGTTTCAATAAAATAACTCAGAGAAGATGATACTTAAACAACAATGAATTATCATAAAAAATAATTAGCTGTCACATTACTTTATTCAATTATGTAGCAATGGTTTCGTTTAGATATGAAGATGCAGCTCAATTTCCTTTTGCTAAAAACATACAGAGTCATAAATTTTTATTATCTTTATCTTTGGAAACAGACTACTCAGGATGGCACTAACATCACATGACCTGTTAACTAAACATTTGGACATGGCAATAAATCTTGATGAACTTTGTTCAGTGCTCTTATTAGTGAAAGATTAAAGCCTGAGAATAAAGCAAATGATTTAATAAGTAACCCCTGCTCTCCAGAGGCAGAAGGATCGGGGCTTTCGGTAGAGAACTGCGTGGAAACACAAGTTTTCTTTTCAGAGATTCTTAGCAATCTCAGGCTTCCATCCTAGTGGTTCCTAAATTCTTCAAATGACTTGAATGTTTGTGCAGGATACAAGAAAATCCCTTCTTCTTGACCTCTCTGTAAGCCATGGGAAATTCAGAAAAGGAGGGGAAAATGGCAGGACATTTGGCATGACTTTTACAGTGAAATTACTTAATTTACTTCATAAAATTAACATAGGTGGATAACTTGAATATAACTTGAATATACTATAATAAACTTTAGCTCCAAGGAAAGAGGACATAGTGGGATTTTAATTAATTATTTTTTGTGTGTATGTATTTGGTGTATATGTCTGCACATGTTCCTGTGCATGTGTGTAGAGGCCAGAGATCAATGTTGGGTTTCTTCTTCAGCTACTCTCCACCCTGTTTTTTGAGATAGTTTTTCATTGAACATGGAGCTCACTCCCTGACTAGATTGGTTGATCAGTCAGTCAAGTATCAGGGATCTGTCTGTCTCCACTAGAATTTTATGAAGAGCATCATTAAAATACAGTGATGCTTATTCTATAACATGCTGCTGAAGATGTCTTGGCATTTTTTTGTTTTTAATTTTTTCAGACAGGGTCTCCCTGTAGCAACAGCTGGCCTAGAGCTTTCTAGGTAGACCAGACTAGCCTCCATCTAGTAGCGATCCCCCTGCTTCTGCTTCCTGAGTGATATCTTGGCATTTTGTTGATATAGTAACAAATGTAATATCCAAAAATTATAAAATACTAAAATCCCTAGTAATAAATAATATCTCCTATGAAAATCCCTCTTACAGGCATAAAATAAGCTTCACTGACTGAATAACATGCTAGGATTACAGGTGCTCATGGCTTTGCCTAGCTCGTACATGGCTACATGGGTGATGGGGAGGGAACTGAACTCAGGTAGGTCGTCGTGCTTGTGTTGGAGACACTTTGCCAATCGAGTCATTTCCCAAGCCCCACGTTCTGGGTTTTAGACTGATGAAGCAAATACATTTTATTTTCTTTGGTGAACCTTATCCTTTCTTCAGTGGTTCCCAGCTTTGAAATTGCTGGCAGTGTTTTAATGAGCTCAGAGAACTTCAATAAATAAGAGACATCACGACAGGGGGGACCGTTTTGGAGTTGAATTCAGAAGAGCTAAATTTTTCATGGTGATTAGTGGATTGCAGAGCATTTTTGAACTTCTAGTTTTCACTGGTGAAATCAGAGTCATGCGTAAATCCGAGGACTGCTGGGGGAGTTAAATAAAATTACATGCAACTCTGCTGGCAAAGCATCTGCTATGCAGAGTATGTTTAACTGGTGCTAGCTCATTACATGAGCAAGCTGCTTGATCCAAGGATCAATGCACATTATTCACCCAGTGAAGCATTTTATGCCTATAAGAGGGATTTTCATGGAAGATAATTTATTATTAGGGATTTCAATAGACATTTTATACTTTCTTGGAGTACTACGTTTGCTGTTTATCATTATTCCAACAAACCATCAAGATATCTACAGCAACATGTTATAAAGTAAATATCAATTTTAACAGTGCTTTTCACAAAGTAATGATCTGCTTCACAAGATAGCCCCAAGACTGGATTCTTGATTACGCTCTTCCTATTGTAAAAGACAAAGGCCCTGGGTGTGTGTGGTTAGGTAGTAGAAGAGGCTGTGTGTGAAGGGAAGATAAGGTTGGGACGTTTCTTGGAATTCTGATGATAAGGTTGAGAAATATGAGCAGACCTTGAGTGAGACCACAAGTTTGATTGTGAGAAATACTGTTCTGATTTGGGAAGTTGTTAGCAACATGGGGCCCTGCCCTAGGCAACAGGAGGTTTATTGTCACTAGATCTTTTTAGTGCCAGTTTGTGACAACATATCTGAAATTTACCTCTGTCTTTCCAGAGGAAGGTGAACTATAGAATCCTAGCCAGGAGTTTCTGAGAACATGGGCTTGATGTGCTTTCTTTCCTCTCATAATTCAGGAAACAAACTTGTTCCTCAGGCAGAACACTGCCTTGGTAAGGACAACATAATGAATCTCCGTCTAGCCCAGAGAACCTTAATGTGATGAGGATCAGCCAACTATACATGTGACTTTCTGTGCTACATGTCACTCAGCTTGCTATGCATATGTCAGATTAAAAAAACAAAGAGGGGACTGGAGAGATGACTCAGTGGTTGAGAGCACTGGCTACGCTTTCAGAGAACCCACGTTTGAATCCTACCACCCACATGGTGGCTAACAACTGTCTATAACTTCAGTTCCAGGGAAATCCGATGCCCTCTTCTGACATCCTCAAGCATTGCACAACATGGGTGGACTTACATACACGCAGACAAAACACTCATACACGTAAAAAATAATAAATGATAAAAATATTTAAAAAAGAAAACAAAATGTTTGCAATGTGAGGACAGCTTCCAGATTGTTCCTTTTACCAAAGAAAACCTGAGGGAGGCTTTCATCCATGTTGCTCCTGTGTCTTCCAAGCCAACCTTACAAAGTTGGGCCAATATAGATTTTTGACAAGGAATCTTTACTGGTTACTCTCAAAAATATTTTTTTCAGTGTGAACAATCTGAATTCTTAGTGACTAGAAGTGGAAAATGAGTTAATGCAATTCTAAATAGCCTATTATTATCAAATCAATAGTGTCACAAATGTCCCCATAATGTTCTAGAGCCTACTAGCAAAAGTACTATCCATTCAGATTTGGGGTTTTTTTCTTCTTGGGAGAAATGTTTGTTATAGTGATGCTTTTTTCTTTTTAATTTGCCCTGGAAGTTAGAACAGAAGCTTATAAAATCAGAGAACCGGTTGGGCTGAAGGTATTTTGATCTATAAAGGAAAATAATTCTAAACAATAAAACAATTTTAAAGTAATTCACTGAAATATACACAGGATAAAGCACTGTGGGAGGGGTGAAGGGAAGGAGTGGGAAACAATCAGCATAAGCCAGGTTGACAGGCCTCAGACTTACTGCGGAGGGTAACGGTTACAGTAGGCAATTAAGCCATAAAGCAAGGGAGCACTGGAGGATTTTTGTGCCGGCAGAATTGTGTAGGGATGAAGAGTTCTAGGAATGGAATTCTAGCCAGTCAGGACATCCTCTCGGTGTAAGTGAAGTTAAAATATGTCTCTGGAGGCCTTTGGGCATTTCTTAAAAGTACGAGAAGGAACTGACGCAGGTGCAAAGCCACGGAAATTTTACAGACTTGAACTTGGCAGAGCAACAGCTGTGAGCTTACAGACCCAGAATTCCAGGATGGGCATTCCCTTTAAGCTGTGCTCAATACTTCTGAGTCCCCCAGGAGCCCAACACAGTGCTTTCACATACCTACATGGAGACCTTTCTCTTTGAATTGTAGCCAAGTTCGTATCAATGATGAGCAAGGACAGTGACTTTCTTTTTCTGTCAATATCACTAAGGGGGTAACAAGAATCACTCCACATGTCAGGCCTAAAAGCAGGTATGCTGAGGGATGGAAGAGAGATTACAGGGCTGATTTTCATTTTCCTCCATCCCAGCTTCACGATGTGCAGAACTCATACAGCAATAAAAAGTGCATGAGGCAAAGTCAAGACCCAAGAGTGACCTTTAAAAATAAATAAATTAGCTTAAATTATTCTCAAAGTCAAATTGAAATCTCCATGACTTCATGTCTTACTGAGAGAAATCTCTTCAGGTCAAATCTATCTAAAACAAATCTTTTTTTTTTTTCTTTGCTTCAGTGTCAGTAAAAAAAGACCTATTAGTAAATGCACCTCAGAGGTTGGTAGGAATTTAAAAAATATCTCCACCCGGTGTTGCAAGCTTGTAACTCCAGCTACTTAGGAGGCTGAGGCAGGAGGATTCCAAGTTCAAGGCCTGCCTGGGCTACAGATCAAGTTCAAGGCCAGCTAGGGCAGCTTAATGAGACTTTGTCTCAAAACAGAATATACAGCTATCACTCTCTCTATTCATATGTACACATACACATATTTATATGTACATACATAAATCTATTTCTGAGTGCGTGTGTGTGTGTGTGTGTATCTGTCTGTCTGTCTATCTGTCTACTTGTCTGCACACAGGATGCAAACAAAGGAAAGATTCCATGGTGTTCATGCCTGTGGGCTTGCTGCTGAGTGTGCCCATCAACCCCTTCGACTCTTCTTTGGGCATGGCCTAGTGATCCATTATCTTGCCTGTTGTTGTCAATAATATAATTACTTTTTAAATAAATAAGTTACTGAGACTTTCACACATGCATATAAGGTGTTTTGATTAAGTCCATACCCATGCCCTCCCCTCCAACCACTCCCATAGCTCCTCATCACTTTTTTTCTGATAACTTCATGTACTCTTTCTTCTTCTTTGATTTATTTATTTTTATGGGGTTTTTGGCTACTCTAACATTCCCCCCTTTGAAGAGGTAACCTTAAAATCTTTTTAGTTTTAGATACAAGCTCCCAAATACTTTTGACGTTTTTGGCCTTCGGAACAGAGTATGTTGCTAAGAAGCCCAAGGAAATTGTGAGTTTTAGCCAAGAAACTGGCTACTTTTCTTTGGGGTCTTTTTACCCTAATTGCCTAGCCAATTCCTACCTCCTATTCTTATCACACCATCCTCTGAAGGGGTTACCCAAATTGCCAATAGGTGCTATATAGAAACTCCGGTGCCCATAAACTGAAACAGAACTCTTTGGTTATGTTTCCAA
Source organism: Nannospalax galili (assembly GCF_000622305.1). Classification (NCBI taxonomy): domain Eukaryota; kingdom Metazoa; phylum Chordata; class Mammalia; order Rodentia; family Spalacidae; genus Nannospalax; species Nannospalax galili. The sequence goes on along the minus strand of NW_008340240.1, from coordinate 1,059,685 downwards.
GACTGCCAATTAATCAGGGAAACATAGCCTGTCAACTCAAACCACAGAAGCAGAGAGCAGGGAAACTCCCAGGATGGAAGCATTCTTTCTCCAATGCTTAGGTTAAGGCAAGCTGCCACAGCCAGATGCAGCAATGGCTGTGCCCATAATAATCAAATGTTCATATGAGAGTCTATTGGAATTTCTTGACAAGGGCTTCCAAAGCATGCCTATATTGGGTTATTCCTCATTTTTCTTTTGTCTTCCAAGGCTGGACTTCAGGGTGATGGATTCAGGATTTACTTTCAGGTATTTTGATAGCTGTTGGAGTGGTTAGAATCAGTGTCAGTTCCCTCTCAAAGGCTTCTAGATGGGGGAGAAAACAAATTTATCCATCATTTTAGAACAATAGCCAGTTGCCTCCCTTGGCTACACATGGGCACTGCAGTATTGGAGACCAATATTTGAAGTCTTACATCTGAGCAGCACTTTCTGGTTAGGAACAAAATCATCAATGAGAAATAATTATCTAAATAACTTTTTATATAGACTTAAGTCTAATGTCTGGGAAGTGTAACCCCTTGAACTCTTAAAGAAGTACATTGATGACTTTACTCTTTGGTTATACTTTCCTTTTGGGTGTTTAAGGCCATATGGTTGGCCCAAATAAATCAATTTATTTTTACACTTAAGGTCATTTGAGGATCTGTTCCTCAGGGGTCCCATGGGCTTTGCAGGAGCCTCTGGCTCCTTTCTTTTACCAGTTCCATCTATGTGAAGATAAGTCAAAGTCGTGAAGATAAGTCAAAGGTCCTGCTCGAACATGTCTGGCTTCACTTAGAACCATGAATGAGATGTTTCCTCTGAGTTGACCCTCCTCTTTGTAGACTGGACACTGGTTCAAGTCCATCTCATGGGTTCTCCATGTCCTCCCTGAATAAGAGGACAAGTGATTCACCACAGTTACAGGACATTTTGAGAGATGTTCCATAGTCCCCCGGAACTTTGTCGACCTTGGAGGGCACGGGACAAAAACTGTCCTTTACATCCCTCTGATCACAGTAGTATAGGCCTTAAAGTATGGCTGTTAAAAATCCAATAAGGTTAATTCCACCAGTCTCGTACTTTTAATTATCATGTGCTATGAAGATAAGGCTTGGGTAAAAAAACAAATAGTCTCAGATAAACCTTGACTAGATATATATTTTGTTTCTTAAACTAGTTGACTCAACTATGACCATAGACATTTTAAGATTATATGTATATTATTATTTTTGTCTCATTCTTTATATATCAAAACTAACCTACACAGACCTTCATCACTTGCTTAGGCTTTCTCATTTTTTCTATTTTGGAAAATAGCTACATTTCCATATTCTTTTAACATCTTTTACATTCTCATTTTCTTTTTTTAAAAAAATAATTATAAGACATAATAGCATTAGCAAATACCTTTTCTGTCTGTTGTGAGACTTCTTTTCCTGGGAATGCTAAGCAATGCTTATTCCCATTCAAGAGTCTAGTGTTGAGCCAATGTTTGATTAAAGTTTTATTGGGGAACCAATGAATTTATTGAGCTTACTTACTGAGATAACTGAGGGGTTG
>NW_008340240.1:1045393-1058041 GCF_000622305.1 Nannospalax galili | reverse complement strand
TGGAAAGCCTTCACCCAGCATGGGTCATGCTTTCTCTTCTTAGCCTTCACTAGACTGTATACATTAGCCCTTGCCTAATTCAGATGTATAATTAGGGTCAGATTATATAGAGTTGGCTGGGAAGAGTGGCTGGATAATCTGGTGAGGTGCCAATGTCCCTGTTGGCCCTCATATAATGAATGAGCACAACTGTCAACAAGTCCAATTGTAATGATGTTTAAGCAATCAGGCTCAGCTGAAGTCATGATGATGGTAGTTATTTCATGCATAAGGGACTGCTGTATAGCATCATCTTAAGAGGACCTGGAATTCAAAAGGATTTGGTGCTAGGATCCATATGTGAGGGAGAAAACAGAGTCATTTGTTTTTCTGAGTCTGTGTTACTTCACTTAGTATAACAGTTTCTAGATCCATCCATTTACCTGCAAATTTCATTATTTCATCTTTCTTTACTGCTGAATAGAACTCCATTGCATAAATATACCACATTCTCCACTAGTCAGTTGGGGGCACTTAAGTTTCTTCCATCTCTTAGTTATTGTGAAAAGAGCAGCAACAAACATGGTTGTACAAGTGTCTCTACAATAGGATGAGTCCTTTGGGTATATGCCAAGGAGTGGTATAAGTGGGTCATATGGTAGGTTCATTTTTAGTTTTTTCAGAGTTCTCCACACTGTTTTCCATAGAGGCTGCATGAGTTTGCAAGCCCACCAGCAGTAAATGACTGTTCTCCCTTCTCCACATCCTCCCCAGCATTTGGTATCATTTGTTCTCTTGATCCTAGCCAGTCTGGTTGAGGTAAGGTGATACCTTAGGGTGGTTTTAATTTGCATTTCCCTAATTACTAATGATGTTGAACACTTTTTGAGATGTTTCTTAGTTATCTTTATTTCTTCATTTGAGAACTCTGTTTAGATCTTTAGCCCATCTTTTAATTGGGTCATTTGGTTTCTTGCTTCTTTGTTTTTTGAGTCCTTTATATATTCTGGATATTAAACCTCTGTCAGATGTGTCACTGAAGAGTTTTTTTTCCCATTCTGTGCATTTTCCCTTCATTTTTTTATTTTTTTCTTTTTTTAGTACTGAACATCAAGGATTTCTTTTTTTTCTTTCAACTTTTACAAAAACTTTATTGAGAATTTCATACATGAATATAAGCTGTTTTGATCAAATCCATGCATACGCCCACCTCTCAACAGTCCCCCCTTTGAAGAGGTAACCCTAAAATCTTTTAAGGATTAGATACAAACTCCCAAATACTTTTGACATTTTGATATTTTTGGCCTTTGGAACAGAGTGAGTTGCTAATGGGCCCAAGGACATTTTGACTTTTAGCCCAGAAACTGGTTACATTTCTTTGGGATCTTCTTATGGTTGTTTCTTTTGCTGTACAGAAGCTTTTTAATTTAATGAGGTCCCACTTATTGATTGCTGACCTTAATTCCTGAGCAAATTCTATCCGATTTAGAAAATCTTTTCCTACACCTATATCTTATAAGTTACTACCAAAATTTTCTTCTAATACTTTCAGGATTTCCAGTTTCACACTGAGATCTTTGATCCATTTGGAGTTGACTTTTGTGCAAGGTGAAAGATAAGAATCTAGTTTTGTTCTTCTCCAGGTGGAGATCCAGTTTTGCCAGCACCATTTGTTGAGGATGCTGTCTTTCCTCCATTGTGTATTCTTGGCACCTTTGTGGAATATCAGGTGGCTGAAATTGCATGTACTTGGGTTTGGATCTTTAATGATGTTCCATTGATTTATGTGTCTATTTTTGTGCCAGTACCATGCTGTTTTTATGACTATAGCTTTGTAGTATACTTTGCAATCTGGTATAGCAATCCCCCCAGTGTTGCTCTTTGTGCTCAGGGTTGCTTTGGCTATCTGGGGTCTTTTGTGCTTCCATATGAATTTAAGGATATTTTTTATTCTAATTCTGTGAAGCATATCATGGGGATTTTGATTGGGATTGCATTGAATCTATGTATCGCTTTTGGTAGGATGGCTATTATCACAATATTAATTCTTCCAATCCATGATCATGGAAGTTCTTTCCATCTGCTGGTGTCTTTCTCAGTCTCTTTCTTTAACAATTTTAATCCATCAAGGCAGAGTAAGTGAATGGGAGCATTTTCAGTATTCTTTCTCCAATTGCTTGTTATTGGTATATAGAAAGGCTACTGATTTTTGTAGATTGATTTTATAACCTGCTACTATACTGAAAGTATTGATCAGTTCTAGCAGTTTTGTGGTGTAACTTTTGGGATCTCTTAGGTATAGTATCATATCATCTATAAAAAGGGATAGTTTCACCTCTTCTTTTCCAGTAAGTACTCCTTTAATTTCCTTCTCCTGTCTTATTGCTCTAGCAAGAGTTTAAAGCACTATGTTAAAAAGGAGTGGAGACAGTGGGCAGCTGTGTCTGGTTCCTGATCTCAATGGGAATATTTCCAGTTTTTCTCCATTTAGAATGGTGTTGGCTGTGGGTTTCTTATATATGGCTTTAATTATGTTGAGGTATGTTCCCTCCAGTCCAATTCCCTCTAGGACTTTGAACATAAATGCATGCTGAATTTTGTCAAAAGTTTTTCTGTGTCTTTTGAGATGACAATGCGAGTTTTGTCTTTGAGTCCATTTATATGATTAATGATGTTTTATTGACTTGCAAATATTGAACCAGCCCTGCATCTCTGGGATAAAGCCTACTTGATCATGGTGAATGATCTTTTTGACGTGTGTCTGTATGTGCTTTGCAAGTATTTTGTTGAGAATTTTTGCATCAAAAATTCAAAAAATTTGCATCTCTGTTGATAATAAGATGATGTATCATTACAAAATAAATGAAAAACAAACAAAATCAATAACTTCGAAGGCACACTGTTACTGAAAATACCCCAGACATTTTGATTCTGTGACGTATATAGGGTGTGGTTGCTAACTCCCGAAGAGTAAATATTCTCACGTTGCTTGATTTGTGCTACCAATGTAGTGTCACTGGATGTCAAACTGAGAACAAATGCAGAGTCACTCCTCACTGTGTGGTATTTCCATCATTCCAATAAACAACATTGAGCACAATGCTAGAATGTACGGAAATACTTCAGAAGTGATGCGTGCTAAGTCGTTGCTAACTTCATTTTAACAAAGCACATTTAATTATAAATTTATGCAGCTTGATTTTAAAATTGCTACATTTAAAGAATGTAAAATTTCGGGAAATTTAACAGTCATCATTCTCTAGAAAGCCATAGAGGTCAGCTTCAACACATGACTGACAGGTGACATTCACATGGCCAGCATACTATGGTAAGGGATGAACACTGGATGGAAGGATGTGTTGATGGCTAAGGGATCAAACCAAGCTAACAGGAAAAATAACAAATCCAAGAAGTAACTCTAAGGGCCAAACATCCTCCTCTGAGATTAACACTTAGAAATTTTGTTTTAGGGAAGTTTGTTTTTTAGTTGTTTGGTTTTGCTTCTATGGGTAGGGTGCTATTGTTCTTACTGCTTTTTGAAGACAGTGTCACTAGGAAGCCCAGGCTGGTCCTGAACGGCTGGTGACCCTCTGTCTCAGGCTCCAGCATGCTGGGATTGCAGGTGTGTATCACCATGCTTGGCTCAACACTGAAGTTTGAAGACAGTGTTACCATAATGACAGTTACTCTGTATGATAACTATAGTCAAACACTATTGCTTGCTCCTTTATAAAAAGCACCAGTATTTGTTTTTCAGACAGTTTTGGCCACACATACACAAATGCACTTTGGAATGTTTCATCCAGTAACATCATTTTCAAATCTAAATAAATTTCCAATAACCATTGGTGCCCATGAGACTAAGCCTGGAGTGGGTATTTGTATGAATTATCTGCTGAGGTTGAACTTGTAGAATTAAGTTCTTCAAGCAAATTGCAAACATTTGTCCAGTTTCTCCCCTTTTGTTTTCCATATGTATTGTGTGTGTATAAGTGTGTCGTATATATGTATGTGTGGCACATGCACACGTGTCCATGAGTATGCATAATCATGCAGAGGCCAGAGCAGAGAATGTCTTCCTCAGTCTCTCTATGCCATATTTCCTTGAGACAAGGTCTCTCACTTTGCCTTGGGCTAGGCTAGTTGGTCAGTGAGTTCTCAGGATTGTTCTGCCTCCATCCCCCAATGCTAGTCTTTTAATGTGGATGCTGGGGGGTTGAACTCAGGCACTTGTGCTTGCAGAGCAAGTGCTCTTGTCCACTGAGCCATCTCCATAGCCCCCAGTTCTTTTTGGTTTTGTTGTTATTTGTTTTCTAATTTTCATAGCTTCAACAAAAACTTTGAATCTAGGTTGGAATTTAACATTTAGTATGGAAATTATCCATGGTTTTCTTTGCTAATGGATGTTGCTCTCCTTGAAGGTGAAATTTTCATCTTGTCCTGTCTGATGCCAGTGCTTGCTTTATATTAACCCCTCACTAAATATTAGTCCAGTTAAAAGAGTTATCTGATGCACACTTATTGAATTAAGTTAATTAGATTGAATCAGAATTTAATTTGATGTCCTGGTAGCCATACTCCTGAAAGAGCTATCAATAGGCAAAGCTTTGCATCACTAAGCAATATAATATATACAGGTTAGATTCAACTGTCAGCTCTCTCTCTTATGAGTTCCAGAACTTCATCAAAACCACAAGCTTCATGCTCCTCAGTTTCTCTATCTTAAGAAGCAGATAATAAAATACAGTTGTTATCAATAAATCTATGTAAAGTACTTAGCATAATACCTGTCACATATTAAACTCAATAAGCACTTATGATGTTATTATCCTTTATGTTGTAGAGAAATTTGATAAGTGGTCACAGTATTCAACTGACCTGAAGTGTGACTTAAGTCTTTAAAATAATGAGTATATTTCCAATAGCATGTCAGGAGGCATTCCACAAAACTGAACTTTACAATGGTATAATATTGTCATAGTTTCCCTTCCAGATGTAAACTGTATCTCATTAAGTTAAATCAAGACTGAGTCTTATGTGACTATTGAATTTTGGTTTCTGTCTTGATAACTGGGTATGTTAGAGAAGCAACATACTAGTCTTCACATTAACTCCTTGGATTTTCATGGCAACAATGAAAGTTGACAAATTTCATTGGGCCTCATAGGAAAATGATCCTTGGGGTCAAATGGCTCAAGCATAAGAAACAGTATATCAACTATTTAGTCATTTACCATGCAAAGTCCTTTCAAGTCCTAAGAATAGCCTTGCGCAGAATGAACAATAGCTAACCTCATTCCTGCTTACCAAGATTTCTCTCTTGAGAGTGCTATACTGTCCAGGCAAAATGATCATATGCATGCACTCTTGACCCTTGTTTGTTAAGGTAAACTTGTAGACAGGACTAAATATTCTTTTCAGTTAAGAAGTGAGATTCATATACTCTCTCTCTCTCTCAGAGGCTCAGTGAGTTTGTAGCTGCTTTGATTAATACAATGTGACAGAAGCGACACTGGTACTTTTCTAGCCATCACGAATGGCCTGCATCCTTCTCCCCATCCCAGTGCAGCACTCTCCAAATGTCTATGGTCTGCCATGTCAGAAGAAAGCCCTAGTCATGTAGCTTCTCTGGTCAACGGTGCCAGCTGAAGGCAAACTTGAGTCATCCCAGCCCAGGAGTCACATGTGTGAATGGAGGATCTTCTCATGGATTCTGGGCCTCGGCCATGGAAGTCACCACCATTAGCTGGCCCACTCTTCCAGCTGAGCACCCAGAATTACAAAGCAGAGAAAGGGAGCCCCTAATGTGCTCTGTCACTATCCTTGGCCCCAGAATCTATGTACATAATAAAGTAGCTGTTGCTCAATACTAGTAAGTTAAGGGTAATGCTTTGTACTGTTGTGATGGAAATATTTAACATGAACCAGAGAGGAAGCCACTGCATTAAATTTCACATGGAAAAGACCTAAGAAAAACCTTCTTTGAGAATGCATATGAAACCAGATGCAAGTTACACACTAGACTCAAGAAACACACACACACGCGTGCACACACACATATGCACACACTATCATTTTATTCGTACCTTTTTTAAAACTTAAGTATATGATGGATGGCTCCCAATCTCACTTTATTTGCTAAGGGCTTGAAAGCAAGAAACATTGTCTTTCAACACCCGCCCATCACTGTCAACTCCTATACAGGCCTCCTCAAGAAGAATCTAACACTTTACCCAAATCTATGGTTGCTCTTATTAACAGCTTGGTGTATAAACTGGAAGGTCACTGTCACTGGGAGAGGTGATCTCCTTCAAATCCTGGGGAAAATTTCAACTACACCCAGTGACCAAGTAGGTCCTATGGTAAGGATGGCGAAGATCCCAGACACTGTCCGATCCAGCATGCACAAAGGGACTCAACACTGTCCAAAGGGGGTTGCCTCAAATTTACAAAGCCAGGCCTATGGCACAGATCCTTGTATTGAACTGATTTTTAAACATCTGCATGATTTTAAGCAAAAAAATAACCAAAAACAGGTTTCCTATGAGAGTGTGACAGAATAAAGATATCAGTATAATCTGCCAATCTAGATGTGTACTTTTGTTCTAATGGGATGTCATTTTATCATAGCCCCCCACAGAAACCTCGAAACCCCATGAACTGACAACATTCCAGTTCAGAGTGCAAAACAAACCATCTTTGAAAACAGTGCTACAGCAGGAAACCGTGTATATCCCAGTGGCATTTTCCTCCCACAAGCCCAGGCCTTCCAGGAAGGTCCCTGGTTTTCTGGTCATAAATATTCTTGAAGTCATCAGGAATGGAGTAACCAAGCCAAGCCTTCTAGGAAAGTGAGTTCTTGTTCCAGACCCAGGGCTCAAGGGTCAAGAAGTGCAATCCTGCAGAGCATGATAAGGCAGATCCAGAAGTGCCTGAGATGTCACAAGAAGTCCTGAATGTTGGTCACCTGTGATAAACTCTCCGAATTCCTCCCCCAAACCCTGCATGTCCTCCATTTCCAGTTGAGCACTAATTAGGACGTCCCCAGTCTCCCTACAACCAAAGCGTCCTCAGAACCAGAAATGAAAGCAGCCCCTTTTCTTTATCATAATAGAAAATGTTGTCATTTTCCTCCTAATCCTCTGCTTCTGTAATTTTTGTCTGATCTCTCAAGCCATACTCAGCACCCCCAAAATATAGACTCGGGCAATTTCCGTGATTAACTATGTGAGATGCAGCTGTGTACCGGAAGAAATGCTTTCAAATCTAAGAGGAGAAATCTCTTCTGCTGGGGTGAGGAAGAAAAAGATCATGAATTTGGAAGTCGTTTTTTCTAAAGATTATTTAGCCCTATTTTCGGAGAAATAAATGATGAGACATGGAAGAATAAGAAAAATCATAGATTTTAAAATACCTGATAGAAAGACACTTTCTTAATTTGTCTTATCAAAATCTTATGATCTCTACAAGTTCCTTGATATTTACTGGTGCTGTTACTGCCTCTCTGACTTCATGTGCTTTCACAGTATAAATGATGGGAACAAATAGGGACTTGGCTAAATATTGCATTTTTTATTCATAATGCCTCAATTAAAAATCAAAATGCCATTAGTTATAAAGTTAAGGTCCATGTAATATTTGTGACCATGAAATAAGCGAATCTCATGCAAAAGTAAATATAATAATAAACACATAATAACAAATATAATAATAAACACAAACATAAGCACATTTTAGTGAAGGGAAAAGTTTATTGGCAAAGGTCTCCATAAGTCCCTGTATTCTTCAGAGGTGTTACTTAACAGCAATAACTAAGGCAATTGTAATCAATGACAAAAGAGAGATCACCCATTGAAAGTCTGTGGTGATTTTGTGGATTTGGTACAATTTCCTCCATTTGTCCTTGATGGAATAAGCAGGCCCAAGGACATCTTTCTCTTGAGAAACAGAATGAAAGAAGGTAGCCATTTTCAGATGTGTGCCAGGCTGATTGCCAATAGTTGGTCATTTGAAGCATCCTTGCAGTATGTGTCATTCGACCTCATTGAATGCTGAACGCATACCTGAGAGTCAGTGTATTCTGTCTTACAGATAAAGAATCATCAGCTCACAGAAACCAAACAAATTTCCCCAAGGAAAACTATTACTCTAAAATACTTTTGCACATCACAACTTCTCAATAAAGAACACAAAAGGTGTTAGTCTGTGAGAAAGATAAAGAATGTATCACTTGGAAATATGACTAAGAAAAAAGGTTTTGGGGGGTTTTTTTTCTTAAGAAAAAGGTAAAATCGCAAATAAAAAATTAGCTAGCAAAGTGAATATTTGTTCAGATCAAGAAAACAAATCAGCATAAATTACAAATGTTAAGGCAAAAATATCTCTAACATCACAAAAACATGGAAAACAAAACTATTTTAGGGCCAGAAAAATGGCTCAGTGGGTAAAGGTACTTGTCACCAAGCCTGATGACTGAGTTCAATGTCCAGAATCCACAGAGTAGAAGGAGAGAACTGATTCCTGCAAGTTGCCCTCTAACCTCCATACATACATATGCATGCCCCTGTGAGTGTGCACGTGTGCATGAGCTCTCACATACACACACAAAAATAAAAAGTAAATATAAAAAATAAAATACAAAACTATTTTATGAACTAACTGCTGATGTACCTCTGTAATTGCTTTTCTCTGTATTTTCAGTTGCAGTTGGGGGGAGGTGTTTGAGACAGGGTCTCCCTATAGCCCCAGCTGGCCTGAAACTCACTATGTAGACCAGTGACTAAAATCTGCTTCTTTACTGTTCTAATTTGTTTTCTCGGTTGTTGCAATGAACACCATAAAAAACCAACTTCGGCAAGGAAAAGATTTATTTCATCTTATACTTCCAGGTCATAGTTCTGAGGGAAGTCAGGGCAGCCAGGAGCTAAAGCAGAGACAGTGGAGGAATGCTGCTTACTGACTCGCTTCCAGGATCAAGTTCAGCTACTGTTCTTATACAGCCCAGGGCCAGCTGCCCAGAATTGGCACCACCCACAGTGCACTAGGCCCTCTCACATCAATCAATAATCAGGAAAACTCCACAGGGACATGCACACAGGCCAATCTGATGAAGGAAAGTCCTTAATTGAGGTTCCCTTTTCTCATGAGTCTCTAGGTTTGTGTCAACTTGACAGCTGAAGTTAACTATAACATTTACTCTAATTGAGAAAACTAAAATATGCCTCCTCACACAGAACCTGTGACTGTAAAACTGCTACATATTTATGGCCTACAAACTTGGGATCCTGATGGATTAAACTTTGAAAGCTCCTATCAACTGTATAGTGACATATGTGCTATGTTATTGGGCATTCCCAATATGAAATGCATCTATTTGACCAGGAACCAGCAAGATCAAATTTTTGACTTACAGCTGTGCACATGAGGGACTGAGATATTTTTCCACAAGAAAGAGAAGAAAAGAGACACCCAGATCTCACCATAAACAAAAACTATGAAATTGCTAGAAGAAACACTTCAGATTGATCCGGGGAAAGATTTTTTTTATAATATCCCTAAAGTACAAACAATAAAAGCCAAAATAGACAAAGGGAATTGTATCAAGCTAAAATGTTTCTTCTCAGCAAAGAAAACAATCAGTATAGTAAAAAGACAACACACAAAATAAGAACAAAAATTTACAAATTGTTCATATGGCAAGAGATCAGGAATCAGAATGAATAATCAGTAGTGCAACAATGCAGCAGCAAAATTTTTTTTTAAAAAAACTTGATTTTAGCCAGGCATGGTAGTGCATGCCTTTAATCCCAGCACTCAGGAGGCAGAGGCAGGCAGATCTCTGTGAGTTCAAGGCTGGTCTACATAGTGAGCTGGGGCTACAGGGAGACCCTGTCTCAAAAAAAAAAAAACTTGATTTTAAAATGGGCTACTGATCTCAATAATCATTTCTCAAAAGAAGATATGCAAATGGCTAGCAAGTATGTGAAGAATCACTCAACATCAATAATCATGAAGGCAATGGAAATTCAAACCACAATGAGGTACCATTTTTAGCTATTACCAAAAAGACAAAACCAAAAACAAGTAAACAAAACCCGCTACCACATTCTGGTGAGGATGTGGAGATGTGGAAAAAGTGAGCTCTCATGCACGGTTGGTAAGAACATAAATAGTGCATCCATTATGGAAAACAGTATGGGCATCCCCCCTCCACAAAAAAGAAGTATAATAGAGCTTCCATGTGATCCAGCAATTCCACTATGAGTATACATACAAAAGCAAGAAGCATGCTGAAGAGATATCTGCACTCCCATGCTCATTAAAGCATTTTTACCCATTGTTAATATGCAGAATCAGCATAGGTTTCCATCAATGGATAAAAACTATGTGCTACATAATACTTCAGAAGGTTAATATTATGCTGCCATGAAAAAAGAATGAAATTTTGTCATCTATAGCAACATAGATCAGCCTACATGACATTATGGTAAGTGAAATAAGTCAGGCACAGAAAGATGGGTATTACATATTCTCATCTATACGGGGAAGCTAAAAATGCTGAGCTCATAGAAATATAGAATAATAGCTACCAGGGACTGGGAGAATGGAGAGAAAATGGCTACTGGGTACAGAGGTATGGTTGAATAGAAGGAATAACTTCTAATATTATATAGCACAAAGGGATAATTACAGTTGAAGCAATTAATTGTATATTTTGAAACAAAGTGCCGGAAAGGATTTTATGTATTCCTAACACAAAGAAATGAAAAGCCATTGAGGTTATGATATGACATTCACCTGATCATTTTGTTGTGTATTGTATGTGTGTATGTGCCTCTTATGCCATACTCCATAAATATGTACAATTCTGGGCGATAAAATTTTAGCATATTTCTTAAATTACTAAGATTTCAAAACCATCCATTACTTCTGTGATTTAGGCTGTGACAGTCCAGAGAGTATCAAAACACTAATTATCTAAGGATCTTTTCCAAGCCTCACTTATTTGCTAATGAACTGCATGTGAGGCTTTAAAGGGCAAAAGGGAGGCCCTGAGAATTTGCAAATAATTTAAGATCCAAAACCACTTCATCTAGATCAATTAAAAAGTGATCTTGGCTAGCTTCATTTGCATATTTCTATTAGTTTTCCACCTCACTAAAGGCTGCATTCAATTACAGCACATCACCTCATTTGTCAGTCACAACTGATGCTAACAATAAACAAGCATCTGCCTCTTCAGTACAAAGCATCCTATCCACAAAGGGAAGCCCTCTTCTAGCCTGAGAGGCTGGAACAAACATGAGGGTGGGGACAGGAGGCCTGGGATCTCAGAGAGCAGTCAGAGGAAAGCCAGAAGTGGCTTTAAACAAACATCTCCCAAGGTAAAGTCCCTCCCAGTACTGGCAAATTCATAAACGTAAGCACTGGTCACTTTGTCATTTTTTCATAATTACAAAAAACAGAGATTGTTGACACTAGAAGTGGAAACATTGCCTATTCCAAAAAAGAAGAGAGATATGAATGTTTTTAAATTCAAAACCAAAGACCTTGGTGACAACTTTTAACAAGATGTAAAGTAGATTATGATTTTTATCAAGAAGGAATTCCACAGTATAATCAAATTAGATTTCTGGTTTCTAGCCACAATTCTTCCTGTGGAAGGCAACAGTCTACTCCAGGGATGGGGAGATGACTAGGTAGGTAAAGAGTTTTCCCCATAAACTTGAATACCTGAGTTCAGTCTCCAGTATACATGTAAAATCAGGGTGCAGCTGGGTAGACAAACGGAGATCCATGGAGATTGCTGGGCAGCCAGTTAGACAATGAGCTCGGGGTTTAGTCTCAAATAAGGTGGACAGCAATTGTAGAAGACATTCGACGTCAACCTCTGGCCTCCACATGAGCCCAACACAGTGTTTAAACAGTAAACACTAGCTAACACAGTCATTTTCTTCATTGTTCAGGTGTATAAATGAGGAAGGCTTCAAGGGCCTCTTTGGGGGTTTTTCCTCTTCCTTCCCCTGAGATTAAATCTAAGTTCTCTGGAAAATCTCAGTTAAGCACATGAGGAGATTGTAGAGACTTCTAGAGTTTCCTCTTCTTTCTCACCGTGGCCTTGCTTCCTCCTAGCTCTCCTGAGTCCATGAAGACATAGGATGTAGATAGAATTCCTACTGCAGTGCCTGACACCCAGGCTGGTGGATGGTAGAGGTAGTGACCACAGTCATGACACTGGAAATTCCATATGATGAAACTTTGTTTCATATAGGAAATTACTAAACATATAGCATAAAATTACCTTTGGTGAGGGTGTCAAGGGAAATGCTTAAGAACTGTTGGGGGCCGGTGGGCTGGAGAGATGGCTCAGCAATTAGGAGCACAGGTTGTTCTTGCAGAAGACCCAGGTTCCATTCCAAGCACCCACCTGGTGGCTAACAACCATCCATAGCTCCAGTTCCAGGGGATCCAACACCCTCTTCTGACCTCCTCGAGCTTTGCATGACACAGGCGTACCTACTGACATGCAAGCAATACACTCATACACATAAAGTAAAAATAAATAGCCAGGCGTGGTGGAGCACGCCTGTAGTCCCAGCACTTGGGAGGCAGAGGCAGGTGGATCTCTGTAAGTTCAAGGCCGGCCTGGTCTACATAGTGAGTTCCAGG
>NW_008340240.1:1030850-1045363 GCF_000622305.1 Nannospalax galili | reverse complement strand
ATAATAAATTTTTTTAAAAAAGAACTGTCATTGGGAAGGTAAAGTAGCCCAGCCATTATGGAAATCAGTATGAAGCTTCCCAAAAATGAAAAATAAAAGAAAAGCATGATTCAACAGTCCCCCTTCTGGGAGAGCAGTAGTGATGAAACCAAAGTGTTGATGAGCTCCCTACTTTCATCACCTTCATATCATAGCCACAGCAGCCGAAATGCACAAAACTAAGTTCTACTGACAGATGAGTGGATAAAGAGGATGTGGTATGCATACCATGTGAGGAGGTAGGCAAGGAGCAATTTTTTTTTTGAGACAGAGTCTCCCTATAGCACCAACTGACTCAGAATTCACTATGTAGACCAGGCTGGCCTCGAACTCACAGAGATCCGCCTGCTTCTGCTTCCCCAGTGCTAAGATTAAAGGCATGTGCTATCATGCTGGGTAGCAGGAAACATTTTGGATTTGGGATTTGGAGATTAGGGATGCTCAACCTATATTCCAGCCTCAACTCAATAAGGCCTGACTCATGTAATATACCTCAAGACATACAATAAAATCAAAATAGAAAAACACAGTAAAGCAGAAATGCTACTCAGGCTGGGAGGTGGGCAAGGGGAAAGGCAAGGCTAATGTGTTCTTTCCAAGCAAGACAGGTTTGTGGGGCAGGTGGCAGAAGGTGGACAGACATCAGCTCATTTAAAAGGACTTAGAGCTGACGGGGAGCAGTGGAAGGATTGCATGATAAAGGGTCTGTCAATCCCCAGAACATCTATGCTTGCAAGTCTTTCTTCTTGACTCAGTCCTGCTCAGTCATCTGACATGGAAGACACAAAAATGTCTGCTCACCACATGTATGTATGGCACAAAATCAAGAGTGAAACATAACTAAAAGAAAAGTAGCAAACCTCTTAGGATGGCAAGATACATCCCAGCAGCAAGGGGAAGTTTAGACACAGTATAGGTGAACTCTGACCCTTGGGTGTGCACTTAGTGAAAAGCACAGGGAACATTCTGTTCTTCAGACACACTCTGTAGCCAGTTGTGATAAACAGTGAACCTGTCCCTCATACACTACCTCCTCCAGTGTTTATTGGTGAGATGACTTCTGTAGTAGGTCCTAGGATTTAGGATCCCTGCAAGAAATACTGTGCTGAGAAAAAAAATGGTCCCAAGAGACCTGATACCAAGAAAAGGATTATATTCCAGTTTACACCCCTAGGCCACAGCTAAACTGACCTGTGCCTGTTTCCTGGCTTTTGTTTCATTAATCTCTAAGTTGTAATGCTTAGTTGCTATGAAGAGGAAAATATGAGTCAAATTTCCTGGAAAGTTTCTCAATTCTCTATTTAGTACTGCTTATCTGAAAGTTAGCAGATAGAATATCAAAAGTCTCTTATCCTTTAGCAGAGCACATGAGAGCTATATACTGAGTCTAAGGATTTAGGGACAAAAGGGAGGAAGGCTTAACCCCTAGTTACACAATATTGCACCCAAAGAAACTGAAGATCCAAGTGGCTTTATGAAGCTTTACTGGCAGGAAAGAGCATCACAAATTCCATGCTGTTCAAGAGAAATCAATTTTTATGACCTTTTTTCTATACAAGGTCTTGGGATTTTGGGAGATCCATCACTTGGGGTACATGGAGTCAGATTCTATAGGCAGCTTAACCCAGTGATTGTGCTTTGAATACTAGCCACTACACATGGCTAAATAGGGTTCAGCCTTGAACTCTAACCAGAGGATCCCAGTGAATCCTGGACAGACAGTCATTCACCAACCAGCTGACAGTAGGAACAGGCTGCTGTAGCAGGGTCCTCATCCACTTTCAGCTGTGTTCCTGCATGGCATTTGGAACCAAGGTTGATGCCCTTTTCTCCAAAGTAACCAGACCCTGAGGGTTGTTGGACAGCTGAGGTGGTAGTAAAGATATTACTAGAAAGAAGCCAGACCCCTGTTAAAAAGAAAAACAGTCCTCAAAAGGTTACTTCTTGTTGGATAGGGGTGTCCTCTGAAAGAACCAGAAACAGCTGAATGTCCGAATCCCAAGAGACTCCATAAACAGAGGGAGAGACAGTCACCCCTCCCACCTAATCAGTCAGCTTCAATTGCCTGAGGGGGTGAAGCTAAGGACAAAGGTAAGGAAGCTAGGGAGGGGGCGGGAAGTTCGCCATCTTGGACGTGCTCTGGTGGCTATGGATCTGAAAAGGTCAGCTGAGATGTAGGGAAAAAAAGCCCACGGGTGCATGCCTTTGTAACTGTCTTCCAGACATCATAAATTCTGTACGAAAACCAGAATACATCAAATACATTGTGTCGGTTTTGTTGGTTGGTCATAGAAGAGCTTGGGTTGGGGGGAGAAGGTCCCAGACTTAAAAAGCAAGTAATGACAACTACATGGGGTTCAAGTATCACAGCATAATCACAGGGAGCTGATTGGCCAGACCTAAGCTTGCCAGTTGACCTCTGCTAAGCTAGTGGAAATGAAGGGTGATGCTTCAGAAAGCACATCTGGTCTCTGTCAGGAACAACAAGGGGAGCACTTAAAGAACCTCCAGTGTGAATCTGGGCATCCTGCTTTAATGCCCAATATATCTTTCCACAGTTAAATATGTTAGGAAGAATCTTGAAGAAGCCAGTGTTCAATAGTATCTAGTGTCCGAGGACCCTTCAAAACACCTAATTAGTGATTAGTAAAATTGTAAACATATTGTAGGTACTTCTCTCCAAAAATTTTTTAAAATGACCACCAAAGACAGCATTCAAAAATTCTCACTGAAAAAACTGTCTTGCAGTCAGTGTCAAAGGGGAAATAAATTAAGAGAAACACACGACCCTTAGTACTCTGCTATTCATGCACTCTTCTATTTTTTTTGTTATTTTTATCACTCACTTAAAGCACCAACTGGATCATTGTTATTTACTATACCCTAGGAATACAATGACATGTGAAACAAGTCCCTAATCTCTGCATATGTACAATTAAAGAAGAGCAAGAGGAAATCTTCATAATAAATGGCAGTGTGCTAAAAACAGTACAGAGATAGCAGAGGATTGCTCACCTGGAGCTTGGAAGATTTGTAAAGAAGGTGGCCTGTGAGCACTCCTGAAGGGGCAGTAAGACAGACTCCGGGCTTCTTACTTGGCACTCAGGAATCATAGGGCTATTAACCAGTGATAGAGAATGAGTAAAGGAGGTCTCATTTCCAGGAAAAAGTAGCATTCTTTATCTTCAAGTTTCCAGACTCCAGTCAAGAACCAACCAATATTGTAAGCAAGCCATTCATAAGACCATGGTCAAGCCTGTTGTGTTAACTCTTCTTCTGCACAGATACTCATGAACAGCTTGAAATTCAATTTCCTTGACACATGGATGACATGAACAAGCTTCGAGTTGCACTTAGTTATGGCTTCCTTGGTTTTGATCATACTGTGGCACGGTTAATAAGCACCACCTTTTACTGCAGTGGAGTCAGGTTCATATCCTGGCTCTATTACTAATGAATGATAGTATACCTTGCTTATTTGTAACTCAGTGGTAGATGGCATGCTTAACATGTGCAAGGCCTTAGAGTCTCTCTCTGACACCAAAAAAAAAAGATTAATTCATTCAATAAAATCAATGATATGTATGTTTTTATTGTAAGGGTTAAATGTGGAATAGTAACTAAACTGATGTTTCTTTCAATAATCTCTACACAGAACTCCTGAGCTCAAACTGGCCCCAAACCAGATATGTGCTTCTGTTTGGTCTTGGTCTTTGCAATTGTGTGGTATACTGCCTGTCATTGATGTTGACTACAATCCTGCATTCATACCACACTGACTGGTTTCCTGGTGACCCACCTTCTTCCCATAAGCACGTTGAATCCTTTCTTCCCAGCATGCCTGATAGCCAGTGCTGGGAAGTGCATGTTACCTCACTGTCTCTTCAGCTTGGGAGAGGCAATGACTACAAATAAGAGGGCATGTTATTGCTGTTGTTCAAATATGTGTCGCCTGTTGGGGCCCCATACCTCACTGGAGGATTGGGTGTTTACAGCAATGAACTTTGTCCTAACTTTGTTCTTCAGCCCTCCCATCCTCTGAGGGGAGTAGTATCATCTCAGAGTCTTGGAGTGAAGCCAGGGTACACAGCAATGTCTTTCGGCTGGGCTGCTAACGTGCATTGTAGGGTGGCAGCTGGATCTCAGGCAGCTGTTGTATGGCAAGCTGACGTGGGATAATCACAAACTGGAAAGGAAGAGGAAATGTTTTAGGGATTCACTGGAGCGCAATTTCAAGCACACAGGAAAACTAAGGCAATTAGGAAACTCATGCTGACAAGCAGCTATCAGAACCATAACTTTTCTTTTTAAACAAAGGCATTGGACCAAGTAGGAAATGGGCAGAAATACCAAAATACCTATTGGATAGCTGTGACCAGTAGTAATTAAAGCATGTTACCTATGTGCCCAGTTTAGCAAGGACTGTTAAGCCACTGAGACTATTTTTGGTACATGCTCATCTAGATTTCAATGTGGCATTGGCGAGGGATGGCCACATGTCTCTTCTCTGACACCCATTCCCCCATCTGTTTTGCAGGATATACATAAATAAGGCCCTCCAACCATTATTTATTCTAATAAAAGTGACTTGAGCAACCACAAGAGAAAAGAACACAGCACGTGATATTAGTAATCTGACTGCTGGCTCTAACAGCAGAGGACAGACAGGTTAACAATTAAGGATGCAATGTGGTATGACATAAAAAAGAGCCAGGCTTAGATTCTGCAACTATATGAGAATTTGTTTCCTTGTCTCTAAAGTGGAAAGTACCTCTCACGTTTTCTAAAAATTAGATGAAATGATGTAGTGTTCTCATAATAGAAATAGTCAAAGCAACTAGTTCCCTGCTCTGTCTTTGATGTCTTGAGAGAAAACAGGTACAGCAGCCAGAAGAATTCAGCTTTGCCTTCCAGTACAGCACCAGGTTTTGTTTTCCGGTTAAAGACCTGACCATTATGTTATTTTAAACTAATACTGTCATTTCATTTAATTCCTAGTAAATTATACAATTACTTTGCCATCAGCCTCATTCTGAGAGGAGGCAAACTTGTAGAATGCTCACATTTGTGGTGCACATTTTCATAACAGTAAACTCCATATCACATTCTCCAGCTTGTGACAGAAAGAGAAGCTAGATAGCAGGCAATGCTCTGGGGCTTCCTCAACCACAGAAGCCTGACTTTGGAATGTTTTATACACACGTCTTCCCATAGTGTTTCTATACATAAAGGATTCAATGATTTAATAATAAAATTTGAAAAGCACTTTTCTATAATCATGTTCAAGGAAACATTTGGGCAATAAAGCAATAGTAGCCCATACACAGGTTCGATTAACATAACCACTTGTCTTGTTTAGTCATTTCAGAATTAGAAATCGGAACATAGTATAGAAACAGTTTCCTGTCCCTAATAGAAATGTTTCCATGATGAATTGACCCCTGAAATAGGAGTTCCGAATTAAACTTCAGATTCAGACACCCCCTTAGAAGACTCAAAAGCTCAGTCTATAATGACACTTACAGCTATGATTTATTACAGTCAAAAGATACATAGCAAAATCAATATAGAAAGCTGTGTATGGAACAAAGTCTGGAGGAATAAGCAACAGGATGTTAAAAGTCTTTGCCCACTGGAATCAATAGGATGGCTTATTCTTCCCGGCAATGATTTATGCCAGTGTCATGGTTGTGGCAGAACAGGAATTCCTCCTGCATGATGCCATCTGCCCTGTTGTTATACAGAGGACCCTTGCCAGACAGATTGGAGCTGCTGCATCTTACACTTTCATCCTCACGAATTAAGCTAAGTAATCTTCATTTCTTTCATACTCAGGTGTTTTGTTATAGCAGCACAAAACAACTGAGACATAGTAGAATCTGACTGTACAACTCACAGTAGCAGATTTTTTCCTCTTTCATTCCATTCTTCATATTGTGAAGTCTCCATCTAAAGCAATCCCTGTGTATGGCTTAGAAAATCTGAGAAGGTATTAAATGACAGGAGAAGCAATAATGCTGGCCATAACATCAATGAACTCATAAACTCCCAAAATCAAAATTTAATACTAGTGATATTAAGAAATGAGCTCCAAAACCTTTTTCAGATACATATCATTATAACAAAGCTGATAAAATGAGGGCAGGGCTGGTTACAGGACAAGAGCCAATGTTTTCATTATGTTTCTCAAGGAGTTTTCTCCACATTCAAATACACTCTGACTTTTGAATTCATATAACTGATTTTTTATACCTTCCACAGTCTACGTCAATGTTCACAAAGTTCTTGGAGTATTTCATCCTTTCATCCTTGATTGACTTAAGTAATCATGGAATGTCTCTAAAGGTTAGCTGAGGGACAGGGTGAAAGTGAGCTCTGTACCACAGGGTTGAGCAGAGGTAGAGTCTGGGCTCCAGAAAAACTCTTCACTGGTTCGCCTACATCCCTTTGTTTAGCAACAGGCCACATTCCAGTGAATGAATAGACATTGTCCCAACTTTCTCTGCCCACCGCTGGCCTCTTAGAAGTACCCACTCTCCTTGAGGATGAGAGATGGGAATGGTACAGTAAGCAAGTACCTTTCTACAAGAAGGCAGAACCTACGAATATTCCACTTAAACTCAAGGGAGAAGACAAGATCATCGCAAAAACATTACTCCTGGTCATGGGGATGGATGGCACATTCTTCAAGTTTCTCTGTCAAGAGAAGTGGTGATTACTGGAGCAAGTCCAAGTATGAGGGTGAGAAAAACAAAGTCCAGACAGAGAAGGAAATGGTAAAATGCCACTTCTTCCTCAGTCTTCATGCCTTTTATCTCCTGCTTGAAAGGAACATGTGGAACCAACAGGAGAGGGGGTATGGGACGTCTGGCAGTGGACAAAGGTCTTTTTTCACTAAAAGCAGAGAAGGTCACTATTGCAGATAAAAGGCTTCTTGTGTTGAAAAATTTCAGATCTGAGAAAAAACAGTCATGAAACTTGTGATGTCACCCTCAGCAGGCCAGCCATGTTCTTAGTGCATCCCAGACCTTCAGGTTTTGTGCCGCCAATGGCCCTGGGCGGCTCCTTTGAGTCTCACCTTCTCCAAACGAGCTAATTAAAGATTTTGTCCCCAGATCATATTCCTGTGCTAGAGGGGATTCTGGTCAGTGTAATTCATTTTCCACCACAGGCAGCAGAGTAGAGGTGGAAAGGAATATGCGTCTTCTCTGACTGCTGAAAATTAAACCTTCTCCTGTGCTCTGAGTGTGCTGCCATTCTCTGGTTCCAACAAGTTGAAGTCTGTGGGAGAATCACCACAGGACCAGATCAGGATTCCCAGAGTGTTGGACAATTAATTGGCCAGTCAACCTGAATGGTTATCCCTGCCACTCAAGAGACTGGGAAGGTGAGCCTGGCCTCTCATTACTAGAAGCGGCTGGCCATTCATCCAATCAGTGTCCTCATCAATAAATATCTATGTCAGGTGCGTCAGGAATTCGAACTGATTAGTGAGAAAGTGCATAGCCATCTCTTTATTCTGAACACCAGTCTATTTCACTCTCTTCTTAGGGGAATATATAACTCCAAGCTCAGCTTTCCTTCTTTCATCTTGGGTCTGTTCTTGAATAAGACAGGATTGAGTGATGGTGAGATTTCTAGGCAACTACATCTGTGCCCCCAATACAGCCTCGTTTTCCTATCCGTCTATGATTCTGGTGTCCCAGTTCCTTTCTCTTAGTGATATGCTGCTGTACAGAACTCTCTGGACACATCTGAAGACACACCCTTCCCTGCCTGAGCATGTCATTAACCTGTTCCACCAAAGACATCATTCTTGTTGATCAGATTTTGCTCTACAACAATTCTCTCCTCAATTCTTTCCCTGTGTGAAATTTTGTATAGGCAGCAAACTAGATTCAAATCTTTCCTCTTTCTTTTCCTCTTTTATTTTTTTTTTTAGCTGAATGAGACTTACAAAGCTATACAGATGGCAAAATTTTTAATTTTAGTGTAATTAATCATTTTGTGTGGGGGTTTTGCTTGTTTAATGTTTTAATCTATAAATATGAAAGAGCAAGAAGGTGGGTGGGTTTCTGTGTAAGTGGCTTTTATGTATAACTACAAAAGAGTGAGATAAGAGGGGTGAGAGAGAGTGGGAAAGGTATTTTACTGTTTTTTGCTTCTTCGGAAATGATGCTATTTTAGTGGTGATCATAAATGAATATTAAAAAGACTGACTGGAAAGCATGAAAATATTATTAATTTAGCTCCTTTAAGGAAAGAATAAGTGTGGACTCTAGGATTTGACAGGACTGGCTTTCAGTACCAACTATGACTTGTGACTTTAATCTTTGTAGAATATAATTTGCTCGTCTATAGCACATGCTTATTAAAATACCTCATCCTGAGATCAAAATTAAAAATAATTAGTAGCTATCATGTCAGTGGGAGCTGTATGACTTCCTTCAATATTTCACAGCTAGCTTTAGGAGTAAAAAGATTACGTTTTATGACTTTAATATGAGTGATGTGCTCACAGTGACTTGCTCATCCTCCCACTGTCCATAAGGCAAAATGGCTCTTGGATTTCACTTATTAAATAAGCTGGATTTAGTAGCAAATTAGTCAGAGTTCTCCAGAGGAACAGAACCAATAGAATATATGTGCATATATAATTATAGAAGGGCATTTACTGGATTTCCTTACACAGTTGGAGGCTGAGTAGCTCTGAAATGGCCATCTGCATGCTGGAGGGGCAAAGAATCTTGATAACTGCTTATTCTAAAAAGCTGAAAACCTAGGAACAAGAGGGGCTAATGACATAGTCCCCCAGAGTGTCCCTTGTGTGAGTCCGCACTCACAGTCTGCAGAGCTGGTGTCTGATGACCATGGGTAACAGCACTCTCTTAGGAAGAATGGAACTTGCTCAGGTTGTCTGGCATTCTCTTTTTCCACTTTTTTTCTACCTGAGCCCCCGGCCTGTTGGATGGTACTGACCACATTAAGGGCGGGTCTCAGCTCCCCCACATGTCAGTCCTCTCTGGAAACACCCTCACAGATGCACACAGAACTGTGATTTACTCATTCTCCTGGCATCTGTCAATCCAGTCCAGTTAGCAATCAAGAGTAACCAGCACAATTAGGGTACAAACAAAAATCAACTCTTTTCCTTCTGCCACTGTCTCTTTGAAGTCACTCCCTCACCTTGTTCTCTCTCTGCCTGGGGATAAATGCTGAGCAAGTTTTATTGTGCTGGACTAATATTCAATAAGAACTCACCATTAAGGAAGCAAAAACCTAGTGTTATTCAATAATGATAAATTCCTAACTCACATCCAGTTTTAATCTCCATCATACTAGCTCAGGCATGCTTTAGTAAGTCCAGAATGGAGAGGGGGGTACATGGTAGCCAGCAGGGCCTCAAACATGCTCTGGATCAGGCCTGCTCTGTTATTTCCTCTCCATGTTCTTTATTAGATGTGATTTGGAAGAAGGAAAGATGAAGCCACTTTGAGCTCCACCACTGAAATTCAAATTAGCTTGTTAAATGAGCTTTCCATCTCTGCCTTCCTATGGCAGCCTCAGCTGGTGCCACGATTCCCTCCAGTTCTGGGTACAACTATGCCCATTCCAGAAAGGGGAGATGAAGTAAGCCTTTGTGCAGCATCTCAGGCCAGACTGATTGTACAGGAATAACCATGGTGATGGACAAAGAGTTGCTGAGTTGGTTCATGACCATGTGTCACAGACAAGGCTATTTGAAATAAAGGGTTCTATGCAAAATGCAAAAGCTGTTCAGAATCACCAACAGTGACAGCAGAACACTAAGCCAAACTCGGGACCTTCTAAGCACGGGGCCCTGAGCAACTGCACAGCTTATATATCCCTGAAGGTGTCTGGTCATAGAACAAATCCAAGAGGGAGAATGACAGGAAACCACACTTCTGCTTCCAGGAAGGGGTAGAGACAAGGAGTAAAGTTCAGAGCTGGAAAGAAGAAAGGAGGAGGCAGTCAGAAAGGAAGGGCTAGAGGAGTCCTGGACACTTCAAGTGTGCTAAGCCGGCTAATAAAACCAGCCGTTTGTAGTGGCATCTGAGCAGGTGTGCAGGGGCTGTCTGGGGGCAGGTCTCAGAATTCTGTGGGACACAGGGGACAGTGAGGAGAAGCCTTGCTTTCAGACCCAGCTGGAAACTTGCATGGCTCTGCCTCATACTCTATCTTTCTGGGAATGGACCCCTTAATCAAGACCCCAGTAATTCCAGGTGTAGAAGAGGATTTCACAGTAAAACTGAATAAAGTAGGAAGGAAAAGTACCTTCCTCAAGCACAAAGGATCACAATGCTCAGGACTTTAGACCTTACAAAGCAATTCTGCATCTGTTTGCTCAAAGACCTAGCAACTGTGCCTATAGACTCCGAAGGCTGCGTTTCAGAGGCAATACCCCAGGGAGATGAGCACACCACTAACTCTTTCTGAGACATAAAATATAAGAAGTCTGGCCATGGCCACCACCAGGTAGGAGGCTCTGGATCAGGTCATGCCCAAGGTCTTGCAGCTAGCCTTTTGATAGTCCCATTTTCACTCTTCGTGATACAGTTTCTGTTAGTTACCTTTCTATATTTTTATATTTTATTTGTTATTTTTATTTTATGCATATGAGTGTATTCCCTGCATGTATGTAAGTGCACCCATGTCACACAAGTCTGTGGAGGCCAGAAGAGGGCGCCGGATCTCCTTCAACTGGAGTTACAGATAGCTGTTAGCTGCCATGTGGGTGTTGGGAATCGAACTTAGTTCTTCTGGAAGTTAAGAACAGTATGTGTTCTTAACCACTGAGCCATCTATTCAGCTCCTAGTTACCTTTCTTGTTGCTGAGACAAAATAACTGATAAAGTGTAAATCCATTAATTTCTTAATAAGTGTGTATTGGACTGGAGCAATGGCTCAGTGATTAATAACCCATGCTGTTCTTCCAGAGGACCTGGATTCAATTCCCTGCACCCAAATGGCAGCTAACAACTGTCTGCAACTCCAGTTCCAAGGGATCTGACACCCTTTTCTGGGTCTATAGAGCATTGCACGCACATGATGAGCTCACATACATGTAGACAAAACACACACACACAGAAAAATTGAAAGAATAAAACAATAAAAATATATGTGTGTATATACATGTTCGAAAGTTTCTACAGTAGGTTCCCATATGATGTTTTCAAAAGGTCTTTAGAATTAGTTATCCCTCCCCACGTTCCTTCGTCTACCCTGCTCCCCCTCCCCCAATCCCATTTAACCACTTGTTCTAGTACCTCCCTTACCTCTTTCATATCACGGCATTCTATCTTCTAACCCTTGAAAAGCATCCCCCCCACACGGCCCCCTACTAATTTCCTGGCTCTGTGGGTATTCCAGATGAAACTTATATATGTAAAACATCAAGACTAGCATTCCCAGTTGAGAGGAAACATCCAACATTTTTCTTTCTGGGTCGGAGTTATTTCACTTAGGGTGATTGTTTCCAGTTCTATCCATTTACCTGCAAATGTCATAATTTTTTTTTCCTAACAGATGAATAATATTCCATTGTTTAAATGTAACATATTTTCATCACCCATTTATCAGCTGATGACCATCTAGGCTGTTTCCATTTCCATTTCCTGGCTATTGTGAATAGAGAAACAGTGAACATTGGATGAGCAGAAATCTATATAGTAAGATATTTAATTCTTTGGGTATACACCGAAAAAGAGTGGTATAATTGGATCTTGTGGTAGGTCTATTCCTAGCTTTTTGAGGAACCTCCACACTGACTTCCATAGTGGCTGTACCAGTTTTCACTCCCACCAACACTGAATAAGTGTTCCCCTTTCCCCAAACCCACACCAGCGTTTGTTGTCTTTTGCTTTTTAAATTTTACTTATTCTTATCAAGGTAAGAGATAAAATCTCAACACATTTTTAATTTTCATTTCCCTGATAGCTAAGATGTTGAACATTTTTTTAAATATTTCTCAGCTATTTGTATTTCATCTTTTAAGAATTCTCTATTTGGGGGCTGGAGAGATGGCTCAGCAGTTAAGAACACTGGTTGTTCTTGCAGAAGACCCAGGTTTGAATCCCAGCACCCACATGGCAGCTAACAACTGTCCGTAGCTCCAGTCCCAGGGGATCCGACAGCCTTTTCTGACCTCTGCAGGCATTGCACGACATGGGTGCACTTACCTACATGCAGGCAATACACACATACACATAAAATGAAAATAATTTAAAAAATATTTTTAAAGAATTCTCTATTTTGACCCATGCCCCATTTTGGGTGGGTAGGGAGGTGGGGGTGAGTCTGGGAAGTGCTAAGGGGTGAATATGATCAAAATGCATTGTACGAAGCTCTCAAATAATTAATAATTTTAAAGCAATGTAAAGAAGAATTTATTTTGGCTCATATAATGATGGAAAAGTCAAGGTGGAAGGAGCTTGAAGTGTTCAGTCACATCATATCCACTGTCAGGAAACAGAACCTGGGGACTGGATAGATGGCTCAGCAGTTAAGAGCACTGGCTGTTCTTGCAGAGGACCCAGGTTCTATTCCCAGCACCCACATGGCAGCTAACAACCATCGGTAACTTCAGTTCCAGGGGAATCCAACTCCTTCTTCTGACCTCCAGAGGTATTGCACCACATGCACTTATACACATACAGACAGTACACTCATAACACATAAAATAAAAATAATAAAATATTTTAAAGAAACAGAAACTGATGAATATTGCTGCTCAACTCCCTTTTTCCTTTTCATTCACTCTGGGACTGCAGCCCATGGAATAGTGCTGTCCACATTTAGGTTGGGTGTAGTTTTCTTTCTATTGCTGTGATAAAACACTATGACCAAAAGCAACTTGGGGAGAAAAGGATCTATTTCAGCTTACAGTTCCAGGTCACAGTCCGTCACTGAGAGAATCGGGACAGAAACTCAAGGCAGGAACCTGGAGCAGAAACCATGAAGGAAAGCTGCTTACTGGCTTGCTTTCTGGCTTGAGCTCAGCTAATTAGCTTGTACAGCCTAGGCCCACCTGCCTAGGGATGGTGCTGCCCACAGAGGCTGGGCCCTCCTGCATCAATCACCAATCAAAACAGTTCCTCACAGACTTGGCCACAGGACAATCTGATCTGAACAATCCACCAATCGCTACTCCCTCAGGACAGGTTTTCCCACATCCTTTAGCCTAATCTAGAAAATCCTTCACAGGCATGCCCAGAAAACTGTTTCCATTGTGATTATAAATCCTGTCAAATTGACAGTCTAGAATAACCATCACACTGTTCCACAGCAAGGTGGAGGAGACAGTGAAAGAGGGACAACACTCAATTCCAGGACTGGTAACGTCTTTCTCTCCAGAGCACATTCTGTCTGCTGTAGAACTGGGACTATCGAAACACCTTTCTATATCTGAATACATTATGAGTTGCTTCAGTATTAAGATATCCTGATGTCATTGGGGTGCAGATTATTTCAAAGGGGTCGCCAGCTGTGAAAAATATCAGCGCAGTAGTCTCTGAATGGTTCGAGTAATTTACCTCTATAGCTGAAAATGTGTAAAACTTGTTAACTTGGTTGTTGCTTGTCTTTTCTCTTTCATCTGGACTTACATCTTTATTTGAATCTAATGTTAGTTGAATTGTCTTCATTATAAATAGCTAACAGGGACTTGAGAGATGGTTCAGTGGGTAAAGGGCTTGACTGAGTTTAGAATCCTAGTACCAACATGTCAAGCACAGGCCAGCTCTAGAGGGTCAGAGACAGATGGATCTCTAGAGTTCACTAGCCAGCCAGCCTAGTCAATTGGATGAGCTCAAGCAATTCAGTGAGAGACCCTGTCACAGAAAATAAGGTTGCAAGTGATAGAGGAATAACACATGAAATTGACCTCCAGCCAACACAGCCATGTGCACAAATATGCATACATATAAACATGTATACATGCACACACCATTCACATGTACACACAGACAAATGCTTTTAAAGTGTCAAACTAAGATATTGTGATTTTGAAAACATAAATATTTAACACTGAAAGACATTTAGTGTTTGAAAACTAGTAATATGCTTTAGGTTATTTAATTCTTATAACTATTCATTTATTTATTTACTTTATTTATTCATTTATTTATTTATTTGTAGTGCAGAGTGCACATGCCATAACATGAGTATGGAGATCAGAGGACGACTTGGGGAAGACCTCTGCCTTCTACTATGTGGGTTTCAGAGATCAAACTCAGGTCGTGAGAAGCACTTTTGCCTGCTAAGTCATTTCACTCGCTCATTAATACATTTTTAAGGACTATTAAAGGGAGAAAATTATCGCAATAATGTAAAAAAGTATGCCTAGGTATGAGCACATATATTAAATAACATTATACAATAAAATGATGTAATAAAATTCAGAGAGCCATATATGAAGAGAGGCAGACAGAATGCTGGGAGAAAATTTACAAATA
>NW_008340240.1:1030154-1030808 GCF_000622305.1 Nannospalax galili | reverse complement strand
ATTTTCTTCTTTATGCTTGACTCTATGTTTCAAATGCTTTATCTTGATAACACACTTCACATTACAAGAGTAAAAAATTATTATTCTTAATTGATACCACATTAATTCAAACATTTTTATACTTACAGAACATACCATTGGCAATGTCATATGATTTTCTAGAGATAGGTATTCACAGAGCTACTTTCCCCCTAGGTTTTATCTTCCTAATATCCAGGATTTACTTGCTTTTGACTCCTAGCTACTCAACTGTCTGGTGCACACAGCAAACATTTCATAAATGTTTGTAGGATAAATTAATGAGTGTATGAATAAATGTAATTAGGATACTTTATAAATCAGAATTAAGCAATTCATTTTGCTGCCTTTTCTCCAAAAATTCTGGTTGATTGTGTATACAAATTTTTGTTTATTTTCACATACTAGGTTTTAATCATTCTTTTTGAATACCAATTTTTTTAAATAAATCACATTTTTTTTATTCTTATTCTTTTATGAAGTTAGTTAAAAATTAATGAACAAGAAATTAAAGAGACTGCGCTGCAATTAAGTTAGAATATTCTAACTGAAAAACAATTACTGTGAAACTATTTACATTCTCATAGAATTATAAACATTTCTCAAGGAATACTTTACAGCACAACTTTTTTTTTT
>NW_008340240.1:1020302-1024651 GCF_000622305.1 Nannospalax galili | reverse complement strand
GGTGGCCCAATTCCAATGTGGGTCAGAAGTTTTCAGACTTTCTCCTTAGGTCTGGAATCTTCTAAGAATGATTTTGGCCTCAGGAACTTGGATGTTGGACTGACCTGAGATCCTGGCCATGGCCATGCCACGTAGGGATGCAAAGGCAAATGGGGTGGGAAGAAGCCCCAAGATTTCCCAGGGAGTGGATTGAGTAGCTGGGTTGTACTGAATGCAAAGGATCAGGGAGAGGAAAGGTAAGCCTCGGAGCCCCAGAAAGAGGCTGGCGGGTGTTTCAGGACCAGGGAAGTAGAGGGAGGTGAGGGCAGGGCCAGGTCCAGAAGAAGTGTTCCTTGGGCCCAAGGAAGGCACTAAGTTTGTCTGGGTGAAAAAGATCAGGAATCAGTATTGGTTCCCCATGTGTCTGGGGACCCAAGGCTAGGAATGGTGCAGGGCCCAAACTAGGAGTAGAGAGCAGCAGGGGAGATGGGAGGGTGAATGAGGCCGGGGGGGTCAAGACGTGGAGGGCTCCGCGATAGACTTACCCCAAGAGAGGCCTGAGGGTAGGAGAGCAGGCTAGGAGAATTAGCTGGTGGTGCAGGTCCAGGGAAGCAGAGAGAGGTGAGGGTGGGGCAAGGTCCAGAAGTGGTGCTCCTGGGGCCCAAGGAAGGCATTAAGTTGGTCTGGGTGAAAAGGATCAGGAAGCAGTATTGGTTCCCCAGGTGTCTGGGGCCCCAAGACTAGGCATGGCTCAGGGCTCAATCTAGGAGTATAGAACGGCGAGGGGGCGGCGGTGATGGAGGGGTGAATGTGGCTTAGGGAGTCCCCGCGCGCGGGGGCAGAGAGCTGCGCTATAGACCTTGAATACCAATTTTTAAGTCACTCAATTTTAGACTCTTTCAAAAGAATTTCATTTTGTTTTCATAAAGCAAAACCTTTTTCCTTTTTGTCCTTATTTTTTCTTTAGCTTCTCAATAAAATCATACAGTCATAATAAAAGGAAAACTGTCTTGAATGGAATTAAATATTAGAAAAGTTACTGTATCGTAGAGAGGTGGAAGAAGCTTAGTTTTCAAAGTATCTCAAATTCTGGAAAAACTCAAATTCTAGGAGAATTTGTGTTTCATATTAGTCAAGATAGGTCAACCATAGAAGCTCAGGAAAAAATGAACACATAAAAATAAAATTGGAATTAGTTGAAAGGGAAAATTGAAACTAAATGAAAAAGGTTAAAAAATCACAATATGAACTTAGTTTATTACCCTTGAGCTTCTTTCTTAAATATAGAGTTTGCTTACTTAAGCTTAAATCATTTAATAAAGAGATCTTTCTCCAAAAATAACAGTGAGTTAAACCTTTGATTAAGAGCTTAAGGCTGTGTGCTCTACAACCACTTCAAACTCCTCATGTGAAGCCCATCAACACCTCAAATTTTAATTTTGATGAGTAAATAAAACTAAACCTAGATATAAACCCAGGTACAGAGCAGCCACAAACAACATAATGATAAAAATATATATGCGTGCAAAAGCATCAAGTTCCCCTTCTCGGTTTCCTTTCCACCATGAACTGAATGCTCTTCATTTTCCTTTACTGCACCTAGCTGTTTCCTTGATGAAATATGATTAAGTTTTATAATTACAGAATGTTTGGAATCTATGAAGAAGTGTTATGAAAGGAAAATTATTTCCTAATGAAATCAGCACTATTTCTTGTAGCAGATTACTGGATATTGCAGATGTTACTCATAAAATACCTGTCAACAGACCAGGAAGGAAATCTAATTGTGTAATAGGTAGAAACTACATACATCTTGTTTTGTTTAAAGAAACTATATTATGTTCAGGGGAAGTTTAAGATTTCTGTACAAACCAGGGTGCTATTTCAATATGTAATATGCACAAAAGGCAAGTACCTTAAAGTAAATCTTTATTCCTCATACAGACATATAGACAACTTTTTGAGCTATACTAGCTTTGAAGGAAAAGATACAATATTATCATGTTTTTCTCATTTTTTAAAAGGAGTTTGTTGTTTTAAAGTTTTATTTATGTGGTGTGTGTGTGTGTGTGTGTTTGTGTGTGTGTGTGTGTGTGTGTGTGTGTGTGTGTGTGTGTGTGTGTGTGTGTGTGTGTGTTGGTGCCCTTGGAATAGGGAATCAGCTCGCCTGGTGTTTGTGAGTCACCTGAACTTTATTTTTCATGACAAAGCCGCAAATTCTCTTAACTGCTGAGCCATCTCTCAACCCTGCTTTTCCCATTTCTAAGAAACAAATAAGAAAAATATAAAATAAATTATTTCATGGATAATTTTGCTGATATATATATATACTATTTATCATGAATATATCTCTAGGAATATAAATATATTTTTCATTTATTTACTCTTTTCATTTTATGTGTAGGAATGTTTTACCTGAATGTATGTAAGTGCACCCATGACATACAGTGCTTGCAGAGGCCAGAAAAGGCATTGAATTCTCTGGAACTTGAGTTATAGACAGTTGTTAGCCACCATGCCAGTGCTGGGACCCAAACCAGGGTCCTCTACATAAACAGTCACAGCCCCCTGTATATATTTATTAGATATTTGCACAAAAAAGAAACATGAAAGTAAATATTGCTAGTAATAAGACTGTTGAAATTTAATTGTTTCAATATTTACCTTCTTAGTAATACCTTTTCTATCCTTTACTATGTCTACCTTTCTTTCATTTATTACACACGTGATATCCTACACATACACACACGCACATATACACATCTTCACTGCAAACCCTATGAAGGCAGGCTCTGATTTCTCTGGAGCTGCTCTTTCTTCTGCACTTTATCCAACAGTAATAACTGGCATAGTTTGGCAATCTATTGGGTTTTCTCCTCATTCCAAATGATTCATTCTTACCCAAAGCAAAAGCAATGAAAAACAGATAAATTGGATAATAAAACATAAAATTTATGGTAATAAATATAAAATTTTCATGTTGCAAAGGACTCCATCAAGGCAATTAACAGATGGCCCACAGAGTGGAAGAAACATTTTTCAAATTATGTGTTTGATTAGGGACTCATACCTCAAATATGTAAAGAACTCTTAGAACTCAGTAACAAAAAGACAACACACTTTTTTAAATGGACTAAGAATTTGAATAGACATTTCTCTAAGTAAGATATACCAAAAAATGCCCAATAAGCATATAAAAAAGTGTCTAACATCATTAGTTATCTGAGAAGTTTATTTATACACACTGTAAGCCATCACTTCATACTTAGTAGGATGGCTGTGCATGAAAACATGGAAATTTTGATATTTCCATATTACTGGCTGGAAAATGAATGGTACAGTTGCTCTGAAGAAGAATCTGGAAATTCCTCAGATGACTAAAGATAGAGTTATAAGGCTCAGTAATTCAATTCCTAGATACATACCAATGAAAAATAGTGTATGTTCACACAAACACTTGTACATGAATGTTCCTAACAGTACTGTAGATAAAAATTTCTTCTGAGGAGGTGTAAACAAAGTCAGCCCCCTCCTGTCTGGGTCTCAATGACAAACCAAAGGTACAATGTCACCAAACTTCAGTCTGAGAAACCAATAAGTTTATTGTGCTTAATTACAGAGCAGTGGGTGAGGGTTTACTTACAGGAGTGTGGGTGCTTCCCCACTAGGGCCATAGAGGAAAGTCTTCATCCGAGTATGATGGCTTCCTCACAGCTACATAAAATGGTGAGCCTCCCCTAGGCTTCCTCAGCTTGTATACCCTTAGCCCCTCCTTCCAGACTACATGTGACTAGGGCCCACTGATTGGTTGGGAGGTGTGGCTAACTCTCCCTGCCCCTTCTTACTTTCAGAAGGTAACAGTCAGTGAGCTTAGCTGTGATGATCCTAGGCAAGACGGTGCAACCAAGCTTGAGAAGATGGCATCTGTGGATTGTCTGTCAGAGGGCAGTCCTATGCAACGAGAACTGTTCACAAAATCCAACAAAATGTAAATAGAACTGGAGAGATGACTCAGCAGTTAAGATCATGTATTGCTCTCCCACAGCACCTGGATTTGGGCCGAGGCACCCACCTCACAACACCTATAATTCCAGATCCAGGGAACCCAATGTCTCCTTCGGCATCTGTGGATTGTCTGTCAGAGGGCAGTCCTATGCAACGAGAACTGTTCACAAAATCCAACAAAATGTAAATAGAACTGGAGAGATGACTCAGCAGTTAAGATCATGTATTGCTCTCCCACAGCACCTGGATTTGGGCCGAGGCACCCACCTCACAACACCTATAATTCCAGATCCAGGGAACCCAATGTCTCCTTCTGAACTCCATGGATACCTGCACTCACATATGCACAGACATATGTCACCATA
>NW_008340240.1:997324-1020245 GCF_000622305.1 Nannospalax galili | reverse complement strand
TGTCCATCGACTGTGCATGATCACCAAAATGTGATTTGTTTGTATTTGTATACTACGGAATATTGTCTGGCAGTAAAGAGGACTGAAACATTCACATGTGCTACAATGTGAATAAACTTTGAAAACATTTTCGTACACAAAAGGAGCATAAAGAACTTCATGCTCCATGGCTCCATTTAAAATACCAAGAATAAAAACCCTATAGAGTCAGAAAGTGAGCAAATGACTCCTTAGGGACAGAGAGGATGTAGAGATGGAGGTGATGCCTGAATAAGCTGTAAGAATCCCTCTTCCCGTCCCCCCAAATAGTGGTAAGACTGAAAATTGATACAAACTCAGTTTCATGAGTATTTACACATCTACCTATCTCCTCATAGTAAGAAGTTCTGCATTTAGTATTCGAAGCCCTGGGCCTTGTGTTCTGTTTTAAAACTTGTGTGGCCTTGAGTTTCCTACGTTAAAAATTTAAAAAAAAAAAAAACACTACCTCACAGACACTACAAGTGTGGGGACCTAAAGGCCCCACCTTGCATAGGTCCGAAAGGAAGTTACTGGGGACCGGGCCTGGCTTGCTTTGAAAGTCTGATGGATACTTCCGCACTGCTGAGGAGCGCATGATCAGCGTGTGACCATCCCTAAGATACACCCTGGGGCGGGGGGGATTTCCAGGTGCCTTTATAAGCTTTGGAACACTTGCAATAAATGAGTCTCTGCCCAAGACTCCCCGATGCGTCTGAGTGTCCCCAGGTAATGGGGGAGGCGTGGGCTGGCAAACAGCGTGCTTACTCATCCCCAATCCTCACCTCGCTGGGGGTCGCGGGTTCGAACCCCTGGCATCCAAGAATCAAATAAGATAGTATGATAGCCAGGCCTTTAATCCTGCATTCAAGAGGCAGAGGCAGGAAAATTTCTATGAATTCAAGGCCAGCCTGGTCTACATAGCAAATTTCAATCCAGCTAGGGCTATATAATGAGACTCCCACTAAAAAAGAAAAAAAATGACATGGTTAAGGACTTTACAAGCTTTAAATTAATACAAATGTAAGTGGTTGCTAATCTCAGTTCTACAGAAACAGGACTTTGAGAAGTCAAACCCAAAGAGACTTGCCCTGCAAGACCCAGCTACATCAAACACAATCTGGGATCTGAATTTCCAGCGAAAGCCAAGCAGGTTGGATTATCATGTCACTTTGTCTACTCATTTCCTTTCCAAGTTAGAAATCTACTTGTGAAACTCGATTATCACTTGAAAGTTGCTAAGAAATATGGAATCGGGACCAGGAGAAGAGTTGAACTATCTAGAAACATTACTATGAAGACAAGGCAATCTAATGAGCCACCTTCCCTCTCCACGGAGACAGACTTTTGAGCAGACTCAGCATTACTCCCCTTTGATGCGTGAGGTTGTTACACTCTGCTTTTCCAGATAACCTGCTTCTTGCCCTGAGTTCTTAGAGCGACCTCAACTTCATCACTCTTCTTTTTTTTAACTTTTTTTCATATTTTATTTATTATTTTTATTTTATGTGTATGTGTGTATTGCCTGCATGTAGGTAAGTGTACCCGTGTCCTGCAATGCCCACGGAGGTCAGAAGAGGCTGCCATATCCCCAAGAACTGGAGTTATGGACAGTTGTTAGCTGCCATGTGGGTGCTGGGATTTGAACCCGGTCTTCTATTTAACCGGTGAGCCATCTCTCGAGCCACCCCCCCTTTTTTTAACTTTTACAAAAACTTTATTGAGAATTTCATACATGTACATAAGTTGCTTTGATCAAATCCACACCCACCCACCCTCTCCAACATTTCCTCTCTGAAGAGGTAACCCTAAAATCTGTTCAGGATTAGATATAAGCTCCCAAATACTTTTGACATTTTGGGCCTTTGGAACAGACTATGTTGCTAAGAGGCCCGAGGACATTTTGACTTTTAGTAAAGAAACTGGCTATATTTCTTTGGGGTCTTTTTGCTCTAACTGCCTCACCAATTCCTACCTCCTATTCTTATCACACCATCCTCTGAAGAGATTACCCAAATTGTCAATAGGGAATAGGGACGCAGACCACTCTGGCTTCTTCCATGCTGAACAGGGACGTGGGGTGAGGCAACTCTTCTTTTTACACATTGCTGCAAAATGCTATTTTCTTTACTGTTCTTGCTGCTGGGACAAAATATATGACAAAAACAAGGGAGGAGAAATGTATGTTGTCTCACAGTTTCAGAGAGTCCAGTCCATCAGGGTGGGGAGGCATGAAAGCTGCTCATTTGCTGCAGCAGGAGTGTGTAGCGGTGTCTTGCTCACATACTGCTCAAGGTAGCCTGCATCCTCCAGTGAAGTTTCATCTCTTGAAGGTTCTGCAGCCTCCCAAATGGCTGAGGACCATGTGTTTGAGCACATTAGCCTACAGGGGACATTTTAGACTCAGGCCATAACATAACCCAGTTACCAGTTCCAAGCTTTTTTCATATTTATTATATTTTGCAGATAGATTGCTTTTCTAGTGATTTGTGACCAATTCCCTATTCTCCCTAGAAACCTCAATCCAATGCAAGTTTTCCAGAAAAGGCTAAATTCATCTCCACACCATGGCTTCATTTATGGTCCAATTGTCTTCCAGACAATTCATGGCCTAAAAGATACTTTATAAACATGAATCATTATAATTACTTCAAATTCTGCACGTCACTAGCCTTGAGAGTTGGTTATAGAAGCATGGATAGACCTACTAAGAAACGTAGCCCTAGTCTCTAACTTACCTTCATTCTTATCATACACATATGCCTGCTTTGTTTCTTTAATTAGCCTTGTCCTAAATAATTTCAATGGTAAAGGTATGAAAAACATTAAAACCTCTGGACCATTAATGTTAATTTTTATTCTCATTGAAAGTGTTTTGTTCAAGAATGAAAAATTAATGATTCACGGAACCTTTCCAGAAATGTAAGTGTGTAGATGCTCTATGGCATGACAATAGAAACAAATGGAATTTTGAGACTAGGATCTTGTTCCATATTCTAACCCAAACTCTTATAAGCAGCACATCTTGGTCCAATTACTGAACAACTCTGAACCTCAGTGTCATTACCCATCACAAATGCCTTCACTAAGTTTATCCTAGGTGTTAGCTACTTGTCTTATTGTTGTGACAAATACCTGACAGAAACAACTTGAGGGAGCAGGGAATTATTATGGCTCAATGTTTCAGAGGGTACATTATGTTGATAGGGAAGGCATGGTGCCAACCGGGTTCAGTCTTTGTTAGTGGGAACTTGCAGTGCAGTTTGTGCACATGTTGGTGTATGGGGAAGCAAAGACCTGGCCCAGAAGCAGAGGTGGGTATAATCCTCACTGTTTATCCCTATCAGCCTTCATCTGCCAGCAACATAGTCAAAAGGTTCCATAACCTCCCTGAAACAGCACCACCTGCTGGGAAATAGGTGTTCAAACACATGAGTCTCTAGGGGACATCTAATGTTCACTATATAACACCTAGTAACAGGGGAAAGCCATGCAAGGTACCAAGCAAGTACGAGCCTGGCAAGTTGTTAGTACAATATGAAGGATAGCTACTGTTACCCAGACATTTATGTTCTTTTTAAAGGCTTCAATATTGTAAAAAAAAAAAAACAGTATTGACCTTGGCTTGCTATGTGACCTTCCAGAAGTATGATTTTTCTATTCCTTATTTTAAAAGTGAAGGGTAAATATGACAGTTTCCATGTTTTAAAGGAATAACAGCATGGTTAAGTTTTCCTCAACACACTGTTTGAGTTTTTTCTTATGTGTTAAAAAAATGGGTAAAATATAGAAGCTAAGTGGAATTTATAGAGCAAGCTCTTAAGAAATCACCTTCTATGTAGGGAAATACAAACAGTATCTGTACAAATTTCTCATCTGATCTCACCCTCTATTTCAGGAGGGGGGGAGGAGAGAGAGAGAGAGAGAGAGAGAGAGAGAGAGAGAATCACTGCACTGCAGGCCTCTGACTTCAAAGCCTCTTCCATTTAAGCTGCTGTTTGACTTGGAAAACTCATGGTCAGATGCCTAGGCTCTAAAATAAAAATCAAACATCACTTAAAACCTCACTAACAGAATTCCCTGGCTTTTAAAACCTCATTCTTTTCCAGCAAGGAAAAGATGACCAGTGAAAGGAATACTATGTAATGAAAGATTTTTAGCCAGTCACGTTCTTGACATTGCCAAGGTCTCTCAGTGCTGAGGACAGTGGTGGCCCTTCTCCGCCCAATAAACAGACGCAGGGAACTGGGAGTCTCCAAATGACAGGCCTACTACAGAACACCAAGCATAGCCCAGCCTTAACGGAAACCAGGGCTATTCTTCAGAGTCCCTCTCCCTCAGGTGATGCCCTCTAGCTTCTTCATTCTCTTGGGTCACTTCAGAATTCAGGATCCTGTCCCACCACTGTCAGACCATGCCTCAGACATTCAAAGAAGATTTGCTCTCCTATTTTCTATTGAATTTTTCAATATTAGTCATTGGGGCTTTCATAAAATAATATCAAAATCTGAGTGATTTAATTAGCAGAAATTTACTTTTTCACACTTCTGAATCAAGGAACCGTGATTAGGGCACCAACACCGCTGGCTTCTGGTAAGAACCCCGTTCTTTGTTTGTCCCTGTTCTCCATTGTCCTTGTGCACGTACGGAGGGCTGGAGGATGCTAACTTCCTGGCTTCTCAGGTTGGCACTAAACCCATTGCGAAGGCCCCATCTTCCTAACCTTTTATCAAAGTTCAAGTACTAATGAGAACATTCACAATTTGTATAGCATGATAAATAACTGTGTAAATAAGAATGCTAATACATTAGTAGACAGAAATAAAGCTGTTACACTGTGTTCTGTGTGCACATATATGATTATTAGAATGATGTAGAAAAGATTAGCATGACCCCTGTGCAGGATCACATACAAATTCATGAACTGTTCAATATTTTTAAGCAAATGCCATGTTTTCTCTCATATATGGAACTTCAGTTTATAAAAAAGAGACATGGGGGCTGGAGAGATGGCTCAGCAGTTAAGAACACTGACTGTTCTTGCAGAAGACCCGGGTTCGAATCCAAGCACCCACATGGCAGCTAACAACTATCCACAAACTCCAGTTCCAGGGGATCCAACAGCCTCTTCTGTCCTCTGTGGGCATTGCACGACATGGGTGAACTTACCTACATGCAGGCAATATACACATAGACCTAAAATAAAAATAATAAATAAAATATTTTTAAAAATAAAAAATAAAAAGAGACATGAAAGCAGAAAGAGGGATTATTTAAGAAAAAGAAGGAGACCAGCAGGAAGGGGGAAGTACAGGTGATGGGGGGAGTAAAATGATCAAAGTATATTAGATACAAGTATAAAAATGTGTCTTAGCCAGGCATGATGATGCACTCTTTTAATCCCAGCACTGGATAGTCAGAGGCAGGTGGATCTCTATGTGTGAGATCAAGGTTACCCTGGTCTACATAGTGAATTCCAGATCAACATGGAATACCGTGTCTCAAAAAGACCAAAAACAAAAACAACAAACAAACAAACCAAAAGTCTTAATGAGGGACTGGAAAGACGGCTCAGCAGTTAAGAACACTGGCTGTGCTTGTTCGACTCCCAGCACCACGTGGTAGCTAAACTTCTGTAACCTCAGTTCCAGATGATCCAACACCCTCTTCCTACTTACGAGGGCACTGCATGACATGGTACACCTACCTACATGTAAGCAATACACTCATGCACATAAAGAGAAATATTTTTTAATATTAATGCGACCAATTACGTTTGTTCAATTAATATATTCTAAATAAAAGAGAAAATATGAGAAATTATCATGTCATTGACCATGCTAGATACTGAGTTTGGATACATAGCAGTATTCCCCCAATAAAGCATATCTCAGGTAAAAATTAAAGCTGCTTCCCACGTCACAATATTCAAATTAACACAGACTCCAAATTCCAAATTGAGTATATTTTAAAGCAAAATTCTAGTTAGAAAGCTGCTTGTGAAAAATAAAAATTCAAAGGATAAGAGATTATTTGCAGAATTAAAATGTTTAATATCTCAAAGCTAAGAAAGCCTGATATATCCAGCCTTGCTATAAAAACAGCTTAACTCCAAAGAGGCCATAGAGACCCCCACCAGATGGACTTGAACAAGTGCCCAGTCTACAAAGAGGAGGGTCAACTCAGAGGAAACATTTCCTCCATGCTTCCAAGTGAAGCCAGACATGTCGAGCAGGACCTTTGACTGATCTTCACATAGATGGAACTGGTACAAGAAAGGAGTCAGGGGCTCCTCCCAAGTCCATGTGATCACTAAGAAACAGATCCTCCAATGACCTGAAGAGTAAAAATAAATTGGTTTATTTGGGCCAACTGTATGGTCTTAAACACCCGAAAGGAAAGTATAACCAAAGATTACAGTGATCAGTATATTTCTTTAGGAGTTCAAGGGATTATACTTCCCAGACATTAAGCTTAAGTCACATAAAATGTTATTTTGGCCAGGCATGGTGGCACACGCCTTTAATCCCAGCACTTGGGAGGGAGAAGCAGGCAGATCTCTGTGAGTTCGAGGCCACCCTGGTCTACATAGTGAGTTCCAGGCCAGCTGGGGCTACAGGGAGACCCTGTCTCAAATAGACCAAAAAAAAATGTTATTTAGACAATTATTTCTCATTGATGATTTTATTCCTAAGCAGACAGTGCTGCCCAGATGTAAGACTTCAAATCTTGGTCTCCAATATTGTAGTGCCCACCTGTAGCTAAGGGAGACAACCAGCTATTGTTCTCCCCCTATCTAGAAGCCTTTGTGAGGGAACTGACATTGATTCTAGCCACTCCAACAGCTATCAATGTGCCTGAAAACAAACCCTAAGTCCATCACTCTCAAGCCAGCCTTGGAAGACAAAAGAAAAATGAGGAGGAACCCAAAAGAGGGGTGCTTTTAGAAGCTCTCATCAAGAAATCCCAATGGACTGTGATATGAGCATTTGAAATTTGCCCTGTTCTGACTTTTCTGGC
The DNA here is from genome assembly GCF_000622305.1 of Nannospalax galili. Lineage (NCBI taxonomy): Eukaryota > Metazoa > Chordata > Mammalia > Rodentia > Spalacidae > Nannospalax > Nannospalax galili. Next base: position 1,013,207 of record NW_008340240.1, on the reverse strand, counting down.
TCCCCGTCTAGAATTTGTAATGCTAACTACTCTTGCCTTTACTTCTCCTTCACATCCCGTATTCACCAGTCAAGGACTTCATTTTCTCCCTACAGATAAGTTATGCAATTTGGGAGTCTTTTAGATAGACCCACTGAAGGGATATCCCAATTGCCTCACCCTACATCCCTGTTCAGCATGGAAGAAGCCAGAGCAGTCTGTGTCCCAATTCCCTATTGGCAATGTGGGCACCTTTTCAGAGGATGGTGTGATAAGAATACACACAGTCGGTCATAGGAGAACTTATAGGAGTCTGTTCTCTCCTGCCATTATATGAGTTCCAGGGACTGAACTCAGATAGTCAGGCTTGACAGCAAGCACTTAGTGAGTTCCAGGCCATCTGGGGCTACAGGAAGAACCAGTCTCAAAAAGACCAAAGGAAAAGAAAAAGAAAGAAAGAAAGAAAGAAAGAAAGAAAGAAAGAAAGAAAGAGAGAGGAAGGAAGGAAGGAAGGAAGGAAGGAAGGAAGGAAGGAGAAATGAAGGAAAGAAGGAAGGAGGAAAGGAAGGAAGGAAGGAGGGAGGGAGGGAAGGAAGGAAGGAGGAAAGGAAGGAAGGAAGGATGAAAGGAAGGAAGGAAGGTAGGAAGGAAGGAGGAAAGGAAGGAAGGAAGGGAGGGAGGGAAAGAAAGGAAGAGAAAGAAAGAAAAGAGAGAGAAAGAAAGAAAGAAAGAAAGAAAGAAAGAAAGAAAGAAAGAAAGAGAAGGAAAGAAGAAAGAAGAAAGAAAGAGGATGAAGTTGTGGAGAAAAAGTGTTGGGGAGACATGGGAGGTGTTGAAGTGTAGGGAGTGGGCATGGATTTGATCAAAACACCTTATATGCATATGAAATTCTCAATGAAGTTTTTTAAAAGTTAAAACGGCTTAACTCAAAGAGATGCTAAGAACAAAGTTCTATTGGCAGGAGGACTCTGTCTTCCTGAAGAGTTCCTAGCTTAGGCCTCTGAAATACTGAGCTTCCCCACACTTCCATTGCTTAGTGACAGCTTACACAGTGGACCCCTGCAGTATTATTCAGGCCTGGGAGCCACTGTTCCGCTTTACTGCAGCTGTGTCAGGGTGATGTTCAGAGCCAGGGCTCAAGGATCAGGTGACCAATTTCAGTCCCAGCACATTACCTAAACATTAGTTTCCTCCACTGTAATATGATCCATTTAGTTTGTAAAAATGTGAAAAGTATGTATGTAACACTCTTGGTACATTAGCCTTAGCAAATACTAAACAATACATATGGGCTATTTTGTAAGGATTTCCAAATCTCTGTTTAATCCACCACCTAAAGTTAGAATTTACTTCTCACTTGTGTTAGTTCCACTTTACTTACCACTGTAGATTAACCCACACTCCTGGGACTTCTCCCAGAATATTAATGTAGAGACAGGTAATATTACTCTTTATAGCATGACCTCTGACTTCTCTGTCCAATAACAGAGGACATCTGGAAATAGCATTACTAATCACTTTTCTAAGTCAAGAGTGAGAAATTCAGACCACAAGAGACAGCATCAGGACAAGCAGTCTACGAGAATGTTTGAAGAAGGCACTAGATGTGACTACAATGGTAAAAGTCACATGTATACTGTTTATGTCTCATGAGTTTGCCAAAAAATTACCTCCTTTTCCTTTATCTTGAACTTTTTTGTGAAATGTAATGCACCTACTTAAAAGGAACTCTGTTGGCCTTGTCAATAACTGTTTCTTTGCTTTTATTTATACTTTGGTTACCTAAACATTGATTTCTAAGTACTTCCATCTACACTTGAAATTTACATAGATATAATGACAGATTATCTTATATCTGACTTCTTTTTCTTAATTTTGTGTTTCTAACTTTCACCCATGTTAAATCTCATCCACATTCTACCATTTTCATTATTACATGATAGCCCACTCTCTGAATGACACAGTATTGTTTTCCTTTCCATTTGACAATTTATTCTTGGTTCCAGGATTTCCCATTTTAAATAATGCTTCTTTGAACAAATATATATATATGGGTTTAAAAAGTAAAATAAATATTTTAAAATTGAAATTCTTGATTTAATGACAAATAGAATGGGTACAATAGAAGACAACGCTCCTGCAAAACAGATCAATGCAAGGGACCAAACTGAAGCTCAGAGAGAAAACAGACAGGGAAGCCAAGCAAAGAAACATGCCAGAAAAGCTCCAATGCTGACTTGTACCAGCTCACCCACTCCTAACTGGGGCAATCACAGCCAAACTTGGAGCTAGGGCTTAAGCCACCAGAATGCCATGCTGTCTTGTCCCCTGGCCTGGAACCTCAGATGAACATCAGCCTGAAGATTCAAAGAGATTAACAGAGTCCTGAAAATATCCTTGAGTCTGCAGAGAACGGCAGCTGGATCCTGGACCGCCCAATTATTTGACTAACTCTTTAGTTCTCCTTTAAATTAGGGGATTTTAAAGTAGTTGTTTTGTTTTTCCCTCTTGCAATAGGAGCCCTAACTAGAGATAGCCCTTTGCTTTTGTGCATTCCTTCAAATGCTTTGCCCACTTCGAAAAGGAAAGTTGCTCTCATATTATGAGGTACTCTAGATGCATCCCTAGTCTATCTCAATTTATACTAATTTATACAAATGATCTTCATTTTGGGCCTTTCCAAAAAGAGTCTACCACATAGACCTAGGAGCTGGGCTGAAAGCTCATAGGATGTGTGTGCTGCAATGCAATCCTCCTTGAGGGTGGATCCCAGTTGACCCATATTCATTTAGCAAGCCTCTGCATTCCTCTGTCCTTGGCTCATTTCATGGACCCCTAAGTTAAATATATGGTTTTAATTAACACTAAAAGCTAAACTCTTAGAGAACAATGATTATAAGTAGAAGAGTTTGTGATTCCTCCTGGAATGGTATCATATTCAGAATGAAGGAAGACCTGAACATTTCAATACTTCTGCTTTTGAATTGAGAATGGACCTAACATTCAAAGCTGCCATCAGAAAGGGAGGAAAAGCGGGACCTGGTGGTATATGCCTTAATCCCAGCACTCAGAAGAGTTCCAGGCCAGCCTAGTCTACATAGCCAGTTCCAGCCAAGCCAGGATTATAATAGTGAGACCTTGTCTCTAAGAAAGGAGGGGATGAAGCATATCATAATTATCTTGGACTTGTCAGTTTTATTTTATTTTATTCCTTTATATTTGCCATTTTTGTTTTAACATCAAGATTTTTACACAAATATATATATTTATTTTTAAAAATTGCCATACTATGTATACTTTGTGCCATAACTTTTCCACTGAATACTTTTATACTTTCTCATGATAAGAAATGTATTTAAACATTACTATTTTTCATAGCAGTATATTTGGCTATGTTAAGATATTATACAGTGTATAATTTATTATACAATGGTGCTATAATAAACTTATGTATCATAAAATGGGGGACAGAACCTGGTTCCTTAAATTCCTGTAGCTTGCCTTACTGGAGTTTTTCAGCCCTCTCCTGTTGAGTTCTTTTTTTTTCTTCTCCTTTTCAGATGTAACATGTTAGGTCCTAGGCTCCGAGCAGAACAATATGTATTGAACAGCTGGTTATTATACGCATAGAAACTGCCTTCATGTGAAACTTTTTCTTCAAGATTAATATTGTTTATAATCCTCTCTTCCTTTTTGGAATTGTACTTTTAATTCACAGTTTAGTTTCTGATGTCTCTTTTTATTCTTTGTTGTTTTACCCTTTGTATCTCCTCCCCCACAACCCACATATACATAAAATTAAAGTCTAACAAGCAAGCTGTAAGGTTGGCCCACAGTGGCCCACAGATACACTTTCTTTTTGTCTTTCCAATATATCTTTAAATGATGCCTTTGCCACACACAGTTAATACGAGACGTTATATGACAATTCTCACTTCAAGATTCTCTTTTGAAAAATCAGGATATCTGGCACCCATGACATCAATTAGCTGCAGGAAGGCAGCCACTGATGTTTTTTCCTTAAGCCTAGCCCATATCACTTACCCACCTACTTCACTCTCACCCTTGGAAACCAGGAAGACAACATGGTACAGAGTAAGAAATAGCCTCCAAGTGGCCCATAGGGCCTCCAACAGCCCATGGACTGTCCTGTGTCCCACATGTTGTTGTGTTGTCCTAGGCAGGGCCAGAAGGACTTCAGAATGCTGAATTTGAAGGGGCCTAAAAGCCCTAAGTTGTGGTTGCCTGATAAGCATGCAATCAAGGATACCTCAGTAGATACCACTAGGTGGATGGAGGATGGGCAAGGTCACAACAACCCCTCTCTGTTCAGTACCACAAAGGAGGGGAACAAGGGAAGAAACAGGTAAAGCTGCATTATCAAGTCCTATAGCTCTGAGTACATGGGCTGCGTCATCCTCTCCACATTAAGGTTGTATCATAGTTCTCCAGAAGATCAGGACATATAAGCTTAGAGTCAGCTTCTCCATGATAATGATGGAAGTTTCATAATAAACCATTTTTATCTGCATTCTGTCATAGACTGTATTATTTTCTGCAATGGTTTTTACCCTCAAAAACTTTTCAAGAACCTCCTGACATAGCTGATTACCAGAAGAGTATTTTTCAAAGTATTTTCCATAGCCAAGTACTGAAGAATGTCTTGGGTAAGTTGTTGTTTTGGTTGTATTGTTATTAAGAAATTACCCCTATGCAATGCAGCCCAAAACAGCAACTGCCATTCCTTCATCAGTTTGGGAGAACACAGGAAGAGTGATTTGTCTCTGCTCTGTGAGGTGACAGCAGATGCCGCATGAGGGGATTCACATCCATGGCTGGGAATGGTTGACTTACTCAGATGTCTTGGGGTTATTGCTGTGTGTGTATCCGATGGGTGTCTGCTTGACTTCTTTATAGCACTGTGACTTGGCTCCAATAATAAATATCCAAAGATATGAGATATAGGAGCAACCAGGTTCTTAAGTCCTGGTTCCAGAATACTGCACAGCATCTCTTCTACTGACCTGTGTATAAGTCAAGGAAAGAAGACATAGAACTTATTTAATTCAAGTGTCAAAAAATTTGGGAGTCATGTTTTCAAGCTGCTTGTATCTGTCAGCATTCCATTACTGTAACAAAACACATGAGATAATCCACTTAACAATAGAAAAGACTTATTTTGGCTCATACTTTGGAGGTTTCAGTCCATGTTGATTGACCACTTTGCTCCTGGGCCTGTAGTGAGGCAGGGGGTGCACAGTGGTGCAAAGCTTCTCTCCTGGAGGCAGGGATGCGAAGGGGAGGAAGAAGAAAGGGCTGGAGTCCCACTCTGTCCTTCAAGGTTCTACCCCCAGCTACTTAAGACCTCTTACTTCAGGCCACCACTTAGTTGTTTTAACATCACCCAATAGTGCCAAGCTGGGCCGCCAAGCCTTTAGTACGAAGGCCTTTAAACGGGACAATGAAGATCCAAACTATAGCTATAGTCATTTAAAATTGAAAGAAGCAGGCTTCATCTTAGATCTTATCAGTACATGTGAAGCATCAAGATGGTAGTCCACTTTTAATATGTACCCCCGATTGTTCTTAGCAAAGCAAAGTTGGATTCATATGTGACCCCTCATTTTAACATAAAAGTTCTGTCTCCCCTATATTTCCTTAGCTAGGAGCATTTTATCACCACAATCAATTTGATGGCGAGAAGAGGGTTAAATGGCTCATCCTACACTTAATTCCTCCCACACCACAAATAAAACGAAGTGTAAGAGGATGTGGAATGTGCTGAGCTGGGGGTAGGTAGGGTTGAAAATCTTCACATCATCATAGATGTGCATTTGGTACATAGCTGCACCTCTCACAGGAAACTGATTTTTATCTGACATACCCCTCACTTCTGAGATAAAACTTCAGTGTACTATAAATCTTAAGTTGAGAGAGTTATTTCAGTGGGGTATGTGTTAGATGTGTTTCACTAGAAGCAGACCCTGAGATGCACACTGAATATGTGTAGTTTATTCGGGAAGTTCAAGAGTAGATGAGATAGAGAAGGCAAGGCAACCAACAGGGGTGATGTTGAGCCTGATAACGCCTCAGGCACCTAGGGGTTACTCTGAGTGGGAAGCTCTGGGAAGAGTTTCAAAACACACATCAGAGCTATCCTGCCACAAGTCATAGGGCTGGGATATTTGTACTCCCACCATAATAAGTAATTCGTAAGGATGCTCCTGGAAGGCTCCTATATCATTTCATAGCCAAAGTGGCTTCCATTGTCGGCCACTGTAAATCAGGTCCAGATACAGGAAAAATGATTCAGGATTTTAAGACACACTAGAACAGACCCACAAAATGTCACATCTCACAGCAAAGCAAGTCAGACCAAAGACAGCATCAACATAGGGGACTTTTGAACTGGTTCTTTCCAATGATACTGTGTTGCTGTTTTAGATTACATACAGAACTGCTTTCTGGAGGTGAAGAATGCTTCACTATGAAGCATGTACTTTTTCATCTCTTACTGAAGAAAGCAGCTTCTTATCAACAGAGGATAACTTGTGGAGTATCTGTGATGTGGTTACCAGATGTGTACTTTCCACAGTTGAGCTGGCCGCATCCAGAGTGCACCATGTCATGGTGCAAGAGTAAATCTGCAAAGGCTGCAGGGATATCTTAGCTGCCACGAAGGATGCTAGTTTTGAGGATTGCTTTGATGTCCTCTCTCCTGGTTTATTGTGTGGTATTTTATTTTACAAGCAGGGGAAACATCTGGGCAATTTCTTTCAGCTGGTTCCACTCTTAGGTAGTGTTTGCGATTGTTGTTTGGAAAAGGCCATGTTCAGTGTTGCCAGTGCTAACACATGTGCTAGCTTGATTTCCTAGTATTCTTCACATTGCAACAGCAAGTGTCCAAGCCAGCCCTGTGCTGCCCAGATGACCCTTGGATACCTGTTTCCACATTTGCTCTCATCAAAAGGTGAAGTGATTAGACAGCTAGTGGACTTTGACAACAATGTTCTGCCTATAGAAAAAATCAGTCAGTGCCTAATCATTACTCATGCAGGAGGGGGCCTGTGGAGAGGGAATTATTCCAGTTATTTTTCTTTGATCTATAAATTTATCCAGATTACTAAATACATATTTTCTTCCCCACTGAGACTTATTTTTTCTAGACTATTGCTATTCGATGGGGCTAATGCCATGGTATTTGGGAAGAGCCCTAAGACACAATGACGGGAATGAAGTGAGACTGTCTGTGTTGCTCTCTATGGCATCTTCACACTGGACACTGTATGTGCCTTTTGACATGCATGTCTATTCATCTGTTCTTCCTTGTTTTACAGTTGTCTTTCCCTGTGAATTAAAGCCCTTTAAGTTACACAGGCATTCAACAGTCAAAAATGCGCTGGAGTATTTTTTCAGAGACATGGATCATATATTAAATTTTAGTATTACAAACCAAAAGTAAAAGCTAGATTGTAATATTAAATTTTATTATTCTAAATCAGATAGACTAGACTTTGATATTGTTTTATTATTCTAGGTCAGAAGATAGAAACTAGAAACTCACTAGTCAAGTTCATTATGTAGATGTTGATCTGTAGATATAGACTCACAGACTGACATGAAGATGTATGAAAAATCAGAATATACCATATAGATATGCTTTATTTGGTTTGGAAAAATCTGAAATATCTATTGTGTGTATAGAAAATCTATATTAATAGTAAATACACTACTTTGGGTATGTGTGCAGGTACGTGTGCAGGTGTATTAGATTTGGTTGTCAGCTTGAAACACCTGGGAAGAGGAAATCTCAGTTGGGAAATTCAGATTGACCTGTGGGCATGAACCATATAGATATGCTTTATTTGGTTTGGAAAAATCTGAAATATCTATTGTGTGTATAGAAAATCTATATTAATAGTAAATACACTACTTTGGGTATGTGTGCAGGTACGTGTGCAGGTGTATTAGATTCGGTTGTCAGCTTGAAACACCTGGGAACAGGAAATCTCAGTTGGGAAATTCAGATTGACCTGTGGGCATGTCCATGAGGCATTTTCTTGATTTTTAAGTGATGTGGGAGGGCCCAGCCCACTATGAGTGGCACCACCCTTGTAGTCTTGGGATGTATAAGAAAGCAACATGAGGTGGCTTGGGAGATGGCTCAGCAATTAAAAGTATTTACTACTCTTTCAGAAGACTCAAATTTGGTTCCTAGCATCCACATGGTAGATAACATCTGTCAGTAACTCCAGTTCCAGGGGATCCAATACTCTCTTCTGGCCTCCACGGGTATTGCATGCATGTGGTGTACATATATACCTGCAGACAGGCTAAACATTCATATGCATAAAATAGTTATTTTTTTGTGTTTCCGAAACAAGATCTTCTCATAACCCCAGCTGGCATGGAACTCACTATGGAGACCAAGTTGGCCTCAATCTCATAGAGATCTCTGATTCCTGTGTGCTGGGATTAAAGGTGTGCACCACTACAGCCGGTTTAAATATAATTCTTTTTAAGCGGACTGGACACAAGCCAGAGGGGCAAGGCAGTGAGCAGCATTCCCCTGTTGCTGGCGCTTCAGTTTGTGCCTCCAGGTGTCTGCCCTGAGTTCCTGTCTGATGTCTCTTAACGGCAGACTGAAGTGTAAGATGCTATAAACCCTTTCCTTACCAGGCTCATTTTGGTCAGAATGTTTTACCACAGAAATAGAGAAGCAAACTAAACCTCAAGGTGTCCATTCATTTGTGTGCACATGTGTGTGGAGGCAGAGGTGGTGTCTTTCCTTGAGGGTTGTCTACCTTTTTTGAAACAGGTTCTCTCACTGTCTTCTGGGGTGTTCCAAGTAGGCTAGGCTATGTGACCAGCAAAATCCAGGGAACCTCCTGTCTCTACCTACTCAGCACTGGAATTGCAAGGATGTGACACGCACCCAGATTTTTATGTGAGTACTAGGGAATCAAACCCAGGTCCACATGCTTGCACAGCAAGCACTTTACCAAATGAGCTATCTCCCCAGTCCCTAAAAAAACTAATTTTTAATACAGGCACTTAGGAAAATTATATTCCTCTAAAAAATGATGAAACAGGGCTGGAGAGATGGCTCAGTGGTTAAAAGCACTGGCTGCTCATGCCGAGGACCTGGGTTTGGTTCCCAGCACCCACATGGTGGATAACAATTATCCATAGCTCCAGCTCCAGGAAATCCAATGCCCTCTTCTGGCCTCCATAGGTATTGCACAACAGGGTTGCACTCACACACAGGCTAAACACTCATACACATAAAATAAAAATAAAGATTAAAAAAAATTAAATATTTTGGCTACATTTTAAAAATAGCGTAACTATTTTGCCAATTAGGATCTTTTTCTGCTTCTTTCAAAAAGTTAAAGATTCAGCAACACTGGGCCCTCATTCTGCACAGTGACCACGTACTACAGCAAGAAACCACTGGTCCTGCAGAGGGAAATCCTGTCCAGTTTGCCACAGACCTTGGCACTTACTGTTGGCTGCTTACCGCTTGTACCCAGTGTCTGTTTATGATAATACACATTACCCTAGGTGTTGGAATGGGATTTGAAATTATGGAGAGACTGAAAGTTATAGAGAAGAAATTAACGTTTTCTAATCTTTGTTCATCTAGTACTTGTCATATTTATGAATGAATATGAGTTCAATGAATAAAGGTAAGCATGGCTCCTACCTTATCCTTTCATAATAAAGACACTTGCCTATAGGAATAGTAGAACACTGTGCCCCAGTCACCAGTAACTTTGCATACCTGCAACAACCACTGTGACTGGACTAGTTATCAGCATCAGGGCTGGGGGGAGTTGGGAGTTGGAGTGGCCAAAGGGCTGAGTTCATTGATATAGACTCTGGAAACTTTCCCCATCTAGGTCATAATATACCTTACTAATGAGGGGTAAGTGACCTACTGAACTTTATTTCTCAAAATACAGCCACCTGAGATTTCAGCTTATCATTTGATGCCCAGAAGGCAGGAAACCAAAGTTTCTCCCCCATCTTCCAAATACAGTCTTTCTGCTATTTAGTCCTGCTCAAGTAACAATAATGGTTTGACAGATACAGGAAGTGTCTTTATTTTTCCAGAAGGATCTTGCTTTGTAATGTTTCTTTTTGGTCAGAGACAACCCCAGGAGTGCACTACAACCAGGGAATGTGCTCATCAGGGCTTCGGCCTGGCTCAGCTGAGATTAGAGTGCTTCTGCCCTAAGGGTCAACTGAGGGACAGAGGCCACATGGATCCCAGAGTCCTACCTTCCACAAGAGTCAACCAAGTCAAAGAGAGAAAGGAGTATGATTCCTAGGACCCTCAGAATAGAAAACGAAGCAACAACTCCTGGAGTTTTACGTGTGTGTGTGTGTGTGTGTGAGAGAGAGAGAGAGAGAGAGAGAGAGAGAGAGAGAGAGAGAGAGGGAGGGAGAGAGAGAGACCTTTTGTAAGCAAATTCAGATTCCTTGCTCTGGCCTGTGAAGCCGGACTTGGTGAACTGAGCCCTGACCCCCTCCCTGCCCCTTTCTTCTTGTGCACTTTGACTTTGCTCCCCTAATGCAGTGGGTTCAGCCTTAACGCTGCACTAGCCTAGAATGCCATGGACTGCATACAGATGACTTGGACTCAGGCAGTTTCAGTTTTTAAAGTCACCTCTTCAGAGAAGCCTTCCTTGACTACTTCCTCTTAAAACACCCCATTTACACCTTTATCTGCAATTTAACCATTATCAGAAATTATCTAGTTTATTCTCTTGTGTGTTGGCTTTCTTTCCTCACTAGGAAGTGTGTTTCACTAGTGCAGGGCCCTCACTTCTATGCATTACTGTGTTCCCAATACAAGGCAAATAGTAAGTCTTCAGTTTCAAGTTGCTAAATGGAAGTAAAAATAAGAGCTGCTTGCAAAAAAAGCAAGGAACAGAGGTGTTGATCCTGGCCTGGGGAGTCCTGCTCAGCTACCTGCTCTGTTGCCTTTACAGTGAATACAGAAGGAGCAGGACAGCTGCTGATGCTCCCTTGGCCTCACTCTGCACCTCTGCACAGTGCTCCCAGCACTGTGTGCAAGGATCTTGGAAGACACAGAGGACCAGTTGGGCCAGTCGTCATCCTGCCTGCAGGGGTCACTTTGCTCAGATCCTGGGGGAGGGCCAGCGTGTTAGCCACAGCGCACGATCACTTACTTCCCACTCCCTCTTCTTTATCTGTCTGGGCCCATTCATTCCTAGTCCCTGTCTCTTACTTGGAAGCCTAGCTCTTTGGTAATAAGGTTTAATTCCTGTAAGGGCACACTCACATTATTGGCTGGCTAAGGAGCAGAACCAAGCTTTTCAAGTGCCTTGCTTCATTTAAACCCCATGCCTTCTCCATGGTAGTGATGATCATTGCCCACGGATCTCGGATAAGCAAACCGAAGCTCAGAGACTTAACCTGCGCAATGTCACAAAGCAGAGTGAATACCAGAAGCAGCAAATAAGTCTAGTCCATCTGATTCTAAATACTTTTAAGTGTCATTACCCCAAATGAGTAAAACTACGTGCCCATTTTGCTTTTGGTCTTTGGCACATTGCTCTCACTTTAACTGAGTAACCAGTTCCTTTTTCTTTCATTGTCCTATGAGAGAGAAATAAGTTATTCATCTAATTTTCTCTAGTCACCATGAATTCCAAAGAAATGGGGTGATCGCTATACATACTTAACTTTTATCACAGTGGAAACTGTGTGGTTCTATTTTTTGACAAGCTGCTTCGTAAGACTTTTCCTACCCTTTTCCCCCCCTGCCCCCAAATCCTTTCTTTCCATGTTCTGCAAAGGATGAAGTGTCTTCTAACTACTCCACCTTCTGTGCCGTGCTGCCCCCTACCGGCTGAAGGAAACTTCGGCTCAAAGAGCACTAGCTTGTTCCCAGAAACTGCACGTTTTTACAGGGTACAGATCTTAAATATTTAAATTTCAAGTCAGATTTGCAATCAACCAACACTTTAAAATAATTCTCCTGTGTTTATTAAATGTGGCATATTGTCTCTGCCCAACAACCTAGGATTGGGATGCAGTTTCAAAATTATTGTGTGAGACATTTCCAAAGGAAATGACTTCATTTCATTGATTCTTCTCGTCCTGTTGATCAGAAACTAAGAAAAGACTGTAAGATGTGTAGATGTCATGGCAAGTGATATGTGCACCCTGGGCAGCGCCTCCCTTTCCTGGCCACAGAGGGAGGGTAAATCAGTCAGCACTGCTGTTGCCACGGTGATGTACGGTGCACTCCAGTCCCTTCTTAGGAATCCTGGTGTATTTTTTCTCTTAAATTCAAAGCAGAAGACAGAGACTTGAAAGGAAAATGGAGAGGCCGATAATGATTCTCCAGAAAGCTTCTTATTGGAAGAACAGGTGACCACTATTAGTCTGTCCAAGATTCACTTTTTTGTTGTGGTTCATTTTGGAGCTTATGAGAAAGCTGAAACTCAGAAGTCTTGTTAACATAAAGTTAAGCGGTAGGCCATGCTGCCTAACCTAACCCATCATTCAGATTTCTTTCATCGAAGCAGTGGTTAGTCTGACAATTCGTAGAGAGGACAAACCAGCCCAGTGCATTAAGTGAGACCACAGAACTTGGAGAGTCTAAGTCTGCAAGGATTTTGACTTGGATATGCTTCAGGTTGCTTTGACTTCAATTTTCTTGCCAAAGCCACAAGAGTGCACAGGTTATAGAGGAGCTGAAGGACAGGAAAGGTAGGAGCTGTCTACTGAAGCCTTGCATATCCACTCCCAGGGTTCATCCAAAGCTCAGCTGCCAGTTCAGGCCAGCCATGTGGGGTGATACACCTCCGAGGAAAAGGGATGGAGCAGATCACCTGGAAATCTTGAACTTGAGTAAAGGAGCTGAGGGGGAATATGAGACTAAAATGTATTTTCAAATAAAAAGGATTTACATGAAAGTGTATGATGGATGGTCCTAGGGAACAAGCAATATGATATATTTTCTCAACCTAAAGGCCCCTGAACTATAGATGGACGCAGCTTCTTTTGCTGTTCAAAGTGGTCATGTGACGTAGTTCCAGTCAATGAGGAATACAAATCTCTGGTGAGAGTACGATTTCCCAGCTAAAAAGGTAATCCTTTGTTAGGAAAAGAAGACAGCCTTAAACTTTCTTTCACCCTTTTATTCATAGCTGGAATATGGGCTGGGGGCTTGGAGGTGCTGCATCCATATTGCGACTATAGGCAACAAGTATGAAAATGAAGGCTTACATGTTAAAGATGGTGAGGTGCACGGGCCGGGGGGGGGGTCACAATGCATTGTTGAGTCTTGAGAGCAAGCTCGCACTGGCTACCCCTCCTCGCAACTTGTGTGAGGCAAACCCTAATGTTTAAGCTATTCTTGCAGAGTTTGTGTTATTTGTAACAATATAGATTGCCTCAGCTTGAGCTGCAATAACAAAATGCGTAGACTGAGTGGCTTAAACAATGGAACTTTATTCCTCTCAGTTCTAGAGGTTAGAAGTCTAAGATTAGGGTCTGGTAGATTGTTCCTAATGAGGCATCCCTTCCTTACCTAAAGACAGCTGTCTCCTCAGTATGAGCAAATGGCCTGTCCTGGGTGTGTGTGCCTGTAAAGAAAGGACTCTCAAGTCCTTTGTTATAAATGAGGAATCCATCTTCAAGGCCTCATCAAAACCTAGCCCTTTACAAAAATTTCAGTTCTAGATAACACCACATTAGGGGCCAGAGCTTTGAGAGATGAACAAAGGCACACACAGAACACAGAAACATCTACAAATCTGTAAGTGTATAAATTTAAGAATTTTGTCCACATTCATTTAAGCTTGTTATCTAGAACCAAAGGTTAGCATTTGCCCTAGCTGAAAATTCATCAAAATTTATCTTACTAGCTTAAGTCATCTTGAAGATGATATAATATAATATGATATGATATAATATAATATAAACTTCATTTTAGTACCCAGACTACTTCCAAGGGCACTCTTTTTGATATTTACAACCTCATTGGAGGAATGCTAAAGGAGCTTTCAGAGAATCATCAGTCTGACAGCTGATAATTAGCATCTCATCTACAACTGTGAATACAAATTATTAAGGAAATAGATTCAAGAAGTACGCTTGAGGGGGCTGGAGAGATCGCTCAGCAGTTAAGAGCTCTAGCTGCTCTTGCAGAGGAGCCAGCTTCCGTCCCCAGCACCCACATGGACACTAACAACCATCCATAACCCCAGTTCCAGGGAATCTGACGCCCTCTTCTGACTTCTGTGGGCATTGCATGACACAGGTGCACTTACATACATGCAAGCAATACACCCATACACATAAAAATAATTTTTTTAAAAAAGAAGTGCACTTGGAAAATAAGATGACAGAAAATACAAGATGGCAGAAACACTTTGGAGTATCATTGGGAGAGAGCTGTTCCCATGACATGGGATGCATAACTGTATGTATAGTGATTCACAATTGTAATTATAACACATAATTATGTCTTGCATTATTATGTGGTTTTAGTTTTCTGTTGTATAAGTATTTCTATTAAATAAGTTTTTAAAACTAAGAACATTTAAAGCATTTCATTAGCCTCCTGCAATTTTTTATTGAATTTTTGTATACTCCACTCTTAATCTATACCCCCTCCCCCATCTGCACCCTCCCATATCTCCCCACCAAACTTCATGCATTCTGTCACTTATGTTAAGGCCTATCAAGTCAAGTTAGTGCACCCAAATGTCCCTCAGTGTAAGTTCATCCACTGGGGTCTAGTCAGCCTATCTACAGCCACCCCCTTAAAGAAGATCAACTCTCCCCTCATCCAGCAGTAATCAGCTACCAATAGTTCTTCAGCTAAGATTGGGGCCTACTGCCCATTTCTCCAGTTCTATGCTGGGTTTTTGTCTGCTTGAGTTTGCATGACTCCTGCAAATTTTTTATTCCTAACATAAAGAGCTTTATGTAGTTTTCCCATAACATCCACAAAGTCACCCAGCATTATATAAGAACTCGCTAGGCTTGTGAGCAATGGTTTTATGTTCCACAGGAGGTTGACTCTTTTCCTTAGTCAGTAAGATGATAACTTTCTGCCATTCCAGTTGAGACTCGTGGAGTCTAAACACAGGACAAAGGTGATGCTTGACTGTTGGAGAATATGTGTAACTTCAGCATCAGAAATTACAAACCAGCAGAGAGCAAGATTACTTAAGACTTATACGTAGAGATCTAATATTCTTTCTGAAAAGGTAAAAAAACACTACTTATAATAACATGTTAGAGAAATGGTTAGATCAAAATATGCCACACAGGCCAGGCATAGTCATGCATGCCTTTAATCCCAACACCAGGGAGGCAGAGGCACATGGATCTCTATGAGATTGAGGCTGGCCTGGTCTACATAGCAAATTCCAGGCCAGGTGGGGCTACAAGGAGACCCTGTCTTTAAAAATTGCCACACATATGAAAAATGCCATTTTAATTCTGTGCTTGTGAAATACATAGTGTCAATATCATAGTATCATGGTAAACAGCACCATGCTTTGCACAATTAGTGTTTGTGTCCTTCCTGCAAGAATTCACACATTCCCTTTACCTAGTGCCTTCTCTGGAGCATTAAAGATAATGCAGACAGGGACTGGAGAGATAGCTCAGCGGTTAGGAGCACTGACTGCTCTTATAGAAGACCCTGGTTCAATGCCCAGCACCTACATGGCAGCTAATAACTGTCTGTAACTCCAGTTCCAGGAGATCTGATGCCTTCTTCTGACTTCCACAGGCATTGCATGACACAGGTGCACTTGCACACATGCAGGCAATACATGCATACACATAAAATAATAATAATAATAATAAGATTATGCAGACTTCCTTCTCATGTCTTCTATAACTGTTT
>NW_008340240.1:973176-997303 GCF_000622305.1 Nannospalax galili | reverse complement strand
CTTTGTTACAAATAATATATTGTAGTATGTTTAGTCTATGTTTCTAAAAGAACTTCAGTTATACAACTAAGAAAGCCAAATCTATCAAGTACATTTTTTCTGAATGACTACTTATTTTAATTTTTAAAAACTATAAAAGAAATGTGAAGTAGAAGTGGTAGCAATCTTAGAAGTTCATTTTTGTTAAAAATATAATTATTGTCCATCCACATCTTTTTTAATTAAATCAAATTCTTTGGGGTTCATGTACCCCTGGTGTAGAGTTTCAACATATTTTCTTCACCTGCACTGAGGATGACCACTTTGGGAAAGTGTTGGGGTTATATTTTTATTCCAAGCTTGTGAACCACATTGTACTAAACACTCTAGAGAATTAAATCTATAATTTAATTTATTCTTAACAGCAAGTGCCACCTGCAAAGTGGAAACAACACAGCCCCCTACCCCCATCCATGGCTCCTTCCTGGGTTTCACCACTGACATGGACTCTGGGAACCAAGGAATCCTGATTTATGGCATATAAACATGTGACATAATCACAGTAAATAAGGGAACTGCTACCCACATGTAAAAATCAGAAGTGATTATAAGGTATTGCAGTGACATTTCCCATGAAGTTATGTATTCATGGGTCCCAGAGAACTGGTGCAGACATAAGCCCTGTGCCCTATTTCCTCTTGGCTCTTACATAGGTGCTGTATATTTGTGCCTGAATTGAATGCAAATATTTTTTCGTATGCAGGCAAGAAGAGGGTGGCTGAGAATAGTAATAGAGAGGTGTGTTTAAATAATTGTGAACCAGTAGTTCTGAGGCCATGCAAAGCTACCCATGGACTATTCCATCCTTTCTCAGATCCTGTCAATGAGAGCCCATGCTTTTGAAACCAGAACATTTGGACTAAAAACAAGCTTCCTAAATGATTCTGTCCCACACCACAGTTTATGAGTGACAAGGTGTGACCCTTCCTTCCTTCATTCATTTGACAGACATTTATTTAGCTCCTGTTAAGTACGGAAGGATTCAAAACTTAACATGGCAATTACATTCTCTGTTTTGGGGAAACAAAGCCTGACATGTGCTGAAATGTGTTACACAGTCCCCAGTGTCCTCTGAGACTGTAAAGATCATAACAAAATGCTAAACAGACTTTTCCACTGAATGAGATTCAAGCCATGGATGACTTGTGGTCTAAATAGTACAAAGATCTGTGAGTGACTGGGCGCCAGGTTTCACTATCCCTAGGGCTTGGAAAAAGGAAGTCAAACTACCTCCAGTAACCATCACCATCACCAACCCTAACCACAGTTCCTAGGCAGAACAAGAAGGGGGAGGGACAAGAGGAGGAGCTATATAGTCAAGAGTCTTTAACCTGAAGTGGACAGGACTAGAGCTCTTCTCCTGCCTCATTGTGAACAGGAAGGCTTATTGCTCACCACAGCCACCAAGTAAAGATACTAGTTGAAGCTCTCTTAGAAAATGGCATGCCTGCACCTGGGAGATGTCTCAAGGGTAAAGTACATGTTGTATAAGAATGAGGACCTCAGTTTGGATCCTCAGAATCCAGGCAAAAGCTGGGCATGGAGGCCTGCATCTGTAATGCCAGGCCTTGGGAAGGGAGTGGGAGAGGACAGGTAGATCCCCAGTACTCACTGGCCAGCCAGTCTAGCCAAATTGGTGTGCTCCAGGTTTAGTGAGAGAGCCTGTCTCAAAAGAATAAGATTAAAGGCAGTAGAGGAAGACATCTCAGACATATGGCATTGACTTCTGGCCTAAGCACACACACACGCACGCACACACACACACACACACACACACACGTACGCACGCACGCACGCCTTTCAAAAGGAGATTTAATTATTTAAATTTTTTTCTGTTTTTCTGGAAAGGTAGCAGTTATTTTGAAACAAGGTCTCACCTTGTACCCAAGGCTGCCATGGGATTCATGGCAATACTTCTGCCTCAGTCTTCCAAGTGCTGGGATTGTATTGTAGATGTGAGATGAGACACCCAACTTCATTCCCTCTTCACATGTCTACTCATGCAGTAGACTTGCTGCTCTGCCACCTGTGGCTCTCTGAAGCAGGCTGAATAGAATTAGGAGAGGGAGAGAGCATAGGACTTACAGCTGGACAACCTATATTTCCATGTGACTGGGTTCAAGATGTTGTAACAGTATCCCTCATAAAAGGACAGACAGGTAGCTAGTGAGGAGTCCCCAGAGGAAAAAGGCTGGGGCTGTATCATGCTTATGGGAACTGAGGAATTTAGACGAGGCCAGACTAGAAGCTCAGCAGGGGATGTTGCAGTGAAGACAACTTCCAGGGAAGGGGAACAAGGGCCCAATGTGAAAATTGGTCTTTGCAGCTCCGTCATGAGGAATCACACATAGAGCTGCACAGCTGACCAGTAACTCTGAAAAAGTCATAACTCACAATAGTACATTCATTTGTATTCTTATTAAGTATTTTTTAAAAGGTGATTGCCTTTTGCTCTTTGTAGAACAGCATCTGGAAGAGGGAGGGAAGGAAAAGTGAAGGGCTGGGCTACACTCACTCCCTCTTTTGAACACCTTCACTGGAAGAAGACATTACCATTTCATATTACAGTGAAATGGGAACCAAGTTTCTAACTGGACATGTCTGAACCAGAGTGACTAGAAAACTATAGAGTCTGGCCCATTGTTATGACACAACGTGTGTAGTTGAAGGCAGGAACTGAAAAACATTCGGCATATCATACTTATTCCACACCAACTTCACCACACAGACAGGTGTTTCATCTATGATTAAAATGTATTCTTTTACCGAGCAAGATTAGGATACAACCTGCCAGGTGTGGTGTCGCATGCCTTTACTCCCATCACTCAGGTGGCAGAGGCAGGCCGTTAAGAACTAAGCTAGGCTGGCTGGGGCTACAGAGAGACCATGTCTCAAAAAAAAAACAAAGCAAAACAAAAAGATTAGGATATATGATAAACATAGTACACACTCACACACACACACGCACACACACACCATCATCATCATCATCATGTTGAAAATTACAATGACAATTAGTACACTGAAGACTCTGGGAGTTCTTTAGGAAGGGTTATTGAATCATATTCAACTCAGCATTTCTTTATTTTGTTTGTCCTGTTTTCATGTGTGTGTGTGTGTGTGTGTGTGTGTGTGTGTGTGTGTGTCCTGTTACACCTTACAGGATGCCAATGTTCCACAGAGGACAGTTTTGGAAATAAATGCTAAGATAAATACAACTTTGTATGTTATAACATGCAGTACCATGAAGCCATAGATCAAACAGATTACCTGTGACACTGAATCTTAATGTCTTATTATTCTGTTATCATTGTATTTACTGAAAATAACTTTGAGAAGATTATCATTCATAAAATAAGAATCTTTATTGTTACTGTATGTCTTCTAGAGACTTTTCTAAGCATGCTATGTGCATTATCACATTTAATCTTTCCAGGAGCCTTCCAATGTAGGTTACCATCTGTATCCCCAATTACAGTTGAAAAGATGGAAGCCTGAGTCACATAGGTAGTGGAAAGCCTTAAACCCCTGACTGTCAGAGTCAAGCTCTGCTCTGGAACACAGTGTCCACATTTTTCTCTACACTGTTACAGGAAAGTATCCAAGCTATGATTTTAACATTACTCGTGGCCACACTGAATAATCAGCTATAGCTGTGAGCTTTAGCAAATTAAATGATTTTGCCTTTGCTAACCAGCATTTATAGGTTAAGTAACGATGTAAGGTTCTGGGTAGTGAGTGCAGTAATGATTTGAAATCGATATGAAGTAGAAGAGGAAGGCCAAGGGGAGGTTGAGCAGCTATATGCTGTGGAAATGTTAAGGTTCCTCTGGGTGGCATTTTATGCGCTTCTCTGTGTGTGCTGAGGGGGTGGGGTGAGTACAGGAGAATATTTATCTTCAGTATACCCTGAGTATGAGAAAATTGGTTGCAGATGGCTCACAGCTGTGAAGTATACCTCTGCTTCATCTGAAACCTGTTATAAATCTGTTCCTTAAACTACCTGCTCCAATGACTTTTAATTTAGAGGATGGTGGGTAAGTCCCCACATATGACCCTCATATATCATCATCAAAGTGGTGGGGTGGCTTGGGCCAGAAACCCCTGGGAAGGTCCCTAGATTTATCGAAAGACTTGGTTACTTCAGGCACTTTGGGGAGCTTGAGTAAAGGTTTTATTAATTATCAACATTGCAAGAAAAAAAATCAATTTTTACAAAGCATGTGTTTAAAGGAGAGACATCCCTTTTGGCTAAACCTTTTTCTACAAAGCTTTATGTTAAAGTTCATGGGCTTTATTCTTATAATGTTTTGAAAGGTGGAAAAAAAAAGAAAGGTGGAAATATTCTGTAAGTTAGGCTTAGACTAAAATGTCAGAGGCTTGGGAAGTTAGTTCACATCTTTTCTCTAGGAACGCAGCAATTGTTGAATCAATGGTCAAGGTGGGAAGGATAAGCTAACAATAATGAAAGAGGTAGTTGGTTCCATGGAGATCAGATTAATGCATCTCATCTTTGGAAAGCAAAGATTTCTTCAACTATGTGTTTGTATCATGCAAGTTTTCACAAGTCCGATAAAGTAACTTTATACTTTAAAAGAAGTTTTCTGATGACTTTTTCCCCCAGCTGCTTACATAGCACCTTCAGGTATTATGAGAGCTAGCCAGCAGGGAAGAAGATCCTGGTCAGTCCTGCGACTAATACATGTGGTGTCTTCAGCAACATATCTCACCAACAAGTTCTAGTGGGCAGCCAAGAGCAATGGCAATAGCCCATACTGTTGGGGGGTGGGGGCAGGAGGTGGTCCTGGGACATTTCTGACTAAACAACTCAAGGGGAGGTATTCCACACCTGGACTTTTATATGCATATACATATATATTTAGGAAGCTTATAAAATTGTAGGTTCCCATGTGGCCTTTTCAAACATCCTAGAATTATTTATTCCTCATCCACCCCCCTCTTCTTCCCCACCCTCCCATCCCTTTCCCCACTTAAAGCTCTTTCCCTTTATTCCCCTTTTCCTCTTCATACCACCTGTGTTGTGTTGTTCTCCATCTCTTAGCCTCTTAAAGTCTTTCTTCCATCTCCCCACCAATGGTCCCTTTCTAGTCTCCTGCATTCTATGGGTGCTCCAAATTAAACATTCAAATCTAAAAATTCTATACTAAGATCAACATATAGGTGAGAACATACATTTGCCTTTCTAGGTCTGAGTTGACTCACTAGTATAATGCTTTCCAGTTCCATCCACTTATCTGAAATTTTCATAGTTTCATTTTTCTTTACAACTGAATAAAATTCTCTCAAAAATGGGTACGACATTTTTATTATCCATTCATCAGTTGATGGACCTCTAACCTGTTTCCATATCCTGGCTATTATGAACAGAGTAGCTATGAAGATGAATGAATGTTTGTCTCTATTTTAGGAAATAGAGTCCTTTGAGTAATATGTCTAGGAGTGGTCTACTTGGGTCCCTCTTTATACATGTTCAGTATTACTTTTTTAAAATCTTGGCTAGGGGGCTGGAGAGATGGCTCAGTGGTTACTTTAGGAATCTTTCCCAAATCGTCGTGTATATGAGCTATAAAGGGAATGAATTTAAGTATATTATATTGAATTATAAATATTTATCTGATGATAAAAGATATAATTTTAGGGGCACAGTCGTTGAATGCATACTGTTCTTGCAGAAGACCCAAGTTCAGTTCTCAGCACCCATGTCAGATACCTCACAACTGCCTGTCACTCCAGTTCCAGAGGATCTGATACCTCTGGCCTCTGAGGGCACCTACAGTCACACACACATATATACATACATACACATAATTCAAAACAATCAAAATTAGTCTTTTATAAATCTCTAATCGGGGGCTGGAGAGATGGCTCAGTGGTTAAGAACACTGGTTGTTATTACAGAAGACCTGGGTTCGAATCCCAGCACCCACATAGCAACTAACAACTGTCCGTATTTCCAGTTCCAAGGGATCTGATAGCCTCTTCTGTCTTCCACGGACATTGCATGACATGGGTGCACTTACCTACGTGCAGGCAATACACATATACACATAAAAAAATAATAGATAAAATATTTTAAAATAAAAAATCTTGGCTATGATGCTGTAGGAAAAACTAACACAAATGTATTTAAATAGCACTTTTCAAATTTTAATGTACCTATAAATTACCTGAGAATCTTCTTAAAATGCACATCCTGATTTAGTGGGTTTAGATAGGGCCAAAGGTTTTGCATTCTCTACAAGGTCAAAAGGCAGTGTGGCTGTTACAGGCTATTGGAATTCCTCCTGTTTGAATAGTGGATAAATAAATTTCCTAAATAAAGAGTGTGGTACACATAAAAGCCCAAATATGATGGCACTTAAATCCCCAAGTAGGCATGATGTAAAATAAAATGGATTTTTAAAATACTGCTATAACCCTGATAATAATAAGCATCAAAAAAGTGTATTAAAGAATGTATAAAAAGGGGGCTGGAGAACAGGAGATACTCTTTTGGCAAGGAGTTGTTGGCCAGGGTGACCCAAGAGACTCCCAGACAGTAACCCAGCATAGAACTGGGAAAATGACCAGCAGACCTCAATCTTATCTAAAGGAATATTGACAACTGATTGCTGGTAGATGAGGAAGAGCTGATCTTCCTAAAACAAGGATCTCTAGATAGGCTGACTAGATTCAACAGACAGACAAGCACTGGGGAAAAGCTGGGGTCCCCAACAACACAGTGGACAGTAACAGGGGTTACAGAGTGTATGGGTTCCAGTGGTGGAGGGGAGGGGCTATGGGAGGGTGCCATTTGGGATGCGGGTATATAGATAAAAAGATTGTTTGGGATGTTCTGTATGAAATACAAAAAATCAACAAATAAAAAGATGAGTTATATGTGAGGAAGAAGCATAAAAATTTACTTCATGTTAGTTAGTAGAAGTGATAAACATTACCATTGAAATCTACCTGATGGCTTTATATCCATACTCAGGTGCCAAGGATCCGAGTGTAACCAACTGTGACTAGTAATAATCAGATACATAGAGATTAGAGACACATGTGCAAACATCTAAGTGTTGTAGTAGCATTAAAAATGAGTTTTTCTGTATGAAACAGTATATTTTAAAATGAAATGGATTTTTTTTTTTTTTTTGTCTTTTTGAGACAGAGTCTCCTTGTAGTCCTAGCTGTCGTGGAACTCACTATATAGACCAGGTTGGCCTTGAACTCATAAAGATCTGCCTGCCTCTGCCTCTCAAGTGCTGGGATTAAAGGTGTGCGCCACCATGCCCGGCCCATGGATATCTTTTTTAAAACTTAAAATGTCATTCAATTTTATGTCTTATAGGGTTTATGCTGAGCTCAATATTATATGACTGTATTAATTCAACTGTGAACCTAAAAATTTATAGCCAATACTGAAAGAGATGCATCTTGGCTCTGGAAATTGTTATTGAATATGTTAATGCTGTAATAAAATGCTTCTTCTAATCATGTGGGTATTAAATAAATACTCTTTTAAAAGGGGGGGGCTGGAGAGATGGCTCAGTGGTTAACACCACCAGCTGATCTTTCAGAGAATTTGAGTTCAGTTCCCAGTACTCACATCAGGAAGCTCACAACAACCTGTAACTGCAGATCCAAGTGATCCAACATCCTCTTCTGGCACTGTGAGCACCCACATAACATATGGTATATGCACACACATGCTCATGAACGCACACAAATGCAAAAATAAAAATAAATCTCTTTTAGTGCATTCACATTTTTTACAGAATATTTTTTATTTTCTTTTTCCCCGGGCTTTTTATTGAGTTTTTGCACATTACATATATCTCAATCAAATTTAGACCCTCCCCCGATCTCCCATAACCCACCTCCACCAGATTTCAGGTATTTTATCAAATATGTTAAGTTCATTTGTACCCAGATGTCTCTTGGTGCAAGTTCACCCACTGGAGTCTAGTCAGCATGTCTAGAGTCACTCCCTTAAAGAGGATCTACGCTCCCTCACCCTAGAGTAATCATTTGCCAATAGCTCCTCGGCTAGGGTTGGGGCCTGCTGCCCATTTCACCCATTCTATGCTGGATTTTTGTCCGATTGAGTTCTTTTTAAAAAATGCATGAAGAATCAAGGCAAAAGAAGAGCACCAGATTGGAAGTCAAGGCAGCATGGTTCTATAATAATTTTAGCTCTGCCAGCATGTGAATGTGAAAACCTAACCACACAGTCTCAAGATCTTTCTTTCTTTATCTCTGTAATAATTAAGATATGTCTGTAGCTAATCATCTCCCTCAAAACAACAGAACTGCGGCATTCATGACATAAAATGCTATGGTTGAAAAGGATAAACAGTTACCTTCATGTGCTGCTGTGGTGTCTACTTTCTAGAAAGCAGATTAATAACACTTATCTTTTGATAAACACTTCCCTCTAGAAGTTAATGTAAACATAACCAGAGGTACAAAGAAAGGGCGTCACAACTTTGTTCATCAAAACGAAAATTCAGGAAAAAATCTTCATGGTTAAAAATGTAGCTATTGCATTACCTATGGTTCACCCATGTGGTAAAAAGACATGCAGTCATTAAAATTGTTTCAGGACATGTGACAAATTCTTACATACCTTTTTAGTTTAACCACAGTATTTATAGTTTATGGAATAGGTCTGTGGAAAAATTCTGGGAAGAAATAGGCTGTGTTTGAATAAGGTTTTATCTGCAGTCATCAATTTTTTTAGTGAACGTAAAGGAATAGTTTTATATTAATAAATAAGTTGAGTTTTTAGGATTTTTTTTAGATTAATTCCACCTTGAGAATTTAGGAAATCTTCATAGAGGATGTGTCATTTGCTTTCATCTGTGAAAAGTTTAAAAACAATTATTCTGTATTCTGACATGGGGCATTTCTTACAGTCCAGGCAAGTGGATGAATTGAAACTACTAACGAGATAATTATGCAAGTTCGGGGCAGAGTTTTCTTTATACTGAGTTCCTAGTGAGTGAACAGTATCCTCTGAGGCTTATGTAACAGGCACTGTTTCCACTCACTCAACAGTCTAACTATTGATCTTTTGGGAGTTCATTTTACACAATGGTGTGTTCCAAAACTGTTTCAATTTTTTCCCTTTCCTAATCACTTGAGTTGTTTTGTGGATATAAATTTGAATATTGGTCAAAAATACAAAACAGAGCTCCCGTGTCAAAACTTTCCTAGTTCTGTCACTGGGGTACAAGGGTAAATTCTAGCAGTGGCATGCTTAGGCTTCTGGTTCTGTAGCCCCTTACCAAGGCATGCTTTGATAGAAGATTAGACGGGCAACCCAGCTGAAACTCTACTAATGGAATCTCTTGTAAACAAATACATATTTTCCTCAAAAACCAGCTAAACTATAAATCTCTTATAATTAAAACAAATTCCTAAGGCAATCTGACATAAAATATATGTGAACATATATCAGCTTTTCTTTGACGTGAAACATTCAGGGTTCAATATATTGCCTGTGGTAATTGTCAGGTTGGGGTCGAATTGATACAGTGTATGTTTACACACCCAAGTTCAGGCCTGCCATTAACCATCAATGCTGGCTTTGACCTCACAGCTGGGATTTTTTTGAGGATTCCTCAACAGATTTGCAAGCTAGAGTAGGTGAAGAAATGGAGAAGTCCCAAGGAGAAGGTAATTAAAAGTGTCTCAAGTTTGTATGCTGCTCAAGATTTGGCTACTCGGGGCTGGAGAGATGGCTCAGTGGTTAAGAACACTGGCTGTTCTTGCAGAACACCAGGCTTTGAATCCCAACACCACATGGTAGCTAACAACTGTCCGTAACTCTAGTTCCAGGGGATCTGACAGCCTCTTTTGTCATCCACGGGCATTGTACTACACAGGTACACTTACCTACATCCTACATGCAGGCAATACACGCATACACATAAAATATTTTTTTAAAGATTTGGCTACTCATTGTTTTTATTTCATGATAGAAAGAACCTATGGGAAAAGTTGGTGGGCATATGAGCCCAAGACCTGTCCAAACAATGCTAGAAATTTGGCAAAATTGGCACCAACTTGACTTCAACTATGTTGAAGAATTAGAATTTGGTTTTCATTGTTCAACCGGTTTGGCATTTGCCTGGGTCTCAGAAATTATGATATTTAAAAACTTTTCAAGTAATCCAAGCTAAGTCAGTTCCAATGTCACATGAGTTCCTGTGTAGTCAAAGGGAACACTGATTATCCCTGAGAAGCCACTGTGGAGACATGGGACAGAGATGTCACTTGCAAAGTGATAATTTCAGGGCTGGAGAGATGGCTCAGCGGTTAAGAACACTGGTTGTTCTTGCAGAAGACTCAGGTTCGAATCCCAGCACCCACATGGCAGCTAACAACTGTCCATAACTCCAGAACCAGGGACTCTGATGGCCATCTCTTCTGTCCTCCACAGGCATTGCACGATACAGGTGCACTTACCTATATGGAGGCAATACATGCATACACATAAAATAAAAAATAATAATAAATAAAATAAAATTTAAAGTGATAATTTCATTTAAAATTTATATATATATATTTAAAATAAGGAAACCAAGTAATAAAGTCCAAAAAATAAAACACAGATGGTCCCCAAATCTTGCTACCTAAAAATAATTTTTTTTTACAGTTTGATGAATAGTTTTCAAGTAAACTCTTCCTACACACAAGTAAAATAAATGGAGAAAAAAGACTGTAAGAAAATGGAGGGGGAATGAATGAGAGATCAGACAGTACACAATCATACAGTATTCATAATCATAAATTTTGGGAGGCTCTTGAGATGTAGTCTACTTTTGTGTATTTGCTTTTATTTTTTAATTTAAGTCCTATTTCCAAGTTGTCCGGAATGCTTTCATTACGCTGCTTCCTATTAGTCTCTTGGTTTTCCCTACTTTAGACAAACACATGCTGTTGAAAACGCTCTCCCGTGTCCTGAGGTTTGTGCTGGTTGACCTCTGCCCTGACTTGGCTCTGTAGCCCACCCTGAGCAGAAGCACTTGCTTCCTCCGTCACTCTCTAAAAAAATGCCTGAGGTGGGAGGGGAGGAGTAGAGGGGTGGATTTGATTAAAACACATGTATATATGTATGAAATTCTCAAACAACAAATTAAAATGAAACAAACACCTGAGGACCCAGACCTCTCTTTGGTCTCTGTTGCTTTTTATTATTTGGTTTGGGTCTTTTATTCTTTCTTCTTTCTTTCTTTCTTTCTTTCTTTCTGTCTGTCTGTCTGTCTGTCTGTCTGATGCCTGGGGGCTTCCACCCACTGCTGGGAACAGTGAAGATAAGTGCTTAACCAATAGGTGTTTATTGACAGTCTTCAGGTCACACAAATGGAATCTGCATTTTGTAGAAGTTGAATGACTGATTTGCTGTCTACCTGCTTTGTAAGGTGATGGAGGGGTCTGGAGTATCAAGAGTGCTGAGGTGTCATAGGGGACTCACCAATGTGAACTTGGGGAGAACTCAGGATGGGGATAGGAGCTTAGTGACTGACAACACCCTGGCTATAGCACATCTATGAATCATGTTACATAAACTCCAATTAAATGAGAACAAATGACCATTTCTAATGTTTAAGGAGAAGCTGATGTGTTAGTGCACTCCGATTAAAAAAGGATGAAGAACAAAGCATTAAAACGATAAGACACAAGCTGAATAGAAAATTGCCTGTCGAGACAGGGAGAAAAGAAATAGTTATGAGGTTCCTCTAGGGAAAATACAGTAAACGAAAGGGAACAAGGGCAATGTGAGGAGGTCTTTGTTAATGGAGTATCATAACCTGCTGAAAAATACTGTTTACGTGAAAGGGAACGAAACCTTGCAGGAAATGCCATCCATAATTGAGACCATATGCATTCCTGTTAGTCAAGCTTTTGGGGACTGAAGAGTGCGTGTGCCATCAAGACAATTTTAGGAGCTCATTTGCACTGTTAAGTAAGATAAGACAGTTCTGTACCCTCTATGGATGAAGCTGTATTTTCTTAAAATTAGACAAAGTTGATTTTAGATCTTTGACGTCCAGATAATGTCTTTTTAAATTTACATATTTGAGCATATTTGAGTATTCACACACATATTCAGGATTGAGTCAGTCTCTCATTGTCCAAGCCCCTGTCACTCTGAAGCAAGGGCTGAACCACTACTGGGAGACAAACCCTTAGGAAATGTTCTGCTCATTTCCTCCAGTTCTACTTTGATAAGGAATGGCATCCTTCCACCACAAGCTCTGGGATACTTTGCCGAGGCATGTTTAATGCTCCTTTCTGAAGTAAATTGTGTCCTAAGTAGGAACTGAGAAGAAACAGATGAGGAACGCAGGTCACAGGCTTTGGGATCAGACAGGCCTAACTCTGTGTCAGAGCTTTGGATCTGTAGGCAGTCATTCTAACCTGAACTCTGAACAATGATATGTCTTCAATAAAATGGGGATAATACCTGCATAATAGGTTTGATGGCATGCTAAATTGCACAAATATAAGTTTTTGTACCTCCCTGGAAATTTCATCTACACAGAGGTATGAAAAGGATCAAAGTAACCACAATTATACTGTGTGATGTCAGCCCTATATCAAACTCTAGACAGAAAGTAACAGATCCAAAGAAGTATTCCACAATCTTGGGCTAGAACTCAGGAACTTCAAGTAGTCAAAGCTAGTGACTGATCTGCAAAGGTGAAAATATTGGTACGGCTCAGTTGGAAGCTTCCCTAACATAAATAAATCCCAGGATTCAAACTCAACTTCCACATAAAAAGCAGGTCTGGAATCCTAGCATTTGGAAGGTGGAGGCAGGAATATCATAAGTTCAAGGCCAATTTTGGCTAAAAAACCATTCTGAGACCAGCCTGGGGCACATGAGACTGTGTCTCCAAAAAAAAATTAAATGTTAACCTGATTCACAGAACAAAGAGAAATCAAGCAAGTACTCACCTCAAAGCTACATCTCTGCTGGCTAGCATTCATAGTATTAGAATGGACTATGCATGTCACTAATAAAGAGAGGTAATCATTGACCTTACCCAGCTGCAAACCCTGTGAGCTACAAAAAGAACTGGCTTAGCAAAATATGCCAATTGGTACAATAGTGGCACAAATGTTATCATAGCAACCAACCACCTTCTGATTAGATTTAAGACCTGCTTCACAAGATACAGTCCATACTTAACATCATTATCAGGGCCAAGAATCTGTGGCTAAACAGGTCTCAGGCCATAGGGAAGAACTTATTACTACCATTCTGTTATATAGATATTAAATTGACTCATAATGACGTATTGTGATACCCCTAGATTAGTGTATCATTCAACTCTCATCAGATAAGCTTCTTCTTGCAATTAATAGAGATTAACACGGAGACCCACAGGCAGAAAATAAGAGACTACAGAGTGCTCAGCCTTAATTGGGACACTGATATCACACCCTTTCCTCCCAAGACTCGGGGATCATTGTGGGAGAGGAAGCAGAAAGATTGTAAGAGCCAAAAGGTATAGATGAATACAAACAAACTGTTGTCTGGACACCACAGGGTAGTTACATATATGAACCCACAGCACTTATGACAATATGCACAAGACCTGTGCAAACCCAAGACAGACAGGGACCCAGCATGGATAGGAGAGGTGGACAGAAAGCACAGCTCTAGATGAGGATCTCTTCTCAATTGATAGATGATGAGAGAGGGAGAGTCCGTTTTCCTTACTGGTGTGACACCTCATAGGTTGACCAGACTCCAAGAGATAGACCCACCTCCAAGAGCACTTGGGAAACACATACTAGATTCAATAGGCCTTCTTTTAAAAAGACAAATAATAGAGAGGATATGAAGTCAGGGGTGGGGTAGTAAGGTGTGAGTGGAGAGGAGATCTGAATATGATCAAAATACATTGTATGAAGTTCTCAAATCAATAAAATATTCTAAAAATAAAAAATGTGACTAATGGTATGGATTCTGCATGCCAAAGACCCAACTCTTGCCTAAATAAAAATAAAAGAAAGAAACAAAAGAGAAACTGTCTCATCTGGGTTCCTAATACCTGTCTGGCACCTTTTCCTGCTCTCCATGGTATTTAACTAACTTCCTGACTTGTACCCATGAGCTAATTCTAATTCAGCAGACTTATACAGAGTTTTCCTTATGCATGAAGTAGTTGAAAATGAATATGTTTTCAAAAGAGATTTAACTAAAACAATATCTTAATGTTCTAGAGATAACACACCCAACATGTAGGAAGAAACTCTTGATAACCATTTCATCTGTGACATTATATGTACTTCTCAGAATGTAGATGATTAGGAACAATATGTTGCTTATATGAACAAATTTACTTGCTATTCAAATACACTATATTGCCTAGTGCTGTCAAAAAGTTCAAAACACAATCCAAGAAGAGAATCCAGCAGATGATGAGGAAGGAAATGAAAGGCAAAGCAGAGGGATGGCATAATGGTTCATTTTGTCTCACGTGGTTAAATCATGAGGTGAACAGACTAGGCATTGTTTCCACTGCATTTCTGCGTGGGTGCTTCCCAATGAGATTAGCATTTGCATCACTGAAACCAGAAAAGTAGATTGTCCTCTCCAATGTGACTTAACATCATACAATCTGCTGAAGATGTGCGCAGACCAACTGGCTAAGGAAAGAGAGACTTGCTCCTTCCTCTGCCTTACTGCAAAAGCCAGAACATCGCACTTCATGTACTTCTACCTTCAAGTGGCGTTTACATCAACAGGTCCCCTGGTTCTCAAGGTTTCAGACTGAGACTGAAAGTTACTGGTTGTCCTGGGTCCCCTGCTTTTGGACAGCAGAACTTATCCCCAACTAATCATGCAAGCCAATCCCTCATGACTTGAGTGAGTATACAAAAAAGATGCTAAAGTATTTGCCCTCAAAGAGGTTATATGCTGAGACTTTAAGTTTATGAGATTGTACCATGAGAGAAGTGCCAAGGTCTACAGTAGCAGATGGCAGAAGGCCATGACACCTGGTTGAAGGTACAAGAGACTTTAAAAGCCCAACATAATATTTGAGCTGGACTAGAGGAAAGAACATGCAAAGGGGGCAGATTCAGAATACCCTGTTCCCTCTACCTGAAATGCCCTGTTCCAACCTTTCCCATCCACACCAGTGCCTACTTTAAGACTTGCCTCGTGGGTCTCTTCCTCTTCCAGAAAATATTTCATGATCAGTCACCTCTGCCCAAGCTAACTAAGGGGTTAGCTCTGTGTTGTGCTTCCCCATAACTGTGGCTTTAGTATAGTGGTCATTTATTAATGAATTCCTTATTAGACAACACTTTTTAATATTTTATTTATTATTTTTTATTTTGCTTTATGTTTAGGAGTGTTTTGCCTGCATGTGTGTAAGTGCACCCTGTAATGCATTTCCCACGGAGATCAGAAGAAGGCATCATATCTCCTGGAACTGGAGTTGCAAATGGTTGCCAGCCACTGGGAACTGAACCCGGGTCCTCTGCAAGAGCAGCCAGTGCTCTTAACCGCTGAGCCATCTCTCCAGCCCTAAACAACACATTATTATTATTGGTGGGAAGAAGGCATGTGTGCCACCATGCATGTGTGGCAGTCATATACAACTTTGTGAAGCTGGTTCTCTCCTTCCATTTTTATGTGGGTTCCAGGGACTGACTCAGGCCCCAGGCCTACGCAGCAAGTGCCTTTACACACTGAGCCATTTTGCAGCCGCTAGACAATATTTCCTAACACGTTGATACAGATCAACTATTTCTCTGATGCACCACAGAGTTACTATTAATAATCATTAAAACAGCAATTCCTTCCCCTCCTCCCTCTCCTCCTCTTCCTCTTTTGTCATTTACTTTTTTAGGTGTTCCTACAATCTTCACTCATCATTTACATGAAGCTGTATTCACGTGACTGGGAAAAATAATATGCCTGTCTGAGCACTGCTCTAATCTCAGTCTCCCACTTGCACAGTGGCTCTGATGCTGTTTTGTTTTGTTTCTTTTTCGCTGTTAATCTCACTGCACCACCATGCTTCATTTGGTATCAGCAATGCCGTGACAACTACTTTGAAGGCAAGATATTTTTGAGTGCGCTAGAAAATAGTTAGAAGGACTTATGCTGGAATTTGGAGTTATTCAAAATATTTAAGAACCTATAGGGCCTTGACAGTGACCCATCAGACCACACTCTGGAAACATGGGAGCATATTCCTCAAGCCTCTTGTTTCTCATACCCTGTCATGTTTTGGATATTAAGTGGTCCTCATTCTACCACCCTGAAAAAATAGATCATGTATTCAACCATTTGTTCCCAGCTCAAGGTACTATTTAAGGAAGTTCTGGAAGTTATGAGGTGGGACCTATCTGGAGGAAGTAGTTCTCTAGAATCAGGTATTTGGGGCTGTCTTTTCCCTGGCCCCTTCATATTTCTCTCTTTGCTTCCCGCCCATCCCATCACATGGTGAGCGTCTTCTTCATGCCCTATACCATAATGGACTGTGAACTTCTAAAACCCTCTGAAAATAATTAATTCCCCTCTCAAGCTGCTTTTTCTCAGGTGTTTGGTCACAGCGACACAGAAGAACTAATACGCATTCCCTCACCTGCCAGTGAGAATCTTCATTTGTTACAATGAAAGTCTAGAAAACCTCAGCACAGAAGCCAGGATATCCGGGGCTGAAGAGGATAGTTAAGAGCTCAGAGAAGTTACTATTTGCCGAGTGATACCAAAATATTTCAAGATATTTTACAATTGAACAACTGCATTGTTGTGTACCCAGGAAACATCAGTCCTGTCAGCTGGAATAAAGAACTGGAGCAATTAACACTGAGACAAGGCAACAATAAGATTTCATATATGATGATGTAGAAAGGATTCCTCAACTGGATTTCATAACAAGATACAGCCCAGAAAAATATTTCTAGCTGCTCCAAGGTAAAGAGTTCCTATTATCAAGAGTCACTGAGAACAACTGGACACATTACATTCTTTTGGTATTCCTCAGTAATTTAGTGAATTCTAAGTCATAAAGAAATTCTTGAATGAACATAGTTCCCTGGGAAATCTCTTTTCCAGGAAAGGATTTAGTTTTGGCAACAATATTTTTTAAATATCATGAAAATTATTCTCCTCCGTCTGACACACTCAGGTTTGTGCGTTCTGATGGAGGGTTCACCACTGATAAAGGCAAAAAGCCCAATTTGTGCTGCTGCCTCAGTTTCTAAAAGGTTTTTCTTGTGCTATACTCCAGAGGTATAAGAGTCTTCGCTACCTGCTTGATTGCAAGACCAAGGAAAGTCCTCAAACAATTTCTGCTAAGTTCCAGAAATAAAATGTCTTCTTTTCCCCAATACTGAGGATTTTACTTTACTTTACCTGACCATATGTATGCCAGGCAAGCATTCCATCACTGAGGTACATTCTCAAACCCGCAAGAAGTAAATATTTTTGTGACACTGTCCTTGCTACAGTTCATTAGCTCTCCAGATATACTGCAGAATTAGCCATAGACAGAGACACAATATAAATGAATAAATGTGGCTTCATTTCAATAAAACTTTATTTGCAAAAATAGACAAAGGGCAAAATTTGTCTTGTGGGTTAGTTTGCCTAGTCTTGATCTAAGCTTTAAAAGGGGGAGGGGGAGAGATGGCTCAGTAGTTCAGGGCACTGGCTGCTGTTGCAGAAGACCTGGGTTCGAATCCCAGTACCACATGATGGCTAACAACTGTCCATAATTCCAGTTCCAGGAGATCTGACGCCCTCTTCTGTCCTCCACAGGCAGTGCATGACACAACTACATGCAGACATAATGCTCATACACATAAAATAAGAATAAATAATAAAAACAGTAGCCCTTTCCAGCCTCTTTTCTTTCTTCTTACTTTCTCTTTTCTTCTTAGACTAACCTTTGCTCTTGACCAATTTATGTCTTATATAAACAACAAACAAAAAACTAGAACCCCGAAACAAATTAGCTGAGATTAATACATTAACCAAGAAAAGTAAATAAGATCTCATCATTATTCAAATCTGTAAAAAGAAATGGAACTGGGTAGAGAGGACAAGAAAATTCCAAACAGCACCATGGAAAAGAAGCATCAAGAGTAAAAGAAGGAGAGACTTTCACTGAGCTCCCTGAGATGTTTAAAATTAGCGTTGCTTCAGCTACTGTCATGAGACATCTGGGAACTAAAAGCCTAATGACAATTGTCTGGCTAAGAACCAAATAGCTGTCACTTCAGTGATCTTGCTGCTTGCTACTATTTTTATTTGATAAGCAGAACCTTCTACTGGGGTCCAGATTTGAGGCAAGATCATCAGTGATTCATGGTTTGGAGACAAGAGGCCCCCATCTCCAGGTTGGCCTGTGTTTGGGATTCTTTGACTGAGTATTGTAGATGTTTTCAATTAGGTGAAAAGGAAAACCTCAAGAGAATACAGCTTTAACCCAAATAAAACCTCCCCTTGAATATAATTTCTCTCTCAATGTGAACGCGAATGTGTCTGTGTGTGTAAATGGTTGAGACAGCTGCATTACACAGGTGGTATCCTCTGCAGTAAATAATACAACGTTTATAGATGACCTGAGACACACAGTCTCAAAACAATTAATTTTACAACTACGCGTTTGACCTAAGAGCACTTTTTATCACAGCAGGAATTCCTTATCAAATTCTCAGGTGCAGGTGCCCCATAAACACATTGGAGTCATCTGGACCTTGTGGTTGAGAGGCCGAGTAACTCAAGAAAAGAATAAGCGGGGATCTGGGAAGAAAGAGAATAATAAAACACTGACCCCACTCAAAAAGGCAAGCTCAAATGCTCAACTTTGCCCTTCCTGAGATGTTTGTACATTCCCCACCCTTAAGTGGTACCAGGAGACCCAAGGAATTTAGACATCAGCCTTCACGAGGAAGGTGTTGTCTTGTTGTCATAAAGTAAGCATACACACAGAGTTATAAGATCATATTGTATTTAGAAAGCATTGCTTTTTTTTAATGGCCAAATGGAGGGCAAAGAAGTCATCCTGCTTGTAAATCAGGGCCATGGAATATTCTCCAGAAATATCCATGCAATAAGGAAAGGGGCTGGAGAGACGGCTGAGTGGTTAAGAGCACTGGCTGCTCTTGCAGAAGATCCAGTTTCAATTCCCAGCACCCACATAGCAGCTAACAACCATCCATAACTCCAGTTCCAGGGGATCAGATGCCCTCTTCTGACCTCCATGGGCATTACATGACATGGGTGCACTTACATACATGCAGGCAATACACTCATAAACATAAAAATAATAAATAAAATATCTTTAAGAAGGAATATTTCATAAGAAAAACTCACGTGAAAAATGTATAGGGGCTAGAGAGATGGGTCAGCAGTTAAGAGCAATGGCTGCTCTTGCAGAAAATCAGGGTTCAGTTCCCAGCACTGCGAGACCTGGCACCCTCTTCCAACCTCTGTGGGCATTACAGTACAACATGTGTGCACTTAACATATATGAAGGAAATACATTTATACATATCAAAAAATTATAAATGAAAGAAAATATGTAGATATTTAAATATATTTTAAATATATGTGCCATATGTAATATGTAAAGGCATCATCTCCCTCTGATACTAGAGATACTCAGTTTTATTTATACACAAATTGTTTACCTGATGAAAACTCCTTGTCCAATTGTTTCCACTTGATTAAACAAAAATTTGTTTGACCCAGACATATAATTTTCAAATTTGGGATTCTGTCATAACTTTTATTTCAGGGTTTTATTGGTTGTTATTTAGTTTATTGGTTTGATTTTTTCACCTTTCAACAGCTGCTGAGCCATCAGATTTTGTTAAAAATCAACAAGGGGCAGGAAAAACTACTACAATTATTTTTAAGATCCATCAAAATTCTGACACTGTTCCAAGTTTAACACACATATTCACAGACTGAAAGTTCTGGATGACAGTTGAATAAACAAAACATTATGGTTACAGTAAAAGTGTGTGCAAAGAGCATTCACCATCAGCTTCTCCTGAGACAGAGAGATTCTTACACCCTGAGATGGGGAGCAGAGCTGGGATAAGGAAAGCATTAAGTGAGAAAACCCTGACTGTACTTCTCAATCTGACCTTATGTTAGTGTCATGTGGAGTCATAAACTTATAGATTTAAAATTCCTGTTCTTCCTCTAGAACATTTTATTTTGTCTCTCTGCTTCTTCCTTAAAATCTTGTTTTATTACATCTTTTATATACATTTGATTGTCAAAATAAAATTGCTGATTTCTTCCTATGCACAGAATTCTGATGCATGATGACTGAGGGGCTAATCTTGGGAGGAAGCCAGTGGCTAAAATGGAATACATAACCCCAACACATAACTAATTAGATGCCAAAAAATCCCAAAGGCAGCCTGTAATCCAGGTCTCTTTCTAGGAAAAAAAAATGCATGGATTCCTTCAAGTCTGAAATGTCTGTTTCGAGTCTTATTTCATTCTTTTTCTCAAATGTCTGAAGTGTTTAGCATTTTGCGACTTTCAAATGACTCTCTTTCAAAGGGAAAACTGTAACACATTCTCTTTTATGAAATAACTACTAGTAAGATTAAAACGACAGAATAATTTTCTTTGTATTCAATTGTATTTGGGCATCTGTCTTTTCTCCACAGACTCAGTGTGTGTGTGTGTGTGTGTGTGTGTGTGTGTGTGTGTGTGTGTGTTCAACAACATCCTAAATATGAGAATTTTCTAACTTATTTGACCAAAAGCCAAAAATACATGTGTATCTACCATGAGAGGAAAGGTAGCTGAACACCCCAATATACAGATGCTAGTTGGGGAAAGAAACCATTCTCCACTGAACTATGAAATCATGAGACGATCCCATAAAACTCTAATTTAAAAATTAAAGAGTGGTGGAAACACAACCCTGTGTCCATTAAACTTGGAAAACTGCCAAACCGAACTAAGTTGGGGATCCAGGTTGAAGCACAAGATGCCTCCCTTTAACACAGTTCCTCCCTAGGAAGCCAGGATGCCTCTATCTTTTCCACATGCCATATTACATGTGTTTGCTTGAAGAATTTCCTTGAGTTCCCCTGTGTTTCTGGAGCTTCCTGGACACTGGGAGAAACATCCCTCCAAGTGTTCCAGGTACACTAGACCCAGCTTTCATCCATTCATGGAACCTGATTCTATGACTCTTTTCTCAATTTCATATTCAGTGACTGCATGTGAGTAGCTTGAAATCACTGGTTGTGGTAGAAATTGACAAATGTTACATAGATCAGGGCACTTTTCTTCCTGGAGATCTCTGCAGTTATTAGTCATATACCAGCTAGCTCCGCCTTGGAGTCATCTCACTCTCTCCCTCCTCTTCTACTGTATCAAATCCTATCCTCAGATAACAGCACTCAAGATTTTCCAATAAACTAACTTAGCAAATCATTGGTAGGGAAAGAGATATTCAGTGTATTATTGCTATCAAACACTTTTACCAGTATCCAGTGATAATGGCTTAGCCCAAGAAAAAGAATTCCTGTCAATTAAAGCCTGTGTATTGCTGAACTTATTTAGAACAAACTTCTCAGCACCCTTCAAGGAAGACCATTGAAAGAAGCCAATGATGTCACCTAAAACCAGTTCATAATGGATCTTGAAAACAGATCAGAAAAAAGCCATTACCTGGCATACCTCCCTGAGTTAGTGTTCAGGAAGACCCCAGAGCCCCTCAGCCCCTACTCCCCCTACCCCCAGCAAACAACACACACTACTGCCATTGTTCTTGTTTGCCCACCATAAGTACATAATAAGATCCTATTGGTGAAGACACAGCAGTTTAGTTGCAGGTTATAGGGAAATGAAGCTGGAACTGGCCTGAAAACTTCCTTCTGGCTGGCTAGATTTCCAATGCCAGAGGGTGTTATATAGGCCACAGGAGAAGAGTCATCAATAGTATTACCGAGCAGTGAACCCTGAATACAACATTACTGATCTATCCAGAAAGATGTGCTCACCGGCAGGATGACATCCTGCAGGTTGTGGAGGTAACAAACTATACTCTGAATGGATTTGAGGCCTGTTCCATGGGATGGAATTCATGCCTGGTACTGTAAACATGGTAAAAATCCATGACTCAGGAGGTGATAGACCCTAGGGGAAATCTACTACTGTTGTTTTGCTAAACGGACATGTTGTCAAACTGTCTCCTAGATATTTATGTTTATACCCATAAATTAGTGTTGCTCTCAACTTTGGCCAGAGAGTCCTCTTTCTGAAGAGGACAGCAGCTAATGCAGAGACTCATAGCTGGTTAAAGTGCTGAGAATAAGTGATGGTTGAGTGCTCAGCCCCAAATAAAATATCTATATCAATACCCCCCTCCAAGACTCAGGGAAACAGTGGGCAAGGGGGCAGAAAGAATGTTAGAGCCAAAGAATGGGAAAGGTCACTGCGAAATGCTGTCTACTGGGCATGACTTGGTCATTGTACCCACGAACTCACAGTAACTGTGGTTACTTGTATGTACAAAATCAAGACACTAAGATCAGTCTACATTCCAGCAGGCAGCACAGCACAAGGTGGACTCAGTGGGTGACCAAAAGAAGGTGGAAGACATGAAGGTAAAAGGACATGATGACAGAGGTGTCTAGGGGGAGGAAGAGGAGTGAGGGCTAGAGATGATACTGTATATACTATATACATATATGAAATTGTCAAAGAATAAATAAAAGGTATTCTAAGAAAAACCTAACTGGATAGTGGACCCAATATTGATTGGTGCATTGACAATTTTGTCATGACAGAAGGGAAATTACAATTTTTTTTCAAGTAAGTGTTTGTTGTCACTGGGAGAAAGATAAGGAGAAAACAGGTGTTTCTTTGATGCTATCCAACCTACAATCAATAGATTTTTCTCTTTTGGAAATATATTTTATAAATAGCAATATAGTTTACATATTTAATAACACTATAATAGAATGATTTGATGTAATTTTTAACAGAAGAAATTTGTTTAGGAGGCAGGGTTTTATAGCCTGAAAATTTTCCCTTTTTTCTTCTGTTCCCTTTTTTTTTTTTTTTTTTTTTTGGTTTCTTTGAGACAGGGTGTCCTTGCCCAGATGGCCTGGAACTCTCTACGTATACCAGGCTGGCTTTGAACTCACAGAAATCGGCCTGCCTCTGCCTCTCCCTCTTGAGTGCTAGGATTAAAGGTGTGCCCAACATGCCCAGCTTTTTCTGTTCTATTTTAGTGTTATTTAATATGTAAAATGTATTGCTACATAGAAAATAAAATCTGGCTTTAAAGGTATATAATAAACAAACTTTTAAAAATTAAGCCATCTAAGTGGAAGAAAGAAAAAATATATTTCAATACTATATTGTTACCATATTTCATTAAATCTAAGACACTACTGATTCAAAGATTACAGTTATAGCATGTCTGTAGTCCCAGCTACTCTGGAGGCAGAAGCAGGAGGATCCCTTGAGCCCAAGAGTTCCAAGCCAACCTGGGCAACCTAGGGAGACCCCATCTCTTAAAAAATAAAGGGAGCTGGGCACCTCAGTATGTGTGAGGCACCTAGTATGTGTGACATTCTAAATTCAATTCCCAGTACCACAAAAATAAATCTAAATAAGGAACTAAGTAAAAGATATACCATTGTATTATATGCCATTAGGAAAGCAGTTAAATTATGACAGAGTTTTCTTCTTACTTAGAATTCTTCTATATTTTGAAAGAGTTCCTTTGGGTTTGTTTAGACATACTTTATATATGTTACCCCTGGGCAAAACTACACATGATGAGAGTAGAATAGAATTCCTCCAAGCTGCTAGCTCCCTGACTGCAGGTTATGAGACACCCTCACACTGGTTGGGCCCATGGTGTGGGTGACTCCATCCCAGCTTCAGAGAGGTGTAAATTTGGCAGAGGTGGGTGGAGGCTATGGAACATGCATTTTACAATCAATGAAACATGGTATTTGGCCGCTCATGTTTAGTGAATAATCCCTCTGTCAGGTCTTTGGCCTGTCTTCAGATACAACTAAAGCTAACTGTACAACAGAATCACTTGAG